>NC_135743.1:14364411-14678088 GCF_041903045.1 Epinephelus lanceolatus | reverse complement strand
ACATCTTTGTGATGGGTGCAAAGTTACCTTTATCTACAGACAGTGAAAAAGAAGAATTAAATTTGCACTTCACATTCATCTGCAAAAATTCAGCTCCGCAACAATGAACCTTCAAAGTGAGTGCAGCTGACCGAAGGTAAGTGAGTGCAGCTCATAGTCAGTAAGTCAGAGCGAATCAGTGCTTTGATGTGTGCAAGAGTCCAGCATGACAAGTTGATGGTGACAAAACGCTTCCACACTACTGACCCAACTGACAAACCAATGCAGGACAAAATATTGAATTATCCTGCAGATTAAAACAAAGAATCCAAAAAAAAAAAGCATCAAGAGGAATTGTGAGACAAATAAAACTGGGTGCAATTAAACTGTAACAGCATCTTATTCTACAAATGTCAAATGGAGAAGATTCATCCTTCTCACTGGGTGTGATACTTGGAAATATAAGCATGGATCCATCTTGGCAGCATGGTGTGATGGCTTCATGAACATCTATTAAACATGTTTGAAAATATAAGCATGAATCCAAATTAGCACAACGCTGTGATGTGGTGTAATTTGCATTTAAATCATTTTTCATTTGATGATTAATCTTCACACAAATCGATAGCAGAGAAGGATCAGCCTCTTACCTCTGTCGGTTGTGTTGGGAGGTTTCCTCTCTCCTTCTCGTCTCGTCTCTTCCGCCGGTGTCCGTGAAATATTTACCCACTCAAAGAGGTATACTGCCAGCCATCAACGCTTGATGCTCTTGAAAAAACATCATCCTGAAAAACACAGCTTGGAGACATGCCAAAAATGTGTCAAAATGGGGAGAAAGGGGGAAAAAAATGAGCCAATAATTCTTGCACTTATTGAAATATTAAATAGCCAATAAGTGTATGGTTGTCTGGTGACAGTGGAGAGGTGCTTGTGTTGATGGATGAGAGAGGCGCTCTCAGTGAGAGCGAGTGAGTGAGAGAGACAGAGAGAGAGAGAGAGAGAGAGAGAGAGAGAGCGCGTGAGTTAGAGAGAGAGAGGGATTAAGATTGAGGAGACACCCCTAAGGGACCCTTTATCGTTGCATTGTAGCCCTATGTAGCTTAACGCCCAAGCGACTTCACAACACGGCAGCAACACGATATTGCCCAAAGATAATTAATCTGTTACTGGGGATTAGCGGGGTCTAACCCCCTCACTCACTTCATACTGAGGCACACTTCTAACGCCGACCCCCACCAACAGTCCACGCACACTCCCCATCAACCTGACCAATCTGCATCCAGACTACCACACTGAACCCTGACCAGATTACTGAGAGAAAAGAGTCAAAATGCAGCCAACTGTGTGCACTGAATAATAGTGAAAAGAGATTTTTTTTTTTTAAATCCACTCACAGGTTGGTTGCAAAACTCCTGCCTATGACAGCACAGTTAAGGCTGCGATGTGCTGAGAGCTCATGTGAGGCAGAGATGCATATAAAATTAGAGTAAGAGAAGCGAATAAGCACACAGAGATGAATATGGGGAGAGGGGAGATGCAGGGAGAATCAACATGAAATACTGAGGAGGGGGAAAAAAGTGGGTTCCCAGGGAGTGATGCTGAGAGAAACAGGAGGGAGGGTGAGAGATGGAGTGAACAATGAATAGAGAGGTGGTGGTGGTGGTGGGGAGAAGCAGCATGCAATGGATTTTTAGGCAAAACCAGCTTTCAGTGGAGGCTGCAGGACAGCATCAGCACTGATTCAGTGACGAGGTAGCAGAGGAGAACATGATGGAAGTGATGAGAGGCTGCTGATGGAGATGCTCTCTGGGAGATTTGACCGAGAAATGCAAATTGGAGATATAATGGAGAGTAAAAAGAGTATGGTGTTTGTCTGCCATCAGAGAAAGGGGGGCAGGAGGAGGCGAGCAAAGAGGGAGGGGGCGGCGTTAGTTTTTCTGTGTCACTGAAAGAGAGTGGGGGAAGGGAGGCAGGGAGATAATGCGAGCGAGGGAGCAAACAGTAGCGAGCCAGAGAGCATACTCACTGACTCATATAGCCTATGTATAGAGGATGTGTGTGAAAGAAGACAGAAAATTATATTATGTATGCAAGAGTTGTTCAGGGAGCGTTTTACGCAGCCTACGTGTGTGTATGTGTGTGTGTGCATGTTAAACCACAGCAACAGTACTGCATCCAGGCCATCCATCACCGCACTGATAAAATATCACCACTCACAGGATTTAAAATAACCAATTCAATATTTAATGTCCTTGACAATCTAGTGGTTATAATTCATCGTAAAAGGCATACAAAGTCATCGTTCTTGTGGAACCCCAGGCATACAATATTCATGTTCAACAGATAAATCGTAGAATTATGAGCTGCAGAGTACAACTGCTTAATTCATAGCTGTAAAGAAAGCCTAATCTTTTCTCCTCATAAACAATTCATGCAACGTACATAAACCTTTATGGCAGGTGCATATGTCCTGTCTGTGTAGTTATAAAACAGTAGATACAGAAGTGAAGTGTGAAGTTGGCCCCGTGCACCGTGTTTGGTCCAGCAGATCATAAAAAGAGGAAAACAATTTACATTCTACTTAAGGCACCGTATATCATAAGGAAGTTTTCTACTGTGTATGTCGAGTTAGTTTAATGACTCAGAGCTGATTAAAGATCGTTTATGTCCATGTGCCTCTCTCAGGGCCTGAAGGCAGATTTGACAGTAAACTATGCATCTTCAGCAGGTGACGTTCACACTGACTTCGGGTTCCATTTTGACAAGAGCTTCAACTAATGTTACTGTGATTATCAATTAATATGATTATTTTGTCTATTAAACTTTTAATTTTGGTTGATAAAATTGTAGAAAATTGTAGAAAATTGTAAAAAACGATCTCCTAAAGTCCAAGGTGATGTCTTCAAAGTGCCTCTTCAGTTTAATTAAAGGTATACTACACAGGATTTTCCTAAAAACACAATGTATGCACTCATACAGAAGTAATTCCCACTAGAAGTGTGGGGTGGTGTATTTTTCTGCACAGACTTTGACCTCTGCCTCCATTTTCTTAATTTCTTTGTATTTTCTGTGTTCAGGACATTTATGGGCGAGTACACCCACAGCACTCATGTGAGGTCATCTGGGGTTGGCTTTTACTTCCACTTTCGCTGGCGACCGAATTTACAAATTTTACCCAACAATCCTGCATAGAATACCTTTTAGAGTCAAAAAAGTAATTTTCTACTAATGGACTAATTGATTAATTGGCTGATCATTTTACTTTGAAACTTGTTGTTACGGCTGTGTGTTGTTCTGTGCTGCTGTCCCTTTTCCCTCCATTGTAGATCTGCCCAGGTGTGCAGTGCACCTGGCGTTGAGGAGGTGCCTAAGAGCTCCTGTGCCAGCAGCAGAGGAGAGAGGCCTCTGGTGTTTGTCCCGCTGCCTCTCAACATGGGATTTTTGTTGTCTTGTTTGCTTGTTTTATTTGTAATAAATGCAGTGGATTTGAGTGTTGGTGGTTATGTGGTTAGTTTGCCCCATAGGGCCGCCTAAGGGTGGGGCGTATCACTTGTAAAATGTTTAACTTTGCACTTGTGGGCTTAGTAGAGAATCTTTTAATTTCTTTCAACTAAAGCCAACAAGTAAAACAACTTATGAAACTTTGTGTTTTAACATGATAAACATGTTGGTGAAAATTGCATTATAAATTCCCTGTAGTATTACAAAATACATTCTAGTGCTGTCAAAAATATTGATTCTCAACATTTGAAATGGTTTCAATGCTCATTTTCAGCAGTATAATTACACCAGTATCAAATGTGCTTCCTCTCTCCTTGTCAGAGTTTACAGTCTTTCTGCTGTTCCGTTACTAACCAAAAAAAGAAAAGTTGTCGTCATGTTACAGCCGTGTTATATTTATTTTTTAATGCAAATTTTAACTTGTACGCCAATGTCAATTTTTTCCCATGGTGTTGAATCATATATTTTTTAAGGTATTGTATCAAAGTTAGAAATTCCAGTATTGTGACAAACTACTACAATCATTTCTCATCTTGAAAAGGATATAATATAGGCCCTTAGATTAAAGTGCATTCATTAAGAAAAATACACATATTTTTGATCAGATTATAATTTAAGTGTTGTAGGACCATTGTATGCTTTTGCACCTTAATACAGATCAGTATACGTGAACATAGTGTTTGTCATTGTGCTAAGTTAAGTTTTCTCCCTTTAGGCCTTCATATAAAAATGTCTTTAACCTGATTATCTTTAAAAGTGCATTTTATCTGAAATAATTTAAGAACTTAAAAACTTAAAAAACACAGACATCAGCTTTGGATGATAAGGCCATACGGCTAGTGCAAATCTCAGAGGTAGTGCACCAACTGTACTAAAGCTGCAGTTAGTAACTTTTATAAAAATTACACACTTATGGCATTTAAAAATTCTAAAACTTTTTGTCATATTTGCTGAAACGGTCACTAATATTCACTCAGTTGTACATGAGACGGATAATCTGTGAAAGATACATGTTGCTGCTCCTCTCAGTGCTTCTAATGGCATTCACTAGAATCCACCACAGCTGAAGGAAACAACCAATTAGAGCAGAGGAGTCTCCAACACAGCTGTCAATCATGTCCGTCACAGCTCGTGAACTGCGGTCAAACTGAACAACGCAGATCAAATATGAATCAAGATTCTGTTAATGCATTGCATATTTCTCACCTCAAATGTTTTCAGATATTTTAGTGTACAGTTTAGCTGTAAGATGAGAATGTTTGCTCCAGCTGCAACACTGAGAGCAGTTGAACAACAACCAGTCGAACCAACTGTCTGGTGTAGTGTAGTGTTTGGCTGTAAGAACAGAAGGTTTGTTCTGGTCAGTGGGTGGTGCTTCAGTTTGGCTCGACTGTTTCCAACATGGTGGCTGGGTCACAAACATTCTCATTTAACAGCTAAACAGTACACAAAAATATGTTTCTCAAAACATCTGACGTGAGAAATAGGCAATGTCGTAACAGAATCATGATTCATATTTGATCAGCGCTGCCTAGTTTCACAGGTAACATCAGCTCACTAGCAGTGACTGACAGCTGTGTTAGAGACTCCTCAGCTCTGATTGGTTGTTTTCGTTCACATGCGGTGAATTCCTGCCATTAGAAGCGCTACGAGGAGGAGGAGGAGGAGCATATTTTTTCACTCAATTGTCAGCAAATATAACAAAAAGTCATTTTTCTGAAAGTTACCAGCTGCAGCTTTAACAAACATGTATGTAGTGTTCTTACTCTTCTATCATCGAAGAGTTACTGTGCAGGCGGTCTCATAAAAACCGTCTACTTTGGAACCCCCCATGGCACAGAGGTGTAAGGTGTTTACTGGCAGACGACCAAAATTTAAACCCTTGCCCACTTTCAGGTCCCCCACCCCTTCAAAAATCCTCTCTCCCTCCGTGCCCTCTACCTTGGCCAGGGTGAGGTGATATCGTGGGTTGTAGGAGTTCCTGTGGAGCCAGCCCTCCTTCCTGTAGGCCTCCTGCAGGCCGCCGTTGAGCTGCTGGAGGTGAAGCTGAGGCTGAGGGCTCAGGTACAGCACTTTCCCGTTGAAATGTTTCAGCTTCACAGGGAAGGTCAGAGCCACCGGCGGGTTACGATCCAAACTGGCAAACCGTCGGAGGATCTCTCCAGCAGCGGCTACCTCAGCTGGGCCGGACAGATTCAGGAGGCACATTGTGACATGAAGGCTGGAGGCTGTATGCCAGTGAGGGGCGGAGGACGGTAGGAGGGAGGTGACCTCCTCCTGTAGCTGCTGGAACCCGGACAGGATGGCAGGAGTGTTGGCCCTGAAGGTGATGAAGTGCGTGGGTCGTTTTTTAGGGGGGCGACCACCACCGCCACTAGGCTTCTCCTCTCGCTGCTCCAGAGGTGCTGATGGATTCTGACCGATGTTCATGGCTCCGAGATAACTCTGTGTGTAACAGGAGAGAATGACTGTGTCAAACATGAACTGTAATACCAGAATAAGAATGTATTTCGGGGTGAATTGTGCTGTACCCACCAAAGTGTCTTCGTTGCCGTCCCAGCTTTCTTGCCATTCTGCTAAATTCTCTTCCTTACCCTCCTCTTTTACGCTTGCTTCTTCTTTGTGGGATAAAGACATTTGGTCTGTTGAAGCCTCAGGTCTAAAATCAAGACAGGTGAGTAAAATTACTCAAGGGGCAGTAGAGTGTCTCCTAAGATTACTATCCAAGTCACACAATATACAATTTCCTTAATGAAAAATGTTTTAAGGACACAATGAAATAAAATACATTGTCAAGTTCCAGCCTTGTGTTGTCGAGTTAACTTTTGTTATATACCATACCAAATATATTTATAAAGTACATATAAAAAAACTCAGTATTTTTATATCAAAATCTGTCTCATATATTCTATACATTTTTGATGACTCACCTTAAACTCAGTGGTGTATTGGTTTCTCCAGTAAAATTGGGGCAACTAGCTAATCCATCTATTAACATAAAGCCACATTTGGCTGTTAGCTTGTGGGTTGTAGTAGCTAGCAGAGCAATATGCTTTTGGTTTAATTTTATTTTGCCTTAATCTGGGTCAGAGGTGTATATTTAGATGTAAGTTGACCTTTTTTTTCCACATATCGTAAAGGGACAGTTCACCCCAAAATCAAAAATACATTTTTCACCTCTTACCTGTAGTGCTGTTTATAGGTCTAGATTGTTTTGGTGTGAGTTGCCCAGTGTTGCACATAGTGGCCGTAAAGATGTCTGCTTCTCTCCAATATAATGGAACTAGATGGCACTCAGCTTGTGGTGCTCAAAGCACCAAAAAATACATGTGAAAAACTCAACAGTAATGTCTCTTTACAGAAATCATGATCTAGGTATTCAAGATAATCATGTAGCAACTATTTTCTTTCTACCCAACTACACCCACCAACGTATCACTGTGGAGTCACTGGACAATCACTGGACGAGAGGCTTGTCAAAGCCCGATATGTAAACATTAATGGTGTCCTCCCCAGCTGAGCTGTAGTGTAGCTAGCTCAGTGGTGCTACGTGAGCTAGCAGTAGATGCATGCTTCCTTCTGCGTGACAATATGGTTGGCAGGTGTAGTTCGGTAGAAAGAAAATAGTTCCTACATGAAACTACTCACAACAAGGTCTGTGGATTATCTTGAGTAACCGGGTCATGATTTCTACAAAGAGACATTGCTGCTGAGTTTTTCAAATGCTGAGTGCCATCTAGTTCCATGATATTGGAGAGAAGGCAGACATCTCTACAGCCGATATCTCCAACACACATCAAAACAATCTAGACCTATAAATAGCACTACAGGTAAGAGGAAAAATCAGCATTTTTGATTTGGGGATGAACTGTCCCTTTAAAATGCTTTGTGGAGGATTTATATTAATTTTTCCCTCGTCCAGACCTCTACAGCTGTGTTGTGATGCCATATTTAGTAGGCCACCCACACTTGTGAGCAATTCAATCAAAGGTGAGGGATCTGATTTGAATCACTCTTGTACTAGTAACCCTTTACACACAAACACACACACAAACACAATTTTGTTTTACAGCTGCCACTGACATTTACCCTCATTGATTCATCTGCTGAGTATTTTCTTAATCATTTTGTCGATACAATGTAAGAAAACTGGGGAAAATGCCTGTTAGAAACTGAAAGATGTTAAGTATTCTGTCTACAACAAAAATACATCAAATCCTCACATTTGAACAGCTGAAGCCTGCAAATATTTTCCATTTTTACCTAAAAAATATATGTTGTTGCAGATTCAATATCTGTGACAACAACTGATTGATTGGTTGTTGCAGTTCTATTCCACGCTGATATACGTATGTCACATTGTGTAAGCTAAAGTTGCTTTAACTTGTCTTTCACTACGACTCTAAGTTGGCATTTACATGTATAGTATATTGCACAAGAAGACTCTTTATGTTTAAAGGCGTTAAAGACTCTAGTCCTTTTGTCTTCACCGCTGTGGTCAAATGTTTTGAGCCATTTATGTATTATGTCTCTTGTTTTGAACCTATTTTGTTTTTGTAGTGTCTTATAAGTCCATGTGGGCTGGGCACCTAAATTCGGTGCACGACACTCTTCTGAGAAAATAAAAATCAAAAAAAAAAATAAAAATATATATATATATATAGACGACATTAAAATGCTATTTGTTGTGTAGTGGAGAAGTTATCTGTTCTTGGTTAAATTCTGTTCTTGGTTAAATTCAAAGGATGAACATGAACACCACACCTCACTGCAGCCTCTTCCACGACACATTCTCCTCCTTGTGATTCCAGTTGTTCCTGAGAACTGTTTTCTCGACACTTTGGAGGTGGTTGTGTTGAGTCAGGGTTGTGAGAATTCATCTCACTCTGCTTCTCTTTCTCCAGATGTGTGTTCTCAGTGAGAGTACACACCTCTGTTTCACTCTCTTCCTGCACGCTGACTTCAGGTGGCTGCTCTTCTGTCGTTTTGAGGCCGTCTTGCTGTTGCTCTTGTTTTTCTGTGTGAATTTCAGAGTGAAAGAGTGATCAGAGTGACAGCGCTTCTGTCTTTTGTAAATGCTGTGTATGTAAGTTTGCTTGTGTATATAAGGTGTGGTACCAATAAATGGTTCTCTCTTACCCTTTACTTCCTCCTCCCCTCCAAAGGGGGGAGCCAGAGATTGTCCGGTGGAGCCAAACACCCTGTCAGTCCTGGTATGGCGGTCCCAGACGCGGTGCCCTCTATAGGTGAAGTACTGGATCCTGTGTCTGGGCAGGGCCAGCTCAGATGAGTAGTCACAGTCACAAGGGTTGGTGTCCCAGTTGAAGTCATTGAAGGGTCGCTCCAGCACACCAAGGAAGCGATCCACATACCCCACTACAAATTCTGATGCGTCCACCGATGCGTCCCACAGGATCCGGGAGATAACGTCATCTGCTGTGCGCATGCGAGGCTTTTTGTTAACCTCTGTGTTACAAGACATAAAAAAAAAAAAAAAAAAAGTTTTAAAACAGATTAATGTACGGAAAAAGTGAATCAGCCCCTTCAGAGTATGTTGTCATTATCAGATGTCAAAGGCATTCAAGCTCAATATGGAATGACCTTTTGCCTCATATTTTGGCTTTGCTGCCTTCTTCACTTTCTTCTTGTGTTTTTCCGTCTTTTCTCCATCCTGTTTGTCATCCTGGTCAGGTGATGCGGCCCCTGAATCATCTATTGATGGGTTACTGAAACGAGTTGGCAACAGGGGTGGAAAAAATGTCAGAATATACATGTCAGACATGACAGATGGAAAAAATGCTCTTAGTCTTAATTCCATTTCACACAGATTAACCTTCGTGTAGCATTATGAACTTTGAACAGCATCCATATTTAGTCATGGCAGAGTATCAGCGTCTGTCTGGTGTGCGAAATGAGCAGTGATAGACCAGTAGAAATAATACACATATTATACTTCTTAGATAGAACTCAGCAATAAGAAATGAGTATTCAGGTAACCATTAATTTAATGCTAACAGTTGTACTACAACCTCTTAAGTGTTATAGTTATTAAAAATAAATTATCTAGAAGTTAAAAAAAACACTTTTGAAAAACTTTCTGTAACCAGGTGCCAAGTAGGGCTTAGCAATATGCAGTTAAAGGATGAGTTCACGCTTTTTTCTGTTTCACATGCCCATGTCCATGACTAAAACCACAGTTCGTCACATTTATGAAAATAACTTTGAGTCAAATTTGCTGAAATTGCCACAATATTCTAAAAGAAGAACATGAGACCGTCAGTGAAAAAATTCATGTCCCTCCTTCTCTATCCACTCACTCTTATGGCATTTCCTATGATTGACCGTGGCGCACCAAAAACATTTACATGCGGTAAGGCCGTTAGAAGCACTGCGAGGGAATAAAGTAGGTAAAGGATTATGATTTTTCTCACAGATTATCTATCTAATTTATTGCTGTGTGAATATTGTGACAGTTTCAGCAAATATATAAAGTTATTTTTTTAATAAAAGTTACCAACTACAGCTTTAAAGAAGTATTTTACTGCTGTGAAGACGGTCTTTCCATAAAAAAGGCTGTCTACAAAGTAGAAAGATGCAAAAACATTTGATATTGGTGGTTGCTGGTGTGTGGAGAAATGTGAGTTGCTCGTCTCAAAAACAATATGGCGGCCGTCTGGTTATAAATGATCTCGTATTATAGTCACGCAGTGAGCTAAAATACATTTATGAAAACATTTGATGAAGGGAAAAGGCAACGCAGTAACAGAGTCTTAGTTCATATTTGATCAGCACTTAGTTTTAGCGTTTGATCTCAGTTTTTTTCCAGGTTCCCTTTTTCACAATACAGGAAACAATGCAATGCCCACTTCCTGTTGACAAACTCTTGTATTACAGCCAAACACTGTGCTGAAATATGCTAACATAATCATGGTTTGTATTTGATCAACACTGTGTGGTTTTACAATTTGGATCTCTCTCGATCCGCTTCTGCACTCTTTGTGTCCATGGTGGCGACTGGCATCCATAAATGAGGAAGTACAATCTGTAATTTAAGCCCTTGGGCCAGCAAAAATACACCAGATGACATGTTTCTAGGTGCTGGCAAGATCGAAGGAAGTTTAACACAGATCACTTACACATGCTACCCACGCTGTTACAATATGATACAAAGCTGGATGAAAATCAGCATAGTGTCCCTTTAAAGAGTTATTGGTGACTGAAATTATTGCACAGTGACGACTTTTGATTTTAAGATTTTAAAAAACGTGAACCTATCCTTTATCATTCAGGCAGGCATCTATGTAATGCTCACCATCTTGGTGCTACAATAAATTGCAAATCCATTTAGTGTAGTGATTACTATAAATCAATCATGTACATGTCAATTAACTAACTAAAAATATTAAAACGCCTCCTTTATCCCACTGGTGAGTTTGCTGAACCATGTAAGCTTAACAAACCTGTGAGAGAAACGACATCTGTTGCCAAAGTGACACTTTCCCATCAGGAAAAACTGGCACATGTTGACTCCATTCTCAGCCCGCTCTGCTGACTCTGTCAATGATAGAGCAACAGAGAAGAAGTAAGCAGGACAAACACGCAATGAAACTGTAATAAAAGCCTTTCAATATGGGCTTTGCATTTAAATTTAATCAAAGAATCACAGCAATGGCGAAATAGAAAAGCAGATCCCGGCTATCAACACAGCATCAACAAAGAACTGTTAACATGGTCACTCAACACGTGATATTTTGCCCTATAAATCTGCTCCAATATGTCAAGGGTCTCCATCATGTGAAGCGTAAGGACACCGATACGTAAAACATCTACGTCCACTTTCTTTACTCAACAGCCTGAAGGCCCCACCAGACAGTTGGACCTGGAGGAAACACTAAGTGAGAGTCTGGCAGCGAGCGCTAAGGGGGGTAGGTATATATAAACACAGGATAGTACATCCTGCCAGTTTATAGATGTTTTCACTAACTCTGAAAATACATATAATAGTGTGGCAGGATTTCTTTGAAGTGGAGTTATATGAGGTACTTATGCATAGTCAGTTTATTGCGCAGTAGATGGCAGTTGGCATGCTCCCAGTTTGGAGGAACAGACAGGAGGAGGGGCACAGAAGCTAAGCAATGTACTGCTGTAGATGGGTAACTTATAACTTTTGAGAAATCAGTATCATTTTGTGTACACAAAAGAATATTTCATCGCTTTACCCTCCCATCAGGCAGCCTTTTCTGACGAGTAACTGAAGCTGTTATCCATGATCTCATCAAAGACACCAGACTCCTTTTACCAAAACAGCAATTATAACCTGCTAAACACGGGAGCTGCTGGTCTATTGCTGCCTCTAACAGTGAGTTTTTTTGTGTTATTGTGTGAATTCAGTGTTAAAGGGTTAGTTCAGACTCACCAGTCATGCAATAACACAAACAAACTAGCTGATCTAGGCAGCAGTAGATCAACAGCTCCCATGTTCTGCGAGGTAAAATTACTAGTGGTTTTGAAGAGAGCATCGATGGATGTAATGACTTCAGTTCCCCGTCGAAAAGGTAAAGTGGTGGAAATATTCTATACCTTACACTTAAACTGATATATTTTCGGTGGCTTAAATACCTTTTGCTGCTGCTCTCGTCCATGGCAGTACATTACTTAGCTTCCATGTTGGTACTCCTGTCTGAGGGCGCGCCGATTGTCATCTACTGTAGATAATCCACTGACCTTAAAAAAGGACTTCATATAACCCCACTTAAAAAAATACGAACTATCCCTTTAAGCCAGCAGGGTGGATAAATGAAAATATTACTGTACAGTGTTAAGTCAAAGTCATACTCAGAGCAGGAAATGAGGTATTTGTCTCTGTTATTTGTGTTTTCGATACATGGTCGAGTTGTGTCTCCTATATGAGCCTCCATGTCAGTGAGTTATGTTTATGTGATAGATGTTAAATGCACAGACGTCAGGATATATGATCCCCAATCACATGTCCTCACAACTGAACTACATTCCTTCTGATCTGTATCAGATCTGATGTAAGACTGAGCAACTGAAATACAAAATAAATCTGTGATTTATCACGAAGAGGAAACTCACAGTGGAAAAAATGATAAACACAAATGTGACTTTCCACTACACTTCCACAGAGTATAACTCATGTAACAGGTGGCAATGAGTGGCCCTAGACGACTCAAATATCAGCCAAGTAGGTTGGATGCGGTTGCCTGTAAACTCAAACACATACCACACACCCTGCAATGCTATTTCCAGAGAGGAGAACTGGATGTGACTCACGCCCCAAATCCTTTAATTATTGGCTGTAATAATCTTCCTTCCACTGACATAGCACTGGCTGACACAGGTTTCCCAAGTCACGGAAGAACATGAGTAAAGTTTTAGCAGTCTTTCAATCCAGACGTTAGATCTCGGAAAAAGTGACAGGAAGTGACTGAGTGAAACATTAGTTAAGAAATTCTTTATTCCTCGGGAACTTTGTTTGGATTTGAGCCGGGTGATGCAAGAGAGGGAGGAGATGCAGATAGTAGATCTTTGTTTCCAACTGGATAAGAGGTCAGAGCCAATACTTGACTCACTTCCTGATTCCCCTGGCAAACTTTCAGCTGAGCTGCCTGGCTTGAAAATTAAAATGTTTACTGTCAGTCATGTGATCGATGCACTCAGCTGAACATTTCACGGTAAAGGTGTCCAAGCGCATGACAACATACAGTAACTATGAGCTTACCAGAAAGCAAATGGTTCACAGTAACACAGAAATGCACCACAGACGGAGGAATTTGATGACAGAGTCAATAACTTGGAAAAGACCCAGGTTGATTCCAGTAATATGAGCTACAAGCAGGTTTATACTGTAGATAACAGTCTCCTCAATATGTGATACAGTATATGGACTATCCTGTAATGTCTCAAGTTAATAGCCTTTGGAGACCCATTTGACAAACACCAAACAGTTAATGTGTCTTTGATTTACCTGCTGTGGCTTTCAGGGTGTCTGTACCACAGTGAGGGTCAGTGGGTACCCCTGCCTCTGGACCATCATCTCTCTGGTCCTCTGGTGGCAATGTTGGCTCTCCCAATCCGTCTGATGCCATGCTCAAAGCTGTGATTTAAAAGGCAACTTTACTTCAGAAACGTCTGCTGTGTCACGCTGGTGTTTACGACTATACTTGGTTGACCTGACAGTGGATGACAAGTTAAACGGGACACTCCTAAAACTGGAAAGCTGAGTTCTCAACACCGACAAAGTTAGCTAGCGTCAATGCGGAAGTTGATGTTTTAGCGTTGTACGACAATATAAGCCTTCCAAAATCCTAAAAACTCCTAATGAAAACAACAGTTACAGTTATATAATACATATAAAACAAAGCATATATTTTTAAATCGCATAAAAGATGTATTTTTTCTTCATATTCGACATACTAACCGAAGGGAAACACGATTCTGATTTTTTTGCCGCCCTTTGACCCCGAGTTTGTTGACGCGCACGGAATCATGGGTAGTGTAGTTTTTACGCGTCTTTCGCCTAAAATGCCTCTGTGGGCTCACTTTTTAAAACCTGATGTCCGCAAATGAATCTGTTTTTTGTTGACTTTCTTATCGCTTTCAAAAATACTCGAGATATTTTCGAAAGTTTCGTTAAAATTGCGAAAAGGTCGCGCGGCTGACAGCCATGCGTCATCTGTGCCCGAGCGCATGACTCCGCGTCATGTGACAGGATCTGTTGTTGCCAGCTAGCAGCAGCTGCACTGGAAGAAAACAGAGCAAGAAAAAGTGTAGAAAACCTTAATTTAAGACACTGAGAATTATGGATTTTACCGAAGCGCACTAAAACAAGAGTTGAGCTTGTTTTATGTCACTGTTTTGATATGTTGCTTTTTATATAAAGGCCTTTTTTTGGACGTTGCGACCAATGAATGTCCCTTTGTGAAGTAGCATTGAGCACCAGTCATTTGTTGAACTTGGCTCTGTGCTGAAGGTAAGACTATCCAATATTCATAGCTGTAATGACCCTGTGTAAACCCAGTGTGACCTAGTAATGACTGACCAGGAGCAAGTGTTATGTAATAAACTGCTTGTTAATGATCACATCAAACTTAGACACACTCAGTACAGTAAACATTTGTTAAACTTGTTATCTCTCTCTCTCTCTCTCTCTCTCTCTCTCTCTCTCTCTCTCTCAGATGAATGCTCTGGTTGCTCTCTGTCACTTCTGTGAGCTCCATGGCCCTCGCACCTTGTTTTGCACTGAGGCACTGCACCCTCCATCCCCGTCCCCCTCATCCCAGGCAGGTGCCCCTGTGCCCGGAGACAGGGACCGAGATGGTGACCGGGAAGGTGAAGGGCTGACCATGAGGGCCAACAGCTCAGCCTCACAGAGAGGAGAAATGTGTGAGGTGAGTGGAGAGAAACAGGTTGAGGACAGAAAGTCAGCTTATCAGAAACTTATCTCCACTTGAACCAAACTTCCCTCTCTCTTCCCGTCTTTTACATCACAACACTTAAGCAATAACTTCTTGGTATGCAGGTCAGTACATGGTCCTGTCATGTATCTCAGAGTCCTAATTTTCCTTTCCTCCTTGCCTCACAGGGATGTCGATCTCTTCCTGCATCTCACCCAGGCTTTGTGAGCATCGATGATGAAACAGGCATACGCTTCCTTAGCCACCAGCATCCCAGACAGCCACAGCTATTCAGCGTGGTCCGCCAGGCTTGCGTGCGCAGCCTCAGCTGTGAGGTAAACAGTGACGTACGTCTGCATGTATGTGTGTGTGAGTCACACATCCCATTCACTGAATAACCTTTTGTCGCCACATAGACTTCTACCTATTTTCTTTCTGTCTCTTTCTTCAGGTGTGTCCCGGTCGTGAAGGGCCTATTTTCTTTGGAGATGAGCAGCACGGTTTTGTGTTCTCACACACCTTCTTTATCAAAGACAGCCTGGCCAGAGGTTTCCAGCGCTGGTACAGTATTGTCATGGTAGCAATGGACAGGATCTACCTTATCAACTCCTGGCCTTTCCTGTTACGCCACCTTAGACTCACGATACAGAGCCTGCAAAGCACAGCCCTCAAGGTGGGTGCATAACATGTCTTTATTCAGTTTACTCAAACAGAAATACAAAGATTCATTCCACAGGTACCTATCAGGGCACCTAATGTCTTGGTAATGTTCTCTCCACCAGGTGTTTGACAGTGAACAAGGAGTTTGTCCCCAGCGAGCAGCGAGGATGAACAGTGTCTTCTCACCTGCAGTTTTCCCACACCAAAGGAGTGGCAACGCAGCCCGATCACTGACCTCTCTTACCCAGCATCCCAACCTCTGGGCCAGCCTGCACTCCTCCTTTAGCTGGTGAGTCGCTATCCTGTCAGCTCCACTGTGACATACAAGCTGTCGTCTGTAATGGCTCACCGTGACATGTGGATTTGTGTCTTCACGTTGTGTCCAGGCTGCTGAAAGCTTGTGGTAGCCGACTGACAGAGAAACTGCTGGAGGGAGCCCCCACTGAGGACACGCTGGTGCTCATAGAGAGACAGACAGGTAGTCACAACGAATGTGCTCACTCAAACCAGAAATATCTTATAATGCAAACTTTGATATTTGTAGTCAGGGTATCATTAAAAAATTACGATACCAGTAACCTTAAACCAGTGGTTCCCAACTGGTGCAACTACAGGGTCCAGATGTCTCCTCATTCTACAGCAGGAAACAGGACTTCAAAATAAAAGCTCTGTGCCGGAAATTCACTGTACTGAAAAAGGAAGTGTGTCTTTCACAAACTCAACATGTTCCTGAGTCACTTCTGGACCGTGACCCACCAGTAGGGAACCACTGTCTTAAAGTAACATGGCAGCATCTCAGAACAGTGAATTGCTAACGCCGTCAAAATACCGTCCCCAACCTCACCACACCACAGACTGTATTGGTTATTGCTGCTGCAGTAGTGGGCCAATCACATGTTGCGTTAAAAAACAAAAGAACGCTTGCGGTGATTGGCTGCGAGCTAAAACACACAAATGGTCTTATTTTCTAGATCTGGATACAAAAACTATCAAATGCAGGTGTCGTTTGACTGGAGATGTTTTGGTACCACTGGTACTGGATTATTTTTTGTCGATACCTCAAAGATCTCGAGTTCCGATACCCAGCCCTGTTTACAGTAACATAAAACTTATCAGGAGAAGAAAGATCATTTGCTTTGGCACGACTTCAAAATGTCTTGGCTTCCAGTTAAGGTTCTGCTTCTTGCTAGAGGATGATATCAGCAGATGTCATGTGTTTGCACAATGTGCCGTGGTTTTATTATCAGTCTGAAAAGCCTCCTGTGAACGTGTGATTCACTGGGTCAGTCAGTGCAGAGACACTCTTGACTAGAAAAAAAAACAGGGGCTATTCACTGAGCCATTGTAATCAAATGCACAGCCTTTCCAGAAAGTATTTACACAATTATTGGTCAAGATTTAGAAAGTGATTAAAAGATTTACAGAGATATTTCCGAGTCCAGCGCAGCTCTTAGGTTGTGGAATTTTAATACCCTGTCCCATTTATTAATTTTGTAAGTACATAGATTTTATTTCTGTAGCACTTTTCAAAACATGAGAAAATACAGTAAAATAATTACATCCTCAGTATTATTTCAAATGAAAGCAGTACAAATAAAAATGTCAGTTTGTATAAAACATTTTTTAAGTTTCTTTTCCTTTGTATTAGTAGTACAGACTCCGTCACCATGATACTTTAGGGGAAGCTGTTTCATCTTGTGCCAGCTCAAATATCTTTTAGTATTTTAATTGACATTAGTCATCAGTAGGAGGTGAGATAATACTGTGTTTTTTTTAGTTTGGAAACAGGATGTTTAGCATCATGGGCACATTACTCTATATATGGACTGTTGTATATGACCACCCCGTAAAAAAAAAGTCCTGTGGAATTTCCCTCGCACTGGTAATAACTGTCAAAACATTTGATCACCCACTATTTCTGTGTTTATGTCATTCTCTGTTTATTAAAAGAGCAAGAGGAGGAAATGAGCTGCTGGGAGGGAGCAGAAGGAGGCGGCTCTACATCACAGCGGCACCAATCAGAGAGTGAGCTGGGCCCTGACTTCCTGTGTGATGATGACGCAAAATTAAATGACTTACCCGGCCCAAAATTTAGGTCCCTGAGGCATTTGAGACAGGTAAACTTAGGTACTTTTTCACAACTGAAAACTGAAAAAAAAAGGAGATTAAAAAGCCCAGTTTTATTTGATTGGAGAGTGTATAGTTTTTAATGGTGTTTTGTGTCTGAGTGACTGATGGAAATAACAGTTTTTTAAATTGATCCAGTATTTTTTTGGCCCCAGATGTTTTATTGAAACAAGACAGTGATACACAGAGTTTGCACTCAAGCTTCAAGTCATGTCTCATGTCCTTAACTTTGACATTGAGTACTACAACAAGTGATAATGCGCTCTTCACCAAATGTAATTACATTTTAACTACAGAGTAATAATACGTTGAATTTATAAAAATCATGAATGCTTTTATACATTGTTTATTTGTTAAGCCAAATCTGTCAGAAGATGTTGTGTCTGTAATCAACTCACATGTTTTACGGACTGGAATTTGTTTTTTGTTAATCATCGCATAGTTTTTTGCACAAGACTAATTTATCTTTTGTATCATTTTTTCCAGTTGCTAAGAAACATAACATTAGTTCCTCGTGGTTCTTGCTGCAGCTTGACTGGAAGCTGTCAGATTGGTTCAAACTAAGTGGATCATCTGGGGAATTGAGTGTCGACTTGCTGGGAATGAGTAGTGTTGATGTTAGCTGATTCAGGAAATGAAGGGAAATTAGTTGGCACACTTCTCAAATAACATATTTTAAAATCTTTGGGCTTAAGGGAAAGGTATCAAGTGCATTCAAGTCAAAAGGATTAAGTCCAAGTGAAGTCGCAAGTCATTGGTGTATAAGTCCTAGTCGAGTTGCAAGTCTTTTTTGATTTTGTCAGGTC
This sequence comes from Epinephelus lanceolatus, assembly GCF_041903045.1. Classification (NCBI taxonomy): domain Eukaryota; kingdom Metazoa; phylum Chordata; class Actinopteri; order Perciformes; family Serranidae; genus Epinephelus; species Epinephelus lanceolatus. The sequence goes on along the minus strand of NC_135743.1, from coordinate 14,659,598 downwards.
TAAAATCATCAAATTTGTGATTCAAATCTGACTCAACAACTGTAACTCGAGTCCACACCTGTGGTAGCCAGGATGATAAGGAAAGAGTGGAAATGTACAGTACATATTGGTCCAGTATTGAGCATGAGCGCTGCAGCTGGCAGCTGCACAACAGGCTGCAAAATCCAACAGACTCCACTTAAATAAACAGTCACTTTGTCCTCATAAAACACACCTCATTCAGAGTTGACAGGAACAAAATCAAACTCACAAAAACCACCTTAGTTTGTCTTTCCACTGCTCCAACAACCACAAACTCTGGCTTGGTTTAAATCAACCCTTTAGTCACCCTGTTAGATTGGAAAACATGCCGACTCTATACACGCTAAAACCATTGTTTATTTGGTTTGGCTGAGGTGATAGCAATTATGGCTCTGTTTGTGGTTAAACAAAAAATATCTTAGTTTTTAACAAAAAGTTCAGACACCTAGAATAACAATCTGAACCTGTCTGTGGCAAAAACAAACACTTTTAGAGGAGGTAAATTGACAATGTGCATATGCTCTGAGTAGTTGCAGCTGCCAGCTGCAGCACTCTCGCTCAATACTGGACCAATTTTTAAACAGAATGTTGTTCCTATCAGTCACCCAGACACAAAAACATAGAAAACAGAGTCCAGGTTAAGAAAAATCAAAGTTACCTGACTGTTAAAGAAATTATTCCACATCTATACACTCACTGTGTCTGTGAGCTGTTGCACATTACAGTCTGATATGTCTGTTTCAGGTCCTCGGAGCTGCTGAGTTTCGTCAGCTAGTGTGGCACGTGCTCATGGGAAATCAGGTCATATGGAGAGGCGCAGACCCCGGGCTCATCCAGTCAGCTTTTACAGTGCTCAAGGTTGTTTACTCTACTGCTGCCTCCCTCTGTGCCTCGTTAACAGTGCTAGTGTTATCATGATGTGGGTAGTTATCAATTAGGACAAGTGATAACACCTGTGACGGTCATTTGTTGGAAAAAAGAAAAGAAGCCAGCACTCACAAATGTCCTTTTAGTAAATTTAATAAACCAACTTAGGTGGCGTTACCAGAAACACAGACGTTTCGACAGAAAGTCTTGACTTTCTGTCGAAACGTCTGTGTTTCAAGTTGGTTTATTGGTTGGTTTCTTGGTTTATTAAATTTACCAGAAGGACATTTGTGAGAGCTGGCTTCTTTTCTTTTTTCTGCTGCTTTTGGCCGTGTACCTGTTGAGTGGATTTATTTTAAGAATGCTTGCTTCTTTCCTACGGTCATTTGTTGAGCCATGGTGTAAGCTAAATGCACCATTAAACTCTTAACAGTCATTTAACAGTAAACACTGAAGTTACCGACTGTTACGGTTGACACAGCCGCGTTTGACGTGATAGAAACTGATTGGGTTTCAGTTATTTCTCCACAAAGATATTTTTTGTGCATTCACTTACTTTTTTTTTCTAACTTCCAAGTCTTGCCTGAAGACATGTTATTATTTCAGCTACCATTACACTCCTTGAAATCGTCTTTGCCCGTACATGCTCCCCTGACCTTTTTAGTGTGAGATACACAAACGAGACGGAGCATGTAACTGTTTTCAGTAGACGATGAGGATTCCTTTTTACTGTGCAAAGATATTTGAGTGATTTTTATTTTGCCTGTGATCACTTTAAAATTGTTTTTAATATCTTTTTTGGGTAGTTGTAACTGATTATAATCTGATTTTACATGTTTTCAGCTACTTCCCACGCCTCTCTCACAGCAGTCATTTTGACTCGTCATTGGGGGAAACTAGTGTGACCAAATAACACTAACAATGATTCAGTTCTTTTTAGATGCCCCAGTAAGCCACAACAGTGTGATATTGAAGTGGCATACAGACTACCTGAAACTAAAGGAAACTAAATCCTTATTTTATTATTTACACTAGTGCTTTTCCTACTGCGACATATCAAAATGTCTTCTGTGCAAAAGGCAGATTAGCCAGAATAGCTGAGTGTGTGAGCAGGGCCATTTTTGTGATCTCAATCTTTGTCCTTCTTCCCATCAGTCTCTGCTCCCAGTAGGCTGTGTGCGTTCTGTGCCATACAGTGCTCAGTATGAGGAGGCCTACAAGTGCAACTTCCTGGGTCTCAGCCCAGATGTGCCAATTCCAATGCACGTCAGCTCCTCAGGTACGAGAGAGACTGCACTCACACTGTGATAGGTCACTGGATGAAACCTCAAAGAGGGCCGCTGGTACAAGTTGTAGGCTCGCACATGCAGGTTATCTTGTGTTGATTTTCCTTTGTTTGTTTGTCCTGTAGAGTTTTCAGTGTTGGTGGACGTCAGTTCAGAGAGGAGCTGTCAGAGCGCGGCAGTGGGTGAAGACGATATCTCCTCACTTTATCAGTTCACCATCAGCAGTGCCAACACGCAGCCCACAGACAGGGGTGAGTGGGCATACCTTAAGTTATAAATAGACACTGTATGTCTGCTGCCACTTTCAATGTCACAAAATATACTTTCATTTGTCACTTGATAGTGTATGTCTTTGCCAAGGTTGAGCTGACTTGAAATCATTTTAATCAATCACCAAAAACATTTAGAAATTTTTGATATTCATTTGGATGTGAAACTGCATCCACATACACATAGTGCTGTGATAAGTGAGCCAGATATCTTTTTCATTTAAGTAAGACCAGAGGTGAATGTGAAAATAGAGGAAAATGTTCAGACATGTCCCATACCAGGACCTGGATCCACATCAAAAACTGATCTGTTCTCTGGATTACAGCCTATCTCTCTACCAGCTTACATTCAAAACTGGTCTGTCAACAAGTTTTTGAGATAACACATGGTCAAAAGAGACCAAAAACAGCCTCTGTGTTGGAGGTATTTAAGTTGGCAGGAAACATGTGAAGGCCGACTATTAAAAAAAAAGGTTGTACCTAGACTTATATAATAGAATAACAATCACATGACAAACTGTCAAACTTCCTTTGGTCTCTTTTTTCAGGTCCCACGTTATTGAACAAGCTGGAAGTGGCTCTGTCTAATGAGAACTTGTCTGTGGACGTTGTGTCTCACTGCCTGCTGTGTCTGAAGGAAGAGTGGATGAAGTGAGTATAATTCATACATCTCTTACAAAAGGTCACCTGAGGTTAAAGGAGGCATAGTATACTCATTTTCAGGTTCATACTTGGATTTAAGTTTCTACCAGAACATGTTTACATTCTTTAATGTTCAAAACTTTATTTTCCTCATATTGTCTGTGCTTTAACACCTGTATTCACTCTTGTATCTTGGCGTCTCTGACCCTTCATTGCAGCAGGGGACTGTCTGTAATGGAGTTGGCAGCATATTCTACTGTAGAAAAAATCAGCAATAAAAACTTCTAAACACAACCAGGCATGTTCAAGCAGGAATATGATCCAAAATCTAGGAGAGATTAACAACATCAGCAACCAAAACTACAGGTTTCCCTGATGTTAGGATAAAGTTACATATAGCAGCATACATACAACCTGGGGATGACTGTAACGGATTATAGCCGCACTTTCTGCCATGAGAAGTCACCAATAACAGCTTTTAAACCAAAATCTTCTCAGCCAGATATGTTCCAGCAGGAATATGATCAGAAATTTGGGGAGGAATTGACAACATCAGCAACCAAAACTACAGGTTTGGCTGACGTTAGCATGTAGCTACATATAGCAGTATAGTTGCAGCCTGGGAATGACTGTAACGGAGTGTAGTAGCACTTTCTACTGTGGGAAAAAAAACACAATGTAAGCTTCTAAACACAACTGGACATGTTCCAGCAGGAATATGATCCAAAGTCGGTGAGAAATTAACAACATTGTCAACATGTGTCCCTGATGTTAGAATAAAGCTACATGTAGCAGTGTACTTGCAACTTGGGATTGACTGTCATGGAGTATAGCAGCACTTCTACCTTCATTTCTAAAAGCTTCTGGAACAAGGTTGTTGCAATCAGACATGTTCCAGCAGGAATATGATCCAAATTTAACAACACTAGCAACCAAGATACCATATATACCTGACGTTAGCATGTAGCCACATGTAGCAGTGTACATGCAGTCAGTGAATGACTAACAGATTATAGTTGTAGTTTCTACCATGAAAAATCATGGATAAAAGTTGCTAAACCAACATCTTCACAACTGGACATTCTCCAGCAGGAATATGATCCAAAGTCAAGGAGAGTTAACATTTGCAACCAAGATTACATGATGTTCACATGTAGCTACATGTAGCAGTGTACTTGAAACCTGGGAATGACTGAAACGGAGGATCCATGAAAAATCACCAATAGCAGATATGTTCCAGCAGAAATATAATCTGAAATTCGGGGTAAAGTTGACAACATCAGCAACCAGGTTCATATGTTTCCCTGTTGTTAGCATGTAGCTACATGTAGCAGTGTCGTCTATATAATGTAAACACTTGCAGTAGTGTGCCTGGAGCAGATCACCGCACAAAGAAATCCATCACAATCTGAAGTCAGCTTGTTTCGAAAGTAGAGAAAACTATTCATTTTACACACGTTTACTTCATTGTTTGAAACTTAGGCTACGTTTAATATGAACATCAGACTCTGCAACATTATACATATGACAAAAAAATAAGGAAAACCTTGATAGGTCCTCTTTTTGTAAGCCTCTCATTGCCAAATCTCTCTTTCAGTAAAGTCAAAGTGCTCTTCAAGTTCTCAAAAGTGGACGGCAGAGGGAGGGAGGACACCCAGAAGGTTCTGGCCCTCCTTGGCGCCACAGGGCCGGGTGAGGAGGACAACGTCAGGCTGCTAAAGTTCTGGATGACTGGACTCAGCAAAACCTACAAAAGTCATTTAATGACAGCCGTCCGAGGAGGGGAGAGGAGCCCCAGCCAGTGAGAGGAGGAGAAGGAGGAGGAGGAGGTAGAGGGGGTGAAGTAAATGGAGCTGAAAAGAGGGGATAATACTACTGAAGGGAAAGTGAAAGCAAGAATTCTTTCATTATGAGTTTTGTGAACACTTTGGGACTTTCAGTGGAATGAAAGAGGAATGTCAATAGATGACAGAAATGCTTTGGCTCATCCATTATTGTCTTTTTAAGTAATGAGAAATGTACTGTTCCTAACCGTGATTATTATCCAGCACAGATTAACACATACGGTCAGTTTGGATAATGCATGAGGGCTTTTGTTAGTCAAAGGGAATTATGGTTCATAGTGATATGTGAAGTTTAACTTATTACAAACAGACTTTGCACTTTGTTCACTCGTTTTCTGATGTTTTAAAATGAAAGAAATTAATATAATCGCTTACTCTGACTTTTTTTAATTCCACAATTGGCTCCATCTTGTGGCGAACAGGAAGAATAAAGAGGGAGTGAATTGGAGGAGGAGAGCAGTGTTCCTCTGCCAGCTCCCACTCACTTGTTCAAGTGGCTGCTGGCCAGCAAGCCTCAAGTGGTGTAAGACAACACTTTTAAGGTTTTCTGGTGTCCTGAAATGTACAAAGTGGTTGCATAACACAGCCCCGCTCCAGTACAGCCGACCACATCAGCAGGATTTTAGCTTCTTAATGAGCCAGTCACACAGCAATCCACTAAAAAGCCAAGTTTTTTTTTTTATTTTCATACCACAGTTACTTGAGCCTGTTGCGTTCCTGAAGCTTGCAGAGTTTAGTCAATAAAATTCAACAACATACGGCTTTGTTTAAATTGCTGGGGGGCTGCTTTTTCTTTTCTTGACTCGCACCCATGTAACAATTGTGTAATTCAAACTCGTACTTTAGTCCAAATTAAAAGGAAAAGTGAATTTGTAAATATTAGGATTGACTCTAGCTTTCTTCGTAAAACAGATCTTCTTCTCAGCATGGACGCATGCTACTGTGTCCTGATAGAGTTTTACTGGGTTTTTTTTTTTGTTTTGTTTTGCTTCTCTCTGAAAGCTCAAATCTGGATTTCATTTTGCAAGTTTCACTGAAAGAAGCACAAACATAATTTGCAGCAGCTCCGCAAATTAGTTACATATTGACTTTCCTCAATATGCAAGCGACGTATCAAACAGGAAGACGACACACTGGCTGGATATTTATACCCGTCATTAAAACACACAGTGTATGTGAAGAGGTTTGGAGTTGATGGTGCCTCTGGGAGTGTTAATGCTTTGCCTGTGGTGACGCTGCTGCTCTCTTGTTTCCTCTTCCCCTCAGCAGAGAAGGGACTTTGGGAAACAGTCTTGCTTCTTTTGGCTTGTTTTCAGAAAAAGGACACAGAAGAATGATTTCTCTTTAACATGAAGAAACAACTTTGCACTTCCTCCCTTTCGTTAGTAATTGAGTCCTCTTGTGACATCTAACAGAGAACAAAAATATCATGACGCCTCACACAACCTGAGGGGACAGAACAACACTTTACAGACAGGATGATGACAGCTGTGCACAATATTAGACGTCACGGTCACACCAGCCGCCTCTGTGGAACTGATTTGAGGAGAAATGACTGCAGAAAGCTGTCACACATGGAATGACTTGCAAGTTCTGGCGATGTAGTGTTGCAATCCTGTTTATAAAGGAATGTGATTCTTGATTTATTAAAAAAAAAAAAAAAACATCATGTGATGATTAAACAGGATGATATTGCGCACTGGCTCTAGAGGGATAAAGACCAGGGGATCCACAGGCACAGAGGTGTGGGGGAGAGTCCAAATGAAAAACATACGCTCCAACTGCATGACTAAGCCTCCTTGGGCCTGGTTTGGAGTGGGGGAGGATGGGGGTGAGAGGGTGGGTGTCAGGGAATGTGGGGAGCAGGGGGGAGGGGGCCGGGTCGGTCAATAGTGAGGTAAAACGTGTGGCGGTGGGAGGGGCCGAGACTTAAAGGGAGCAGACTAGAATCCAGCAGGGCACTTTCACTTTGAGCGGAGTGAGGATACACAGAGTGGCCAGAGGGAGAGATAGAGAAGAGGAGGCCAGTGTCTCTCTCGCTTTATCCATTAACCAGTTTTCGAGGGAGAGAGGAGTGGTTCAAATTAGGCTGTTCAGGAAGATTCTAGGTCAGTAGTGAGAGGGAGAAAGGGAAGGAGATATAGTACAAAACAACAAAAGCTTTCATAGGAAAAGGCTGCAGCCACTCAGACTTAAGTGGGAAAATCCAAAGTGAGGGAGCAGGATGGCGTGAGAGGATAAATGAGGCATTTATTGGAAAGTACCAAAGGGACTCAAAAGGAAGGAATGTATAAGGGATGTCAACAAGAAGACTAAATATCAGACGGTGAAGGAGAAGACACAGCAGCGCACTCTGTATCAAAGACCTCAAGGAAAACCACAGAGGAGGAAACTTAGCTTTCACAGACTGACACAGAGACCCGTCTGCAGAGTGATTGCCGTCAACAAGAGAAATGGAGAAGTGTCCATTCTTAGAAAGATAGGAAGGATGTCACTGCCAGGTGAGAAACAAACACATTTCTAAACTTTACTTTTCAAAGTCTGTTGGGGGAAAAGGGGTGATTTTAGAAGTGGTTATTGTATATTCCTGCTAGGTCAGTGACTCAAAATTTGTTGTGTCATTTTGCATTGTCACGATAGCATTTCCGGTGTCTTAATTCAATTAGATGTGTTGCAAAACCAGGCCATATTTCATGTTGTTCTCTGCAGAAATGGCTAATTGAGGCAGGAAATGATGTAATGCTTTTTTTGTAAGTATGCAGTTTGAACAAGCTACAAAAACCCCAGAAAGTTTCCAGCAATTATCTGAATGTGTTCTGTCTCTTTTTCTCTTTTACTCATGCCTCCTACAGTTTTGCTGTTGCTATCACTCTTGACTGTCCGATGTGGTGGATGTAACTTTGACTGGGACGTTGTGAAAAACATTAAAACGACTATCGACGCTAATCCGACTGGATTTGTAAGTTACCTTTGACTTGATTTACGTTTTCATGTCATGCTTTTGGTGTTTCTGAGGTGTGCTCTCTGTGGTAATCGTATGCTCTCTTACCAAATGTATTTACTACCCTTTAAAGTAGGCAGTCTCTTGTATTATCTGCAGTCAGTTGGCACAAAGAGGTGGTCAAAGGTGAAGATCTTACTCAGATGAATGAGAGTATTCAGCTCTGCCTTGTTATCTGACAACCTGTAGAGTTAACACACGGCAAACAGTGTTTACAACAGACATGCCTAGCCCCATAAAGTCAACAAACAGTGTGTAGTTTCACCTCAGTGGTTAGATATGTTGTTTTCCACATTACTACCCCATTCCTTTCAAACTCGGTCATTACTATGGTTCAGTGGAGTACTCATTAAAGTGTAAATGCTAACTCATTCCATCGTGTGGGTGTATAATCATGTTTTTCTTTGCTTTTGCTCTCTCTTCCAGCGGACAGTATTTCCTAAAGATTACTATGTAGTGCACCGCTACACGAAAAGCATGCTCTGTGACAGTGATCCGGTGAGTTGCTTATCAGATAAAAAGGGGAAGTGGGGTTTTTGTGCAATAAATGGTCCACATATCTTAAAACAGCAGCCTTTTGGTTTCTTCAACAAGGAAAATCGTTACCTCCTACCTCACCTACAGCTACTGTTACAGCCTTTGTAAATGTTAAGTCTAGCAGAAAGATTGTCGTGCCATGTTGTTTTGAGTCTCGCTTGTAATTGAGTAATTGATGTGGTTCTTGCAGTGGTTTCTCACATGTGTTTTGCACACTTAAAGCCTAACTTTGGGGTTGCTGTGTTGCTCTCCCTGCAGTGTTGTGTGTTCCCTGCTGCAGTAGTCCTCCTGGAGTCCTGGCATGTGCTTCTCGGAAACCTCTGGGATGAGCACCTAAATCACTCCTTAATCCTCGATCTGAAGCAGACACTGGATAAAATTATAAAGAGGAACAAAAATACAGAGGTAGGGACTTGCTTTATTTTGTTAAAAAAAAGTGTTGGTGCAGAAAAGGACAGAAATATCTCTGGTTGTTTGACATGCAATGCATTCTTTTTTTTTTTTTTTGTTTGTTTGTTTCAAATGATTATATGTAAAAGTGCTCCAGAACATCCTGTGAATGTTCCTTTGAAAGCCTCCTCTTCCTCTATCAGAAACCCTCATTTGTTCCTTGTTTCCTTTCCTCAGAGGTTCCAGGAAGAGACGGACCTGTCCCAGTTCTCCGCGTTATCTTCCTCTCCTGAAGAGCTCCTCAAGCTAACGTCACAACTTCTCACTCGATGGCTCGAGGTCGGGTGCTTGCCTGAGATCGAAACCTGCACCCTGCCCACTTTGCCCCCCTCCGTTGAGAGGAAGGACTACGGTCCGTCGAGGGCCAGACTCTTGACCACCCGAGCTATCAGCAGCGAGGAGGAAGGACAGCTTGAGAAGATAGTAGACATTACAGGGCCTCTGTCCAGTGGCGGTTCTCCATCCCTATCATATTCCGCTTCTGTCTGGAGCCCCTTGCTATTCAGACTCTACTGGTGGCTGTTGCCATAGTTACTAAAAAAGGATCTTTTTTTTTTTTGGATGATGATGCACACAAAATGCAAGACGTTTCCTGGCACTGAATGTTTGTTTCCTTATATATATGTGTGTGTCTTTATCGTGTTTTAATGCAGCAAGCTATGAAGTGACATGCACAGGTTGCAATTAATGTCCAAAGTTAGTTCACGTAGTCCGCTGTGCACCCGTGCTCTGTAACATCACCGATATAAACGTATAGCTATCCTCTCTAGAGCGAGCCGCGAGCTCCAGCTAGCTGTGCTCTTCATGCTAACCAGAGATAAATGCTGAGCAAGCCAATGCACATAAGCCATCGTCTGTTGATGTGGAATTCATCACTGTTTACAATGAATGTTATGTAAATGTAAGATATTACCATCTATGGGTGTTTACTTTTGTACATTATTGTAAATTAAAGACATGTAGATATATATATAAATATATACATTGTTAGTTTTTGATATAATATCCCAAGGGTTGTAAGCTATATTTATTATGGTCTTTGCTGTTTGTCATGAGTGATGGGAAGTAACCAAGTGCGTTTAAAGGTCCAGTGTGTGGGATTAAAGGGGAATCTATGGAGCGGACCCTCTCCTATGGAGTCGGCCATGTTGTTTCTACAGTAGCCCTGAATGGACAAATCAAACACTGGCTCTAGCTAGGGCTATTTGTGTTTTCACGTCAGCCACCATAGTTCCCCTACAAGTTTGTTTCAGTTCTAAAACTTCACCACTAGATGCCACTAAATCCTACACACTGGACCTTTAATGAACAATTTTGAGGTATTTAAACATACTTAACTTGAGTACATCCATTGTCTGCTATTTTATACTTTTACTCAGCTATATTTTAGAGGGAAATATTTTTCTTTTTACGCACGACATTTATCTGACAGCTGGAGTAACTGCTTTAATTTACAAATATGATGTGCTGTTATAAATTAACCTACGCAACAGTCGTGCATCGACAGTACTAACCTCACAAATTTATGATAGTGTAACAGTCACTTTGAGCGTTTTTCTCTCTTTTATGTACTTTTACTTTTGATCCTTTAATATATTTTACAAACAACGCTCACATACTTTTACCAGAGGTGCAGACTCGAGTCACAAATTTGATGACTTTGGACTTTACAAAATCAAAATTGACTTTGACACCAATGACTTATGACTTCACTTGGACTTGAGTGTTTTGACTTGATACCTCCCCCCATGGCAAAATTATGGACATAATTCTCACATAAGATGAGATTAAAAAAAAAACAAGCAAGACAGAAACATACAGCATTCATTTTGTTATGGTTAATAGTGCTATATTAAAGTGCAATGTCAGTACTAATTTTTTATGATCAGATTCAGTCGCACTTGTTTTAATAAACTTGTTTTAACAAACACACATTTAAAGAAGCATTCATGATTTTTGTAAATGTTATGTATCATATTTCTGTTGTTAAAATGGCATTACATTTAGTGAAGGGAGCATTATGACTTCTTTGGGACTTTAGACTTAACGCTTAGGACATGAGATTTGACTTTGGATTTGTCAGTTTTGACTGTCTTGGCTTGGGACTTCAATTTAAAGACTTGAGACTTGCAAAACTGTGACTTGGTCCCACCTCTGACTTTTACTTCAGTGTAATTCTGAGTGCAGACTTTTATCTGTAAGAGTATTTTTACATTGTGGTTTTGCTACTTCTGCTTGAGTAAAAGATCTGTTTTTCAGTAAGAACACTTAGATATTTATATTTTTGTCCAATCTGGTCAAACAAGTCAGATTTTGTTTATGATTTTAACATTCCAGCGACATGACACAGAGTTTGTGCTAAGAGTCCACATTCATGTGAGCTCAGACGTTACTGCCGGCTCTTTTAAAGACTCATCCCCAGTGTGCAAATGCTTTACAACTATTTTGTAACTGATAAAAAAAAGAACTGCAAGACGATTTGCAGATGAGGAAGGAATGTGCTCTGGATCCAGCAGGACTCCAGAGATGATCCGAGGCCTGTCAGGATCTACTCGAGAAATAAAAAGTCCACCATTTGGTGCTTGCACTTGCCCCTGCTTGTACACACCCACGCATGTAGGTCTATTGTGCACCGCTGTCGTCAGAGGATCCTCCTTGTAGTTTCATAAGGCTTAAAATACAGAGGTATGTAGCTCTGGCAACTATGGGAACAAACTTTTGGCTTGCACCTCGAGTTTTCGCTGACCTTTTTTTCCACTGAACTTGTGTCAGAAATTGGGAAAGGACAAACGTAACGCAGCATGAATGCAGATTACAAAGAGATCAACAACAGTGCTAGAAGACAAAATGTTGGACATATTATGAAAACAAAAATCAGGGCAAAGGCTCAAATGCTGTTCTTCTGGACAGTGCACATGTCCAAGTATCTGTTCCTGGCGTATACTTCAGGAAGAAGAACTTTATTAATCCCTCATTTGGGAAATTCAATTTGCACAGTCTGATATTTACACTTTAAATATCCAGGCTGTGAGGCTGCTGCCAGATTAATTGTTTCCTATCAGTAATCCAGGGGCAACTGACCTCAGTGTCAGTACCAGGCAGTACTGCTGCAGGTCGCACTCATGTTGCATTCACTTGAACTTAATATAATAATGTGACTCAGCCAGAGCAGGTGTGAGATCCTTTCCCGGGTCAGCAGCACATGGACATGATGACCCCAAAATGTGGAAATGAGTCATCTGATTTCTTAAAACAACGTCGTTCTCCGGAAAGTGAAGGGTGCCCCTGAACATGCACTTAACTCCTATGAAATCTGAATTAACATTTATATTTTAGCATCGTAGTTTGGGCAATTTCCGAGACAAATATTTGCAAGTCTGATTTTTCCTGGCAGCCGAGCACCAAAGGGGCCAGCTGAATTCCCGTAAATGGGGGGAAGAGACAGGGAGAGTGGGCGAGACAGAGAGAGAGAGACGGAGAGGGAAAGACAGGGTGGGTGGGGGCGAGGCAGCAGCGGCAGCAACTGCAGCAGGGGAGGGGTGACGGCGCAGGGTGTTTAAACCACGTGGCCGCTCCACAAACCGGAAGTAAGCAAAGATGTCTGCGCCCGATGAGGACACGTTTGCCGAGGAAGGAGGCGAGATGGAGGCGATGGACGAGGCTGGCAGCGACGATGATGAAGGAGTGGACATGGAGGAGGAAGGTGCAGGAGGAGAAGGGGAGAGGAAAGTGTACGTGCCCGGGATTGAGCCGCTGCAGCCCGGAGAGGAGCTGGAGATGGACCGGTCTGCGTACCGCATGTACCACGAGTGTCAGACAGGCAAGATGTACAAAGAGATAGCAACTATTTAAACACGCAGGCACCTCTTTAAACGTGTTGTCACCACACATGAGCTGCAGCATGAACTGTTGTGTGTGTGTCCAGGTGCTCCGTGTCTGAGCTTCGACATCCTGAGAGATGGAGACGGAGACAACAGGGAGCAGTTTCCTTTGTCCATGCTGCTCTGTGCAGGCACACAGGCGGACACAGCCATGAGCAACAGGTACAAACCTCCAATCACACTTCATACACACCGTCACACAGGTTAGCAGGGGCGGAGCCAGGAGGTGTAAACACTGGGGACTCAGCCCAAAGGAGGTCTGGGGGGCATGCTCCACCTGGGAAGATTTATGGGCCACTCTATGCACTATTTTTCAAAGCCAGTTGATAAAATAGGTTACCCAAAAATGTGTGCATCATTTGGATAAAAAAATATAAGTTACTAAAGAAAAAAAAAATCATATTGCAAAGGCAACATCAGGGATAATGTTGACAAACGGCGTTCCATACTGATACTTTTTTTTTTTTTTTTTTGCAAATGGCTGAATGAATACTTCTAGGCAATGATTCAAAGTTATATGTGTTTCATCTTCAACTCCCCCTCTATCATTTCCAAGCAGTGGTCGGAAATGATGGTTTAGTGCAGTGGTTTTCAAACCTTTTATGTCCAAAGCACACCAAAGGTCAAGCCAAAGTCTCAAGGCACATCTGTTTTTATATCTGTGCACAATAGCTTCAACACTTGTGTTATCACTCTTATCACGACATAAGGACTTAAGACAATAAGAATAAGGAAAAAAAGAAGGCCGGTAGCTTTAGCTGGTGCCTTGCTGTAATTTGCTCCGTACAATAAAGCTATCCATTGTCCCACTCATGGCTTTCTCCTTTTAATTATCATCCCTCACAGTGACTGCCAAACAGGGCTTTTGATGTGTCACATATTTATAATTCCCAGGCACAAACAGAGACAAATAGGTTCCCCCTGAAGATTTTTGAAATTAAATTAAATTAGATAATCATTTTTTAGCTAGAGTTTGCCCCTTTATTAGGAAATGGGTGTGCACAATATACTGACAGTCAATAAAAAAACTCATAACTTTTTGTAACCATAACCATTTGAATATTGCAATAATAATCTGCAGTTATCACAAAATCCCACAGCACACCAGTGTGCCGCCACAGCATTTGAGAAACACTGGCTTAATGTATTCATGTGAAGTTTCAGTAAGCTTTCTAGCTGCGCCCACAGCATTGATAATGATGGGAGGAGATGATCCAGTCCCGACCGCAGCTTAAAAGATAAGATGACTAGAGCAACAAAAGCTTACATTTCAACATTTTAGGCTTCTCACAGTACTGTAGTCTATATGAAATGATTATCATGTTATCACAAGTTGTTAAATATATTACCTTTGGTTAAATAAATGTTTTAAAATGGGCATTTTTAACGTCTGTGCCAGGCGATGACTGCTTGGCAGCACCAGCAGGGAGCAGCTGCAAGTTTTGGGGTATTTTGTGGTTTGTTTTTTAAACTTTATTGAGACAGTAACATACAACAAGTTTACAAACCTAAGTTGTAGCTGCAAGTATAAGTAAGTAAGTAAGTAAACTTTATTTATATAGCACCTTTCACAGGTAAAAACCACAAAGTGCTTCACAATAGATTAAAACAATGACAAAACATAAGAACAAAGGTGCATAGATTTAGACAGCCAAAAAACCCTACATTTAACCAAATACTTGTTTAAATAAAAGAGTCTTCAAATGCTTTTTTGAAACAGTGTGTCAAAACAGATGCTGTTTGCATGTCACCCTGCTTACAATGATGATGATAACTGATTATGATTATGATACATTTAAAATATAAAATAGTATCAGAAGTAAGTAATGGTGGATAATAAAAATAATAATAATAGATAATATTTCTTGTGTTTTGTGACATTTTTGCTGTTGAAATCATGTTCTATGAGCTCAGAACAACGTTGGTCACCTGTAGGGAACACCGATGAGACTCTGATTTTAAGAGTCAAAGGTGGAGGTGTTACTCTTCCACACTTTTCTCAAAAACTATTGGTCCAAAAGACATAACTCAAAGTGTGGACTGTCTTGTGGATATTCCCCCGGAGAATGAGCTCACAAACATGCTTGTCTGACCCCTAACAACAGACAAGTGCTCACTGACATGCACTAAAAGGCGAAAAGTGTACAGAACACCATTAGTCTACGTAGTCTAGTTACTCAGTTTGCTTTGCCCGGTGACCACTTTTGCAAAATGATAGAGGGCCAGAAGCCACTTAATAAACAAATCTTTTTTCAAAGATATGTTTATTAAATAGACTTGAAATCATGTTGTAGACAGTACAGATACTAATTGAAAAACAGTTTTCTGAAATGTGACATTTTTTCAACCCCTAAACAAACATAGTTACAAACAACACACCCATCACCCCAAAATCACACTAAAGGCCCAGAAACACCAAACTGACTTCAGATAACTAATGGCAACGAAGGCCCCCTGCTGTGTCGCCTCATGTCACCGTGTCTCGGCCCAAAAGTTTGCACATGAACACACCACAGAGACTACAGCCGATAGTCAACAAGCACATACTGTATGTTCTGCACCTGTGTGAGAGGATATAACTCTCCATATGTGAGTCAGCCAAAAAAGAAAAAAAAGGTGCCATCTGATGTCTTAAACATGTTGTGACCCTTAACATTCACCATCAGCCAAAAAACAAAACTTTGTATTTGGTAATACTAGTTCTGTACAGTGTTTAAGTAATTTGAGTCTAAAAGTTTATGCAGAAAGAACCTAAAGAGAGGACATTGGGTCTGAAATTGTATACAAGTTAATTACACAGATATTACCTATCCATGAATTTATTTTACATTATTACAGGCAAACAACCTGTCAAATTCTGTCTAAACATTCGTATTAATGTAGCAGTTACTTCATACGAGGTGGATGATGTTAGTAACGTCGTTCACATCATCGGGACAGTTTTACGACTCTTGAGTTTACTATGTGAGGAAATACTGTGCACTGACAATATCACAAACACCATAAACATCTAGTTTATAACGTGTGGACTTTTGGCACAGATATAAAGTTTGGTGACCTCACACAATTCCCAGCATAGCTTCACCTGAGCAGAGGCCAAGAAGTGTGTGTGTATGTGTGCAAGACGTTCAGAAGCAATACCATATTATAAAATACTCCACTGCAAATAAAAGTCCTGTGTACAAAGTGTAAAGGTGACTCTGGATTGGAGCGAAATCAGAAATCAGTCAGTCTGGTTTCTAGAGGGCTTCTGTTAATAAGAGGCGATGAAAGTGTTCAATTACTGTCGTTAATTTTAATTATTAATGAAGTGGTTGTTAATTGATTTTCCTCTCCTCAGGGTGAAACAGACTGTTGACGCTTCTTTATATCTAAGAACACATTAATTGGAAATCTTTGATGCAGTAATGAGACTTTTAGTTGCTGTTTCAGTAGAAGGTAAATCAACTGGAAAGCCCACCTGTTCAATGGCCATATAGACAGGACAGCATCAACATGCTCATACCTATCACTTTTTAAGATTAGTCAGCAACAGTGATTTTCTTTTTATTATTTTATTGTTTGTTTTAAAGGGACAGTTCACCCAGAAATTAAAAATACATATTTTTCCTCTTACATGTAGAGCTGTTTATCAGTCTAGATTGTTTTGGTGTGAGTTGCCGAGTGTTGGAGATATCGGCTGTAGAGATGTCTGTCTTCTCTCAGATATAATGGAACTAGAAAGCACTCAGTTTGTGGTGCTCAAAGCGCCAAAAAATACACAAGCTGAGTGCCATCTAGTTAAATTTGAGGGAAGGCAGACATCTCTACGGCTGATATCGCCAACACTCGGCAACTCACACCAAAACAATCTAGACTGATAAGTAGCACTACAGGTAAGAGGAAAAATATGTAAGTTGATGCTGGGGTAAAATGTCACTTCAAAGGACATTGTGGAGGATTCATTTATTAATTTCTCCCTCGTCCAGTCCTCTACAGCTCTGTGTTGTGATGCAATATTTGCTAAGCCACACACACGTGAGCAATCTAGTCAAGTATAAAAGAACTGATTTGAATCATTCTTGTAATTAAAAATATGTATTTTTGATTTTGGGGTGAACTGTCCCTTCATGTGCTCACATGCAGTGAGATGTCACCAGCAGGGCACGTTATTGTTCTTACAGAGGCAGTAACTATGGGTGCTGGTAGAAATACTAAAATGTGCAAGCTTAAGCAGCAGATTGTTTTGGCAGTGTTGGCACCGAGGCATCAGTCACTGCACACTTTCACTTTTGTTTTGACACAATCCACACAGCACTGAAAGAGTCTGGAACTTTCCTCCCTCTGAAGGTTCAGTTAAAGGTTATTGCAAGATCATTGTTTCCTCCTTAAACTTGAGCACAGACATCAGACTGGGTAGACTAAACACCACTCTGAAACAAGTGTCAGATAGTTTGTCATCGACATCCTCTTTAATGCATCATTTCATTTTCTTGCAGACTTCTTGTCATTCGCATGCATAATCTTCATGGAACAGAGAAAGACAAAGAGGGTGAAGAAAGCAGCGATGAAGAAAGCGATGAGGAGGAGGAGGAGGAGGATGAAGATAAGAAGCCACAGATGGAACTGGCTATGATGCCTCACTATGGAGGGATCAACAGAGTCAGGGTGTGTAGTGTGTGTCAGTTTCTAGGCAGACGTGTATAAACTTGAGCCCTGTTTCCAGCGAACAGTACAAAACGGTTCTGTACGGTGCGCACTGTGAAAAGTTGTGGATGGTACCAATGGAAGTGTTCCGTACCGTCCCCATTTTTGGTCCCCCTTCTGTTGGGGTACCTAGCACACAGATCTGTTACTAAAAGGTGGAGCTGTGAACATTGCAGTCTGTTGATAGGTCAGTAGAGGACGGTCACTCTGCTCAGGGCTGAGTTGTGGCTGGTTTTGAGGCTCATGTAACCACTGTTCATACTGTGGAGAGTTTTATTTGTAGACTGTAAGGATGTTTTGCTGCCTCTTGCAGCAGCTGGAGTTGGAGAAAAAAACTTAATTCTCTAGGCCGACTGCCCGCAACTTTTAAGGTGGAACATTAACTTGTAATGTTACTCAATGCATGAGGTGACAACGTGAATCAGTCAACACACATGACCATTACTTTAGTTTTTATATGACATACACTTTTCGTAATGAGTGGATCTTCAATCGTTTATGTATATTAATTTCGGCCAGGTTATGTGAACTGCAGAAATTCTAATCTTCACTCAGAGAAATGCATGTTAGAGCGTAGTTCCTGTGGGCTGCAGCAACTTTAAACCCCTGAGCTTGCCTGAAAAGGACTGAATGCACAAACCCGCTATTTTTAAATATCCCATTAAGAGAGAGACTCTCACTGCAGC
This sequence comes from Epinephelus lanceolatus, assembly GCF_041903045.1. Classification (NCBI taxonomy): domain Eukaryota; kingdom Metazoa; phylum Chordata; class Actinopteri; order Perciformes; family Serranidae; genus Epinephelus; species Epinephelus lanceolatus. The sequence goes on along the minus strand of NC_135743.1, from coordinate 14,641,428 downwards.
CTGTTTTATCTTGATCTGAAAATGTCCGCCTGCAACCTCAATCTGTGGACGATAAACGAGATGCAGACTGATAAAGTAGAAAATACAGCGAGTGCTGGACGGAGCAGTGAGCGACAACAACCCCGCCCACATTTAAGAGCACTGTTTGCGGTGGAAACACCAGGATCTAGGTACCATGTCTGAAGGGTTACTGTTGGTTCCAAAGGTACCATACTGAAAGTGTTTGGTGGAAACAGACGTTAGCTGTCCTTTCTCCTTTAACAGAATATTTTTTAACAATGTTTTATTGGGGTTTATAATTATTAAAGTTATTACATATAAATGAAAATGTCAGTCTTGGCAGCAAATATGGTGAACCATCAAATGAAGTGCATATGGGCTACCACACTTTACCCCACCCCCATTCCAGTCTTTGGTTTTATTAAACATTATCAACACTTTGCTTCAGAAGGGCCGCCAGCTTTCCTTTAGTGATATATGTACGTTTTTCCACAGCAACACATGTCGATAACTCCTTAATATACAGATTCATACTTGGTTTGTTCACATCTTTCCATCTTAGAGCTATTGCTATTTTAGCTTGTGAGAGACACGAGTGTATCAGTGCACAGTCATTTGTGTTAGTAATGAAATCTTTTGGATAAATACCAAAGATGCACAACTTTGGCTGATAAGTGATTTTAACCTCCTTCCAAAAACTTTTGACCACATTACATTTCAACAAGCAGCGAAACAGTGTTCCTTTAGCACTGTTACATCTGAAGCATGTGTCTTCATGTGTTCCTCATTACTGATTTTGCTTCTGAATTCCCAGGTGACCCGACATGGAGCGCAATCACTGGCCGCCGTCTGGTCAGAGAAGGGACAGGTAGAAATATTTGACCTCCAGTCACAGCTGGAAGCCGTGAACAGCCCTGCTGCCATGGCTGCTTTCCTCAGACAGCAGAAGGAGGCCACAGCCCTCTTCAGCTTCTCAGGACACATGACTGAAGGTTTTGCTATCGACTGGTCACCTACAGTGCCTGGTGAGTGTCTCCTTTACCTGCAGTTACTCACATACATTCTGACCTTGCTGAAGGTATACTAAGCAGGTTTGTTGGTTACTGTTTGTAAACACACTCACCAGTAAAAGAAAAAGCCGATCCCAGAGTCACTTTGTTTGGCGTTTCGCCTCGCTATATTTGCATTTTCTCAGCGCTGTGTCTCTTGGATGCGTGCTGCTTGCAGCCTGGCACCTGGTCGCTACCTTTTTACAAAATCCTGACCTCACCTGAGCACTGTGGGGGTGCACACCCGTAAGCGTTGCAAACAGAGACAAAACAAATCCTGCATAGTATATCTTTAAAAACTAACCTCGAGTGACCACCATATGTTGTGTACTGTAAGTGTAAATGTGTCCCTGATTGCACCTCGTCGACTTTATAATGTGTGAGAAACACGAGAGGAACAGTCTGTACCCAACAGAAAGTATAATTTTCTCTTCCTGGCTCTTAACAGTCTCTCCATCTGTCACCACAGTATCAGAGATTTCTGTGTAAATTCCCAAACTGTGACTTTCTGATGCCGAAAACAACAAAAATGTCCTTTTCACCACAGCCATGTTTGCTTGTTGTTATACAACAAAAGAGCTCATAAATGAGGAGTTTTAGATTTCGAAACATCTTTTAGCAATGATCCATCCACGTACAAAAAATTCCTTTACTTGGCTCATGGCTCAACTTTCTACCAAATTAAATTGAAAGCAGGATTATTTTACAACATGTGACACAAACAGGACTAAAAATATAACTTCCATAGCAGTAGGAAAAAAAACAACAACAACAGGCAAAACATGGTGTGATCAGCAGCAGTGTCATGGATACACACGCTATAGTTACAGAGCAGGGGTGTCAGGTTCAGTTTATGTGACACATATAGCCCTGTTCTTTTTTTTAAAAAGATATTTTGGGGGGGCATTTTTGCCTTTAATTGATAGGAAAGTTAAGCGTGAAGGGGGAGAGAGAGAGGGAGTGACATGCAGCAAAGGGCCACAGGCTGGAGTTGAACCTGGGCAGCTGCGGCAACAGCCTTGTACATGGGGCGCCTGCTGTACCCACTAAGCCACCAACGCCCCCCTGTTCTTTTTTTTTTTTTTTTTTTTTTACAAGTTTATTTGACAGGGACCATGTGTAATGAACATACATTCAATACTTAATAGCTAATGCATTATACAGGGATAAAGCTCAACACTAATATACATCCTCAGTCCCCGGGGCAAGAGAACAAATATACAATACAAATAATGTAATGACAAATATGCAGTGCGTCGTGTTATAAAGTACTGGTCACTCTGTTCATGGTCAGGTGGTATTTACTTTTGTAAATAAAAATAAAATGTACATTTGTTAATGCAAATGGGTGATTGCAGTTTTGATTTTCCTTAAACTGCCCTTTTAGCACAGCAGAGAAAGAATAAAAATATTATGTTTTAATATGAAGGGTGAATGAGTTCCAGTTTTACATGCCGATGACAGACGTTGCCGGAGGCATTATGTTTTCACGTTGTCTGTCCCATTCTCGTGAACATGATATTTCAAGGATGCCTTAAGGCCCAGACACACCAAACTGACTTCAGAAAACTAGCAGCAATGAAGGCCCGCAGCTGCGCTGCCTGTCACCGCCATGTCTCAGCCAAAAAAGTTGCACATGAACACGCCACAAAGATGAAAGCCATTGGTCAACCAGCACATATGTTCTGCACCTGCAGGAGAGGAAATAACTCTGCACACCAGCAGACGGCAGTCATCAATAAACCTCATTCAGAGAGGGAAACTTGAAGACCGTGTTAGCTGGTTAGCAAATTAACAACACAACCTGATGTTGAAAGAACAAAACATATTTACTGTGTGCCAGTGAACAATAATGCAAATCATCATCAATCGTTTCTGCTTAAAAACTCAGTGGCTAAAGAAAAACAATTGTTCATTTTCCGTAACCGCTTATCCTGTTGGGGGTCGTGGGGGAGCTGGAGCCTATCCCAGCTGACACTGGCTGACAGGCAGGGTACACTCTGGACAGGTCGCCAGACTATCACAGGGCTGATACATAGAGACAGACAACCATTCACACTCACATTCACACCTACGGGCAATTTAGAGTCATCAATTAACCTGCATGTCTTTGGACTGTGGGAGGAAGCCGGAGAAAACCCACGCTGACACGTGGAGAACATGCAAACTCCACACACTGGGTTCAAACCAGGAACCCTCTTGCTGTAAGGCAACAATGCTAACCACTACACCTTGGTGCAGCCTGAAGAAAAACAATCTTACCGTAACACGTTTGCTTTGGCAGAAGCTCAAAAACGGCCCAACTTTGTCCGAAGGCCAACCGTTGGCTTGGTGTGTCAGGGCCTTTTAATGGATTTTCTTCAGATTTGGCACAAGCGTCCTCAGAGATAAACTAATTAGATTTTGGTGGTCAAATGTCACCGTGATCTCAGCACAGGAATTCATAGGCTAATTAGGACAAAACTTCACACAGATGTCAAACAGGATAAAATGATGAAGTGATGACATTATATATCCAAAAGGTCAAAGATCAGTTTCACTGCGACACCAAAATGTTCTGAAAAAAAAACAAAAAACAAAAAACATTTCTGGCCATTATTTAGCAGGATAACTGAGGAACAGAGAGGTAGACATTTGGTTGGAACATCACTGTAAAGCATCCACGTTTTAGAATCTGTAGTTTCTTGAAGCAACATCCATATTTGAAGCACTGTCAACTGTCATGGTGACATGCGAGTCTGGACAGACATGGATGTAAACTGTAATTTGACCTGGTTTTGTGCCTTTAGATGGCCGAAACTTTGTGTACCTTGAGGGGGTGACGCAGTCGCTCCTAGTCAAGGTCCTCGGGCCAAATTGTGAGTGATTTTTAGACTAACTGTGTCAGAGGAAAATATTAAATTACATTTGGTAAGTATATTGCAGTGGTGGTGGTGGTGGTGGTCACGCTGGCCTGGGACCAGCTTGTAGTGCAAAAGGCCAGGTCAGAGAAGATCATGGAGTGTAGAAAATCTTTGGTAAATGTAGTGTCAGATGTGTCAGAGTTTGCAATCTTTTTTATGTGTGTTTTTAGTTAAAGTTGAAATTGGGTCTTGAGTAACTCCAAGTATTCAAACTGATCGACAGTTCCAATTTTTTTTTTTTTTTTTTGCCTCGAATGTGGACATCTGGATAGGATTGGATTTTCCGTATTTGATCTCCAGTGGGCCAGACAAGTAAAACCACCGCATAATAATCTATAAATAACAACACCTCCATTTTTTCCTTTTGTTGAGCGTAAAGAAGCACATTCTGTGAGTGTTCACCCGTTTACTACTATGAACAGCCTCAGATGTCTTAAGAAAAATAAGTGCTGTTTCAACAATATGTCTCAGTTTTTCCATATCCAGTCAGCCTCCTTTTCACTGTCATTACAAGTGCTTTTTTTTTCCCATACGTTTCCACTCCTGTGCAGAAATGCTGGCCTCACTGCACCGAACTGAAGATTGTTTGAAGATAGAAGTCTGAGACAGATTATTTTCTACTGGAGCTGCTGATATTTTGCACAGTGGTCCACATCTTTAAATAAGACCACAGAATGAGTGCATTGTTTTTTTCAGAGAGCTGTATTCTGGTCAGAGTGGAAAAGCCTTACAGCAGCACTTTACATGCAGTATCTACTCACTGTTTAATTTGCTCCTACAACCAATCACCTCTGAGCTTTCACAAGTACATCACTAATAGAGTGGTCACACATGAGGGATGCAGGCGAGTGACCATAGCTGCCTTAATGATATTCAAGCTGGATGTGAGGCACAAGGAAAGACAGTTTGTTAGCTCACGTTAGCTAGCTTGCTAATAAATACCTCTAAATATGATGTTATTGGTACATTGTACATTTTCATACATTCTCATGTGGAGCAGTTTGTATTTTCTCGGCCAGTATCACACAACATCAGCTGGTCTGACACAGCAACAATTAAAGCCTCCTCCACACATACTCCTTGGCTACTGGTTGAAAATACTGGTTGGATGAGGTGAAGTGTAACCACAGCAGATGTGTGTATCCCGCAGCCGAAAGCTAAAGTGTCGTGTTTGTGCTTTAATTAACAGGTCGCCTCATCAGTGGAGACTGCAAAAAGAACATCCATGTGTGGGAGCCAAGAGAGGGCGGGACCTCATGGCAGATTGACCAGCGACCTTTCAGCTCCCACAGCAAGTCTGTGGAGGATCTGCAGTGGTCGCCCACCGAAGCTACAGTATGTTTGTAGGAAAATAGAGACACAGTGGGTCAGACTGAGGTACCAGAGATGAGCTTTAGAGCTTTACAGGGCGGCACGGTGGATCAGTGTTAAGCACTGTCTGCTCACTGCAAGATCATCCTCTGTTCAGCCCCCACCTGAGGCTGGCATCTATCTGTGTGGGTTTACTAAAATAAAATACAAACATGTAAAATATAAGGCGTGCATATTGGGATTTACATGCATGTTATGTGTCCACACTGCACCCTGACCTCAGAGCAGGAGTTGCCTCACTGATCCCAAATATTTAGGCTGATTCAAATGCAGAGGATGAACAAAATGTATGGTTCGGTGTGACAGACGGGTCACGGTTCGATAGAAAAATCAGTGGTTTCTTTCTGCGTTACTTCTGACATTAGAGCACACAGTATCAGTGTCATTTCTTTCGCAAATAGTGTGTGAGCAGTAAGTTTGCTACGTCCCACATCTCTCTGAGCTCTTTCAGTCTAATAAATACACAAATAAACATCTCTCTTAGATGCCACAGTCGTATAAACACAAGCTAAACTGCTGTCACTAATGTACCTTTTAGTCCTTCTTTCTGGCTGAATCGGTTATCCAGCAGCCACTGCTCACTGCGGTGGGTGTGGCTTTGTGCTAACGTTAGCTGCTGAGCGAGAGGCTACAGCCGTGCACCGGCTCTCGTTCCCTAGTTAGGAGCGTGTGTGTGTGTGTGTGTGTGTGTGTGCTGTGCAATCACTGACTGTGTGCTGCTGGCTTCACTCCTGACCAGAGTCTGTGGCCATGCAGCAGCTCGTGCTTCAGCTTGGGGGTCGTAAATGTTACTGTGCTACTGGGTTAGCTGCTGAGGAGAGTCTGTAGCTGCGCTCTCTCTCACCATCACCCTCATAATTCATAGTGAAAGCAAAGTGGCTCCAAACACCAGACCTGTTGATTAATAGAGCATCTTCTGTTTCAGGTCTGGTAATGGCATTAACAACCATCTTGCAACGAGCTAGCTTAGTGTAGCTGCCTCCCAGTGTGTCTCACTGGTGTAGAATGTTGTGGTTTGGGGATGGGAGGGGCAGACGACATGGGTTGCCTTGTTGAGGACAGTAGCACTGAGAACATTATCTTAAACACTGTTGAAACTGTGTATTTTATTTGCCAAATGTAATAGAATAGTTCAACATATCATTGGGTATGTAATCCGCACCAAACCGAAAGCCTCACACCGAACAGTTTAACACGCATACATGTACTGTGACACCTCTACTACACAGGGACTAATAAAATCAAACTGAGTTCACCAGCTGTTTACAGGTGTTTGGATGGATGGACAGGGTGTGGTGAGGGGAGTCAGTGATTGAAATGAATGAAACTATGCTGACTACAAAAAAAAACCTGTTAACACTTGAACTGTGCCACCACAGTGATGTAACTAAGAAACACAGACCCAAATATGCAATTTAACAAGTCACCAAACTAGTTTGTGACATATGGATGTGAATCCTGCAGCCTGACGTGGGTAGTTAACGATTTGCCTCTGTGAATGTACACTATGCAGCTCTTGGATGCAGCCTAACTGACTAATTTCTAAGTGTAGCAAGGTCTTCAAAAAGCATCAAACACAAATTGTGAACATGGACAACCTGACTCTCTCACACACTTAAATACAGAACAAAAATGTTTTGCAGTGAGTACATTAGAGTTTCTTGTTAAGACTTGTTTTGTACAAGTTTGACCTCAAAGTTCAAATCTCAGGATCTGCCCTCTCATGTTTGCCACAGGTTTTTGCATCCTGTTCAGTGGATCAGTCTATTCGTATCTGGGATATCCGTGCTCCGCCCAATTCAATGCTTTCAGCCGATGGAGCTCACTCATCCGACATCAATGTGATCAGCTGGAACAGGACCGAACCATTCATCCTGTCGGGAGGGGACGATGGGCTTCTGAAAGTGTGGGACCTTCGACAGTTCAAGGTAAAAACCAACAATTTAATTTTCATATCTGAAAATAGAAACTTTATTGGTAATCATTTAACTCATGCAAGATAATTCAGCTGAACATTGTTTAGAGTTATTATATGTACTGTGTTGTTTTGTATGAGTTGTTAAAGCCACAGTTGCTCACTTTTATGACAATAACTTTTGTCATATGTCCTGAAACTGTCACTACATCCACACAGTGGAGTAAATGAAACAGTTGGTCTGCCTCTAATGGCAGGCATGTGCTCATTTTAGACCGCTGCTCAAAGAAAACGACCAATCAGAGCTGAGGAGTCTCAAACGCAGCTAACAATCGTGTCAATCGCTGCTCCTGAACTGCGGTCAAACTAGGCAGCACTGATCACATATGAAACAAGACTGTATTACTGCATTGCCTTTGTCTCACCTCATGTTTTCATTTACATATTTTAGTGTACTGTTTATCTGTAAAATGAGAACATTTGTGACCTGGCTGTCATGTTTGAAAATTTGTATGAAGCACCGCCCACCAGCCAGACCAAACTTTTCATTTTACAGCTTAACAGTCCACTAAAATATGTTTCTGAAACATTTGAGGCAGTGCAGTAACAGAATCTTGATTACTTTTTGATCAGTGCTACCAAATTCGACAGGGCAGTTCACAAGCAGTGATTAGACTTGTTTGAGAACGTGGACGAGATCAGGCAGCTGCAGCAGGAGGCAGTGATAAAAAGCTGCGGTGAAGTCGGACGGTTTCCCGACAGTTTTCAGCAGCCTTTAGTCTGCACAGGAAGTCACAGTATCACTCATATCTTGTTAGATATGATGCAGACTCATTTAAAATGTTACCGGACTCATATATCAGTTTGTTTGCAGCCTCCAGTTGTTTTATTTATGACCGAGTAGCCTATTAAAATGCTTTACAGGTGATCTGTAATTTATATTCATGGTTCAACCTCCATTTTACATGAATTCTTGTGTTATTCAGCATCATTTCAGTTTGCTGCTGCAGAGCAGACCTGTCCCCTCAAGGTTAATATTTTCAGAGGGGAAACAGCTTTCATTACAGATCAGTCAGATACAGTCAGGGCTTCACATCTGTACAGATGTTATTTTAAGAATCCTCACATCCCACTGACCACAAGTCTCTGTGATGCTGATACTTTAATAATTAAAAGAGTCCACTGTTTAAGTACAGTCGGCTACATATAGTTTATGATGAATGTATTAAGTCTCTGATGACTAAACTTCAGCATCAGTCACACAACATGTTTTCTGTTATAGAATAAACCTTTAAATCAGAAAAATAACATCTAAATCTCTTCTTCTCTTCTCTTAAAAATGAAAAGTATATTTAAAACATCATCTTGATGAATCAACATCTAAACCAATCAGCTGTTAGATCAGGTGACAGCCGGGTGTTCCCCATCATACCCTGGGTCTTGCAGTCAGTAGAGAGCAACTGCAGCACCTGGCTCTAAAAACTGCGGCCACCTCGCTCTTGTGAGAATATCGCTGTCCACTTTTTTTTTTTTTTTTTTTAAATTTATTTAACAGGGACAGTGCACAGCTACTTCACTGCACCAGAGTTAAAGTTTGACACATAGAGTTTCTAAATTGTAAAAAACACAGTTATAAAATAGAACATATTCATGACACAACGGCTTCAACATCAAGTTATCGCAACAACAACAATAAAGCTACAACATTAATTTCATAAAACAGGATTTTGCATGACGTCAGAGCAACTTAGGGTGAAGTCGTACACAAACCTCACCGGCATGCATTGTGCAGCAATTGCCAGTGATCAAATCTGTGCAGGCCTGGCTCATCTCAAACAAGCCTATTGACATGATTTACAGCTGCATTAGAGACTCCTCCACTCTGATTGGCTGTAACACACATGGTAATCCCATTGTAAGCATTTCGAAAGGCAGAGGAAGATGATTTTTTTTCACAGATTACCTATAAGTCTATAAGTTATTTTCATAAGAGTTACCAACTGCACCTTTAATGTCAGACCAGGAGTGAAGATCTGACTGTTTGATCAGCGCGTGTCGTCACAACAGAGTAACCAACCATTAGTGCAACAAGACAAACAGTGTTTGTCCTGTTACAACATCAGATAATCAAGCACCCTCACAGCTTGGCCCCACCTAAATAATAACATTTGTCCCATCTTGCGCCTCTAACACAATAGTATGTAATTACAGCAGCCTCATTCCTCCTGATACAGGAATCCATTTTTCATATGCCTTTAAGACACATTTATACACCCTGATGAGTTCTTGTTGAAACCTGTGAGCAAAAAGCAGAAAACACACACATTTATAAATCAGTCTCCACGTTGGGAATGATGCTGTTATGATTTGAGATTAATGGCTGTCACACCTTTTGTTCCACCCGGACATGCAGACTGGGCGGCCTGTGGCGAACTTCAAGCAGCACACCGCTCCCGTCACATCCGTGGAGTGGAGCCCTGTGGACTCAAGCGTGTTCGCCGCCTCTGGAGCGGATGACGTCATCAGCCAGTGGGATCTGTCGGTGGAGTCTTGCGATGTGGGCGCCAGGGTGGAGGGGGTGAAGGACTTACCCCCTCAGCTGCTGTTCCTGCACCAGGGTCAGTCAGAGATTAAGGAGATCCACTGGCACCCGCAGCTACCTGGTGTGATGATCTCCACGGCTCTGTCAGGTTTCAACGTGTTCAGGACAATATCTGTGTAGCGTGTGAGTGTGAGTGTGAGTGTATGTGAGTGTGTGAGACAGAGAGAGAAAACTATTTTTGCATTTGCATAAGTAGTACACATTCAGTGTGTAATGAGCAGGAAACTCTTAACATGTTTCATCTTTAAGAAACTTGTAATAATGTACAGAACTCAGCTGCGTACAATAATTCTTCTTTCTGACATTTATTGGCCAACATAGGCGCCATATGGTGTTATAATCTCTGCTATTGAACTCTCAGTCTGTATGTTTTACAGATGTGTGAACTATTTTAGGCATTCCCTGTTGCATGCTTAAAATAAAATGTTCAAAACTGTTTTTAGACTCTGATTTCTTGAATCAATTTTTTCAGAGAGAGAGTGGTTTTATTATTTTCTCAGCTTTTGCCTTCATTGGATAGCACAGTTTTTAAGCATGTCGAGGGAAAGAGAGGGGATGACACGCAGCAAAGGGCCGCAGGCTGAACTCAATCTCATGATTGCTGCGGCAAGCACATTGCCTTCGTAGATGGGACGTCAGCTCTACCTACTGAGCTAGTGGGCATCTCATGACAGTCCCTTTTAATACTTAATCAATAGGGCTGACTGGTAGCGATTTAGTTTTCACTAGTGGAAAAGATGTCAACAAATGTTTTTATTTTAAGATATCTGTAAAACACTTTTAACATCTTACAATTATATTTCCACATGTAGGATATATATTCAACTGGTCAAAACTGATTCCTTGTTCTCCAGTTAGAATAATGATCACTAATATCATATCTACAACTGAGTTTCCACATGTTGATAAAGGGTTGTGACAAGTGGATATGTAGCTACCCATTTCATATGTCAACAATTGCATTTCCAGTATGTCTAACATAAACTATTTTGAATATGTGGCTGTGATGTCATTAAAGTAATAGCTAAAGTACCACAAAGCCATTGAGCCACTTTTAAATTAGCATATTCATGTTGGATTTGTACACACATTATTGAAGATAATTACAGTGACAGTTTGACGAGTGAAACTCCCGTTTTGAACAGCAAAACAAAATGGCGGAGGGAATTAAACACTGAAATTACAAATAAAGAATGGATTAATATGTGCTGAACACAACACACCACCACAAACTCAAAGACATGGAGGGAGATTGGATGGAAAAAATTACTCTGCTACTTCATTACATCTAAAATAAAGGGTAAAACAACCAGAGTATGTGGGAATAGAGAGGTATATTTTTTGGGAACATCACAAGCTTCACTAATTCTGGGAAAATGTGAATGTTACAATCAAAGAAATTCTGGGATATGCAACACCTGATGACTGCAAAGTTATGTACTTTGGGACTATAAATGATTTTGTCATGAATTGCAGAGATATTATTGATCACAAGCAAGAAGGCAATAACAAGGGACTGGTACAAGACTGAATCACCTGCTATAGAACAATGGTTGGAAATTCTAAGAGATTTGTGCTGAGAGTGAGAGAAAAAGTTTTTGTTATTAAATGGAAGAAATGGATGATTTATGACAGTGGAAAAAACATCTGGACTAACTAATACATGAACTTCGTCCTTCACCCTTCTTGCTCAGTTTTTCTCTTCACCTTCTTGATTGTGGAAAGAATGTTGTAAGTTGTTTATAATAAAACATAGGTATGGTTGTATACACAAACTAAAACTCAATAAACAAAGTATAAAAAAAGAAACTCCCTTTTTTGATATCTCAAATTCTGACTCGTCGTGAAAGGAGTTGTAGATATCTCAAATGTAATTGTTACCAGTACGAATATAATTTCCACCACTCACAGTTGCATTTCAGATACCCGAAATGCAATTCTGGATATCTGACATTACTAGTTATAATTTCTAAAATCTAGAATTCCATTAATGATGTCTGTAACGTGAGAACAATTGTTGATATCTACAGTCGACACTAGTAAGAACTTAACTGCTGACATCAACAGCTGACATTTCCACTGGTAAGAGACAACTTGTAGATGTGTTTATTAGAATTGCAGCTAGTCAAAATTACATTGTGGATATGTCACATTGGAATTATTACATTAGAAATCATAGATATCTGTAATTGAGTTTGAATAGAAGTCAATGGTAAAAGTTGAGTAGATAGATAGATAGATAGATAGCAACAAGTTGTTTTATATGTTGTATTTGCTGCATTTTAAATGAGTTTTAAAGGCTGCTACCTCGGCCAGGTCTCTCTTGGAAAAGAGATTTTCAATCTCAATGGGACTTCCTGGTTAAATAGTATTTAAAAATAAATAAATAAAATTTCTAGTGTTCAAACACTATCCAAAGCAGACTCCTTTTTTATCAGTTTAATCTCATCTTCCTTATACTGTCTTCCAGTTGTTTTATTTGCTCTTGTAACTTTATCTCAATCCAGTTAGTAGCATATGAACACATGCACCAACACACACTCACTTAAGTTTTTAGGGTTTTTCATTAAAGAATTAACATTTCAACTAATAATTAATGAGTTGTAGATTTCAATAATTAGAATTGCGACATACATTATTGATGTGTTGGCTTGTAATTCTAAGCAGTCAAAAAGCCCTCATTGATATCCACATTTTCTATTACTGCTTCTGATAACACGTTTAAGGGCTTGTCATGGAGTAGTTGAAAGCACAGATTTACTTTATTTTAGGGAATGGCCATACATGACAGTATCCTCAGACTCACACTGAATTCTTCTCCTTTTTTTGTGCCTAGTCATTTCCAAAGAAAATACAAGTCATAGCCAAGGCTGATGAGTATTTGAAAATCCCAATGATCATTTTATTGTTTTTACTGTAATCCTTATGAAACCACAGGAAAACAAAATGTGTTCAAACCAGCATTTTCAACAGATGAGCATAACGGTCTCTCCCTTTTACAGCATCATGAAACAAAGTCCTTGTTTTTTCAATATATAAGCATTATTAAGGCGAAACCACATGTACAAAAATACACCGCTGGTCCTGATTTACAATTGATCTTTAGATCCCATGATTGTCTTAGCATGTAGTGTTAGTGGAGCCCCACAGCCCAGAGAGAAAAGCTTTGGTAACTTGAAAGCATGCAAAGTAACTGCACAATGAAAACAGATGTGTGAAACTGATCTGAACCAGAGAACCTCACAGATCTGGAATGTGACAAATTCACAGTAATTAATTATACACAGGATATCTTTATGTTCTGACAGAGCCTCTGGGGACCATTTTTAAAGCTCATCGAATGAACTGAACATCAAGAGAAGACATTGAGATTGTAATAAACATGCAATATGAGAAGTAATTATTAAGACACTGACGTAGCACATGGTACAATAATGTAAGAATACAGCTCTCTTTAAGGCACTATAACATAAAGCTCAATAAACAACATCTGTCGTGTGCGCTTCAGATGGCAAATATGAGACATAAAGTCAAAATGAACAATGCAAGCATCGTTCATTGAGTCTGTTTCATAGCAAAGCTTCCAGGTGAATGAAATAAGTCAAAGTGCTACAAACCTTTCACTGAAATAACCTCAACGACACTGATTTCTCTGATCATGACAGCAAATCTGTTACCCTTACAGATAAAACATAAAATGTCTTTTCCAGTTGAGCAACGTCGTCGGACTGCAAATCTTTAAAACTAAAATCCAGTTTGCATTCTGTTGAAGCCTCCCATTCAAACAGCACTGAAATGATGAGTTTAGGAACATACAGTATACTCGATTTACTCAACAGCAACGATGTGTTTTTGAGGGGAGCCCGTACCGGCCCCCTATAGACCAATCTCATCATCAAACTCATCTTCAAATGTGTAGCCTCGTCCTACTTCCTCCTCCTCCTCCTCCTCCTCTGAATCAGTCTCTGAGTGGCAGCTGTCGACCCTCCTCCTGTCCAATGGGGTCACTCCTTCATACTCTGAGCTATGTGACGAGGCTGGACTGGGTGGCAAATCTACTTTGTGGTTGGTGAACTCGGCTTCACCGCCACTGACTGTGCTCTCACTCGCGCCCCTCGTTGGACTAGCCAGCTGATCCTCATCCTGGAAGTCAAACCCTTGACCCTCTTCCTCCTCAGACGCTTGGCGAATTATCTCCTCTCGCTTGTCACTGAATCGCACTTTTGGTCGTAGCCCCTTTGGCTTGATCCCGTCTTGTATCCTGTTGTCTCCCACCTGGTTCCCAAGTTCCAAGTTCTTCCCATTTAGCTCGTTCTGCGCGTTCACAGACATCTCCACAGCCGCTTTTCCCTGACTCGTCTCCACCGATGACGTGCCGCTTTTGGAGTTGAACACGTCCTCGTCGAGCCCTAAACCGTCCATCACCCCGAGTACATCCCCGAGCATAGACGGGCCCAGATCCAGGTCCAGGTCGAATGAAGACACTGACTCAGAGTGCTGGAGCTCATTGTTCTCCGCGCTTCCTGGACCATCTGTGTGAAGATCATTGTCGGTAACCTGAGGGTCAGCAGCTGGCGCACTCCCTGGGTTCGCCGTGTCAGGGTTGGCCTGAGTTGGACCAAGCGTGGACAGGAAGGAGGTGTCCCCAAAGGCGTCACCTCCCCTCCCGATGTGCATGGTGTGGCGAAAGTCACCCAGCGGGGCTGAGATCATGGTGGGGTCCAGGCGAGGGCCCCGGGTTGATTTGTGCAGCGGCATGACTACGAACACATCGAGGGAGAGAATTCATGTTTATATTTGATAACACAGCATGAACAGCTTAACTCTAAAATGAGATAACACAGCGGTATACAAAAATTGGTGCAGGAAAGCAGCTCAGAGGCTGATAAGACAGAGCAGCGTCAACACTTCATCCATGTTGTGCAACTTTGTGGGACACTAGTGAGCATTCTGGCACTGGAGCTGCTGCGAAGGCCATGCTGAGACTTGTACTTGAGACACTCATGCAACGCTAGCACATACTTTTCTCTACCCTCAGGGGTGTGTGCGAACAAAAACATGACTGTTACTTTCTCTACAGAAAAAAATTAAACTTCAACACTGAAACCACTGGGCTGTGTGTGTGGTGGCCATTAAACTAAGATTTAAGTGTGGAAAAAGGCAACACTTAAAGTTAATAGATATCACAGAAGGTGGAAGCCAAGATTACCTAATATATTTGATCATGTCAAACAGGTTAAGCAACTTCAATGACAATTTCTCTTTCAATATCATCACTGCAAACCATCAGATATATTTAAGAGATCAGTCTTTTTAATGTGTGTGTGTGTGTGTGTGTGTGTGTTAGATTTGGGAGGGGAGGGGGCTCACAGGCCTACCCCAACCCTCCACACTTTCCAATGTATACAAGTCAACTGTATATTATACTAGTTAAATATATGATGTGTAACTTTAAAGAAGAGCACACGCTGTTAGACTTATTGACAAAGCAGTGAGTCGTTTGGATCAATGTAAAACTAATCAATTGAGCTGCCTGAGCGTCACCGACACATTCAAAGTATAGAAAACTTACTTTAAATTGAATATCGTGGTCTTTGGTTGGCTCGCTCCGCAGTATCCAACTTTTTCATCTGGCTTTTTGACTTTCGCTTCCCCCCTCGACTTTTCCCTCGCTCTTTTTCTCGCCGTCGTTTGTCTGTGTGATTTTTTTTTTTTTTTTTTTTTTTCCAAAGGGATGGGCATGGTGTGAGGAAGTGACGCGACAGTTATTGGGGAGAGTTGGATCAAAGTATCTGTGTCGACTTTACCAGACGCTGTTAAATAAAAACGAGGGTAACAGTGAAGTTTCCACAGACTGCTTCTAAACAGGTTTATTTAAGGTTAAGTTATAACAGTGAGACACAGTTTATTAATTAACCAACAGGATGTGTGTAAGTGACTGGAAGTTAATGTGAATGAAAGGTATGTGGGAAAATATCCAGTTAATAGTATCAAATTGTAACCGTGATGACGTCATCTTTATTTTTACGTGTATCCGACTTAAAACCTTAAAAACAAAGATAAGATTTTAAACCAAAATTGTTATATTTTATTATTTTTTAAAACATTTTCATATTTTCAAGTTTGCAATTCATGATAAGATTTTTTGCAAAAAACAAACAAAAAATGCAAAAAAAAAAAAAATTAAAACAAAAACAAAAAAATATAAACAAATTAAAAAATGTATTTAAAAAAATACAAAAATAAATAATAAAAATAAAAAAACGGGGGTGCAAATTTAATATAGTTCCAATACAAAATATGGGACTGATGTGTTGCACAGAGAGTTTATAGCTATTGCTAATTTTCAACTTTTGTCTCTAGTTGGGCTTTTACATGTAGACCTAGAATGTTATTAAAAATATACAGTTTAAAACATCAGAAAACCACAATACACTATAAACATGGAAGGCACAATAAAGTACACAAACCACAATCCACACACTACAATAGCCTACACATACCACAGTACATATACTACACATACCACAATACACCAAAACGCTTACACTAATAGCCCTTAAAGGTTTGAGCGCATTCAGCTAAGAGTGGCCACAGCTCTGGTTTGCTTTTTATTGTGAATGATTTTACACATTTATGTCCATTGAATACATTTACATACAGTATATGCGAGAATATACTTACATACAGACACACATATATACACACACACATATATACATACATGCATTCAATACTAAGATCAAGAGTCAAAGATCTGTCAACAGACTACAAGTAAATTTCTAAAATGATTTAATAACTTAAGCTTTTCATATGTCATTTATTCAGTCAGCCATTTAATTATGGGACATTTTCACACAAGTTAATGTCTGCACTGGGTCACCGCAGATTTTTAACAACAGTCAGAGTGACTTAGATGCATTTTGGACTGCCTGCTTGTACCATGGGCACACCAGTGCAATGTTGACTGGTCTCTCAATACCAATACTTTCCAACTCCCACTGTGTCTGTGGCATCTGGGTACTGTTATAGCAAACACCACTCAGACAAGAGTATTGGGGATTTGCTTTTAATTTGTAGATGTTTTTTAGCTATTGAATAATACACTTTTTGTGTACTAGTCAGTCTTTACAGCAGCAGGACAACATATTTGGTACTGACTCAAATAACCGACAACACCCATGATCGTGGAAATGAAGGAACAGTTCACCCAGTGCAGGGCTGATCAGTTATGTGTTTTCAATAGTTGTTGGAAACAGTTGTGGTCAGGGTATCAAAAATTATTGTTAATATAGGATCAACTGGTTGTTGGTTTTGGTCTTTTTATTATATTAATGTTGAAACATCCCACATGTGCCAGGTGTGTTGGAGAACTATGGTGGCTGATGCAAAAAGGCGCAAAGTGTTTGATATGTCCAATCTGGGCTACTGTAGAACAACATGGACACCATGGAAGAGAACTCACTCTGTATGTTGATATAAGCAGCTCATTTGAACCTAAAGAAAACACAATATTTCTCATTTTGAAGTGATGATAAACTAATGAAAACATAATCATGGATGTTATATTCCATTTATGCCAATAGAAGCTCCTAAATTCTACACACTGGACCTTTAAAACTATATAAACACAAAACTAAATTACCTGTTTTGGCTATGACTCTATTTTCCCTGTATTTTGTACTGTTGTACAGTTATTTACAGGAAACTTCTGAATTATCAACCAAATTCTGAAATAGAATGTTACTGTTTTATTCATCAACATGAATGTCAAAATAGGATACTGTTTAAAACTCTTTAAATGTGTTAAAACATCCTGGAATTACCCTAAAATATGTTTGAGTTTTTAGCTGTTGAACATTAACAACCAAAAGATTGCTAAAATACTCACATTCCCAAAAAATATATTTCACAATTTTAAAAATACCCGACAAATTTCAATGAAATTCTTCAGAAGGCTTTGACTTAGACTTGACTAATATCATAACAGAATGCAGTCAGTGAGGTTAACCCTTCTATGTTACATCACTTAGCTGTCAACAGCATATTTTTCATTTTTCAGTCAATCAGTTGTATAATTAACTCTCATATTTAACCCCCGCTCTTACACAACAAACATGTAAGGAATCATCTGTAAAAATTACTGGAGTAAACATGAATGTGGACCGACAACAGGAGTGGAGTACAGATGCTATTTAAGAGTCCACATTATTCAGCTTCCTCTCTGGGGTTAAAGAAACAGAAGCATTACCAAACACCAGGTATTCAGACAATGGTGGAGGGTAGTGAGTCATTGTTTGTGAGCTCTTGTCACAAATGCTCAACATATTTGTGTGATGATGTAGCCAACAAGACGACAATGGGGACAATTTATTCATTAAATGAGCACATGGTATCATTCACTGTGAGGAACTGTCTGGAAATTACAATACAGTGTTTAATTTATTTGAAAGCTGTGAATCCTGACGTCAGGTAAGATAGTGCCGACTGAAGTATGACATTATTCAATTATAATGTAGATTTAAAAGGAAGGCATCGAGTTATCTGTCATATTAAGGATGTTTATGTTATAGTATGTTAGTATTAAAAGGAAGTGCAACACTCTCACTTCCAAGAAAAACAAGATACACATGACAGAATAAGTTCTATGAGTGTTTTACAATCCGTAGAGACTTCCAAAAGCTGGGAAATGTTTGGGTGATCAAGTGTGGGAGAGACAGGATATGACTCCCCTCTCTGTAACCCTCACACACACATCCTGCAGCTGTGTGTGCTTTACAGGAAGGTAAGAGGGAAAATGCATATAGCCTACCCTGATGCATGAGATCTATACATTTTTAAAATCACAAAGTAAAAACATAAATTGTATTGTATCATATAAAATAATCGATGCCTTGCAAATATGGTCAGTCAAATCAAGTGTTTAGCTTAAATGGTGTCATGCTGGCAACACATGGACTTACAACATCTGATATTGAAATTATTAAACATTAATTAGGGATTAGACGTATAATTTGTGTTATTTGTTTATTTTATATTTACTCTAATTTGTGATTAGAGTACAGTAATTTCCTGGAGATGCTCTCCAGAGCGTCACAGGAAGTCATTCTTGCCCGTGGCCATCAAACTTTACAACTCCTCCCTGGGACTGTCAGACACTCTGAGTCAACAGACTGGCACCTACACTTAATTCATCCATCAGCAGTTATGATCCCATAATGTATCTATTATATTTCAGCCATGCAACTGGGACTTAAAGGTACAATACTTCATTGTAACACTGGCTTAACTGTGCAATAACTGGTGCAATATTTATCAGTATCTTGATTTATTCCTAACAAAACCAATCTTGAATAAAAAAGCCAAGTCCCAGTTAAACGGCCAGTCCCCTTTACTTGCCCGGTGTGGCTACACATTTGGACAAATAAAGGCCTATCTCAATAAGACGCCCGGTCTGTTTGCCAAGCAGTTTATTGTACAGAAGTTCTTTGAATATATAAAATTGGGTTGTTGGCTACCCACTTGAGCTAACATATAAATATAAATGTTTGAACTTTTGTCAATATGGTCATGCTACACACAACGTAAGCTTGGTTAGATTCTCCACAACTCAATTATAAAGTTAGTTTTACTGAAACCATGACCATCAGAGAAGACCTAATTCATTCAGATTAATGGATATGATGAAAAACAAGCCTCCCTTCCTCTGAAGCTGTCACAAAGTCAGAATATGTGTCCATTCCTCAATTACCCAGCAAGTTATTCATATTCCTTTAGTCTGTAAGGGTCCACTGATCAAAAGAATTAAAAGGGTTTTTCATAAAAAGTAATCCAAATTATGAATATTGTTTTAACAGGATAAAGTGGTGTTGTGTTGGTATGCCAGGCGCTGTAATCCTCTCTGATGTCAGAGCAAGATCAAATGAATAATACATAATCAATTTGAAGCCTAATTTTTATACAAGTAATATTCACACTGGTTCACAAAAGCTATTTGATTGTATGCTCCAACTGTGCTGAGCAACAGTTTTGAGTAAAAGGAATTAAAGGCCTGATCTATATAGACGCCTGTCCCATATATAAGCCTGTTTAGTGCAGTGATTTAAACAAATAATAGCCTGGGATATTAATTGAAGTCTTACAGGTATACGTAATCAGAACTAGATTATGTGTATGACACATACAAATGTAACATATCCATGGTTTGCAGAAACAGACAATGCCATCATTTTCTGGTGATTAGGCGTTCTGTTGAGATCAGCCTCTGGGATGGTATTTCGTACTCTTATAAATATTTATGTATATTTTGTGTTGTACATTGTGGTATAATGCACTTTGTTAAATATAATTTTAAACCTTACATACTCAGCATATTACACAAATTATATAGGTTTTAAATATTTAACATACGAGTGTGAAAACTGAAGCAAAATGCACATATTTTTACTTTTATTTTTCATATACTTCTATAATTGTCTTTGCTTGACATTAGAGCGACTGTAACGAATCACAGTTTGTCCGCGGGGATCAATAAAGTATTCTTCTGATACTGATTAGTTTTCTTTTCCTTGTCACCTACTTGAGGAAAGTGAGGAAACCTTTATAAACTGCAGTCCTGTGCTCAGCCTGTCAGACATGACAACCCCGTCCATTATGATTGACAAGCTAGTAGACGAATCCAGCTCCGACCTGAGCCTGAGGCCAAGCATTTAATTGGTTGAACATTAGGGGGCGGGGCATACGGCAGGAAGGAAATGGTGTAGGCTTTGCCTGAGAGACTGTACTGTGGGCAAAGAAACTGTAAAACCACAGCGTCACTTGACTTGGCCAGTTACTTATCTGCCATTTTGTATCTCCACAGTCTGGTCAGAGGAAGTTGGTCGTCAACGAAGAAGGAAGCAAATATGCGACTGTTCACTTCATCTGCACATTTAATCAAAACATTTTAGTGTTTGATTGTTTAGATAAATTGACGTTAGTATCGGTTGGTTGACTGCTCCTCTTGTAATCTGTCCATCATCGTGTCGGCCTTCATCTTGTTTACGTTTTGCTTTAGAGGTAGCAGGAGAGCTAACGCTAACGACGTTAGCCGGCTAGCTTAGCTAGCAAACAGCTGTATAAGCGTTAGCTTTCTAACGCTAACCACAGTCAGTGGCGAAATGGCGGCCAACACGACACAAGTAACCCCTACAACAAACTGGTAGGTCGCTCGTTCCAGCCACAGAAGGCCATCAACACACGGGGAAACAAATAAATGTTAAATAACTTGAGACCATAACGTTTATATTTTGTGTGGTATGGTAAAGGTGGCTAGCAACAATCTTGAGTCAAGGATAATTAGCTCAGCTGAGGGTGTTGACAAGTGTTAGCATACCCAGCTACAGATAGGCCATTGGTTTGGATAACAGAAAGCTAACATGTTAGCTGTTTACGTTAATACACCTTACCATTGTATTAATGTCATATTTAGTTACTGTCGATAGAGTTTGGTGCTGCTAACTTTGATAATATCAATGTAGCACACGCTTTCTTTTGATAAATATAGTCAGGCTTCGCAACCACATGCTAACAGTAATAATGGATAGCCGCTTGGCTTTACGTTATCCAAGAAGATTAACTAACGTTAGCCAACGGTTATATTTAAGACAAGTCAACGGTTGAGTAGGTCACAGTTAACGGTTGGAATCTTTTTAATCTGCCAGACACGAGAGCAAACGTTGACTTGGGCAGCAAAATCCTAATTTAGAATAAACTGGTAACATGATACACATAAGTATTTGTGTCATTTGAATGCCATTATAACCAGAAGAGTTTTGCATGTGCTGATGATCAAATCAGAGCATTGAAATTCCTAAAAAACACTCATCATCCTCTGTTTGTGGCAGGTCGTATGGTGGTTCTGGAGACAGCCAGGTTCACGAAAACCCAGAATGGGAGAAAGCAAGACAAGCACTGGCGTCCATTAGCAAAAGTCAGAGCTCTGCTAAGACTACTCAAGCCAACAGGACAGCAACGGCAGAGGTGTGTGTTTGATCTCTATGTGCGTCCTTGTTTTATTACACCTGGCATTGAAATTTATGTTAGGCTATCTGATTACAACCTGAGATCTATTTGTGGGCTGCATATATAGTGAAGGTATGTGTGTATCCTGAGTACGTTTGACTCTATTTGTCATCTGCATAACAATAATACCAGTGTAGGTTGCGATTTTGTTTGTTTTTTAATGGTTTCCTAGACATTTCTTTTATGTTATGCAGCATTATTCATTTTTGTCCCTGCTAGATGATTTCATCTCTCCTCTGGACTAAAATAACAAGTCTGTATATGCGTGTGTGTTATTTCAGGCTGGTCAGTTTCAGCCAGCAGTGACTGACTCTGCTGCCATGCAGCAACAGCAGCAACAACAACAACAGCAGCAGCAGCAGCAACAACAGCAACAACAACAGCAGCAGCAGCAGCAGTACTATCCATGGTACCAGCAAACTCAGCAGCATTATCCTGGATACACGTACCCTTATAATTACTACTACCCCATGGGTCCAGTAAGTACAGAAAATAATTTTGTTCTTGTCAGTCTCTTACTATCATAACACTTAACATTAATGTATCTACTGCATTCAACTCAGTAAGCATCTAATGCTGAGAAATAAGGAGATGGCTCTGTGATGTCAACATGGGTTTCTCTGAATTTTCAGTATGGAGCTGCTTATCCACCAAATCAGTATGGTGTACCCCCAGGGCCTTACCCCGGAACTCCCACCTCTAATGGACAGGTACATGACAAGAATATGTAGTTATCCACCATTTAATTACATCACATGTGTAATCATGTACTTAACTGATGAAGTTTTGTTCCTTACCCTGTAGATTTTACAAAGCTAGAAGTAAGAGCACCTGACAAAGTAATGCCCCAGTCACTGGACATGAGCAGTGACCCTATCAAACCTGTTTAGATAAACTCATTTTGTAATCGTGTGTCAGTAGTAGTATGTGAAATTAATATACGGGGCATGGCAACTTCATTCCCCAGGCATTTCTGTAGCTTCTAGCGAAAAGTTGCTTTAACAGCGATTTTCCTTTCTCTGTCTTCATAGCCTCCCCCGGTGCCTGGAATGGAAGACCAGTCCCCTGGCTACCCCTCCCAAACTCAGCCTCCTCCCCCTGCTACTCCCCAGCCACCCCAGAGCCCAACCACCACAGAGAAACCCCCTCCCCCTCCACCCCCACCTATTCCTCCTCCTCCGAACTCCCAGTACCCCCCTCCTCCATCACAAAATGCTTACAGTGCCAATAACTCCATGCCATACCCACCTGGTGACCCCAACCAAATGCAAGTTTACAATCATTCCCAGGGAAGGTCTAACTATGGACAGGGCTTCCAGGCACAGAACACCTATCAGGCCTCTCAGAATCCCTCCCAGCAGCAACAGCAGCCAGGCCAGTATGTACCAGGGCTTGGCAGAGGAGAGGCCAACAAAAACAAAAACCAAAAACAAGGACAGCAACTGTGGCACCGCATGAAACGTAAGAGTTGCTCTTTTGTGGGGTAGCTGACATCTAACGTCTTCAACTGAATTACTTCACTTTTCTCTGATGCAGCTTGTTATTGCTACTATTTACATGTTTGCATTTGAGTGAAGTAATCACAGACTTGTTTTAACTGTAACTAAAGACTATATAAGACCATTATTGTCACTGCAGGATTTAGACAGTATGGACAGAGGGGGGAATGTGGGTTATGCTGGGATTTAAACCAGATGTCAGTTTTAGTCAAACAAAATGTTCCTCTTGTTGAAGGAAACTGTTATTTACACAATCAATATCTAACAAATGTGTTAATTTTAGTCAAAGAAAACATTACTTATAATTAGAAAGTAAGCACATTTACATGCAAGAACAAAGTGAGGGAGAAGGTCTTCTTGCCCTGAACATGCCAAGGATTATTACTGCAAGAGAGAAGCTGAGAGCATCTCTGTACCAGGAGCACTCCTACACAGAAATTTAAGAAGAACAGGCAGCCAGGTGTTTGACTTAGCAACACTTGTATATACCAATCATAGAGCTCCATGTCTAATGATTGACCAAGCAGGAACATCCCGGAAGGAGGAGCTTGGTGTGAGGGGGGGCTTTGAGGTTTAAAGGATAAATGTTGTGGTTCTATGCTCTGAATTCAGATATTCAAATTCTTTATACAAAAAAATAAAAGTTCTTTCGAATCTCAGTGTTTGGTTCCTATGAACCTAATCGTGGTTATTTAGTTAGTTAAAGAAGGCTGGACTGAAAGAAGAAATACCACCATGACTATCTCATAGTTTTGTGTCTAATGTACTTTTATATTTTTTCCCCTCACAGAGGCACCTGGGACAGCTTCAGTGAAGTTCAATATTCACAAGAGGCCCTATCAGGTTCAGTGTTCTCCATTGTCCAATCAGACTTTCCCTCCAGGCGAGCAGCCCTCAGGATTGAATCCAACTCCTTCCTCCCCGGGTTCTGCCAGCGCTGCACCTGGAGGGGCTCAGACACGGTGATAACTGATCTGTTTCTACAGATGTAGATAACAGAGAGTCTGTGGATAATATTTTGACTCCAATGCTTTCTCTCCAGACCCCAGGACTGGCCCCAGGCTATGAAGGAGTACGTGCAGCGCTGTTTCACAGCCTGTGAGACAGAGGAAGACAAAGATCGTACAGAGAAGGTGCTGAAAGAAGTTCTGCAGGACCGGCTGAAGGATGGCTCTGCTTACACCATTGATTGGACTCGTGAGCCATTGCCAGAGTGAGTTCAGGAGTGGATTAATGTTTGCCTGGTGTATATATTGATTGTTATCTAAGCTACTAAACATGAGCTTTGTAGATTAAACAAAGATCAGTCAACTGTATTATGATGTGGTTTCAGTTGAGTACAGAGTTAATTTCTGGGTTTGTTTTCAATAAGTTCCACTGCAACAGTCTTTGTTGATGCATTTCTTTGCTCTGACTTGTTCTGGATTCTTGTGACTTGTTCCCTGTAGGTTGAACATATTGTGATTTGGGTCTTTTTTTTTTTCTTCTGTAGACTAAAGGTCAAGCAGTCTCGTTGGGAAGCTGTTTCATCCCAGAGGTCATCAGATGGCTCAATTAGCCGTGGTGGAAGTACAGTGGCTGCATCGTCAAGAGGCAGGGGTGGTGGACACAGACTGGGCCACTACAGGAATGTATTTTCTCAGAGGAGTCCATCTTCTAGTTCCTCCCGATCCTCCTCCCGCTCTCCATCCCCCTCCCATGGCCGACACAGGGACCGCAGCAACCAAAGGCATAGACGCAGGTAAGACATTTCTCCACCTTTTCCTCTGATTACTGTTGGTTTCCTGTGTTTTTTTTTTTTTTGGTTTTTTTTGTTTTTTAATGTTTTGGTCTCTGTGCTCCCAGTGATTCTGGCTCACAGTCAGACAGCAGCATTTCCAGTGACCTCCGACCTCAGCTGTCACGAAGGAATCAGAGAGGTGCACGTGGTCGTGGTAATGACAGGGAAAGAGGCCGTGGAGGTGGAGAGCGAGGAAGAGGAAGAGGAGGAAAGGCAAACAGAGGAAGGCGGTAAATAAATAAATGTTGTTACAAAAACTGAACTGTCTGATCAGGCCCCCACTATTCTCTTTGATCACTGTTATTGAGGAAGGCTTACTGCTTCACCTCTCATGGCAGAAGGATAGCTTGTGAATAACCTTTATCTTATCATTCCCAGAAACATGGATGATTCCAATGCAGCTGTGGGAAAGAAAAGAAAAGGTGGCAATGCTGGTCTGGATTTCCACGACCCCAACAGAGAGGCCAAGAAGCAGAGCAGAGCGGCTCGTTTCCACAAGCAGCTTCGCTCAGAGCCCCTGGTTCTCTCCATCAATGCCCTGGACTTACCTGATGGGACACAGGAGGGCCTCAGCTGGGAGGACTGCCCCATTGTGGGAACATGCCAGGATATTACCAAGCCTTACCTGAGGCTCACCTGTGCCCCAGATCCCTCCACTGTGCGCCCTGTACATGTAAGTTGTGCTCCTCCTTGTAAGTCCGTTTTTCAGCATGCTTTATACCATGCAAATAGCAGAAAAAGAGAAGACGGAAATCACATAAAATGAAACCTTTGAGTCCATTTATGTCTCCTTTTGCATCACAGAAGATCAGATTTTGATCTGTTTCTGCACTTGTTTATTACCCAGGTCCTGAGGAAGTCTCTGCAGGCTGTGAAAGTCCACTGGAAAACCCACCAGGACTACACCTATGCCTGCGAACAGATGAAGTCTATACGACAGGACCTCACGGTTAGTTACCTTCAAAAATGTTTTCATTTGTCCCTTTTGACTTTGTCCTTCTGGGATGTGTTGTTCCTTACTATTCTTAATTTGTGTATTTTCCCCCATCATGATCCAGGTCCAAGGAGTTCGTACTGACTTCACAGTGGAAGTGTACGAGTGTCATGCTCGTATTGCTCTGGAAAAGGTGAGTCTGTTTTCCTTTTATAAGTAGTGCAGTCGCTTGAACTGATGACAGGATATTTTTTAATACTAGCTGAATGTTAATTGTGATCAGGGAGACCACGAAGAGTTCAACCAGTGCCAGACCCAGCTGAAGGCCCTGTATAAGGACAATCCCTCAGAGAACATTGGAGAGTTCACAGCATATAGATTGATGTATTACATCTTCACTAAAAACTCTGGAGGTATGCTTTCATTGTTTTCTTCTCAGTCGCTATGACGCATCACATACACGTTGTCACCCTTTCTGCCTTTACCTTCATGTTTTGCCTCTGTCCATTCATCTTCCCCTCCAGATCTGACCACTGAGTTGGTGTACTTGACCCCGGCGCTGCGGGCAGATGAGTGTGTGTCTCATGCTCTTGCACTCCGCGCTGCCTGGGCATTAGGAAACTATCGCCGTTTCTTTAAGCTGTACCAGGAAGCCCCGCGCATGGCTTCATACCTCATTGACAAGTTTGTAGAGAGGGAAAGAAAGGTTGCTCTTCGGGCCATAGTCAAAACGTAAGTACCGTTCCAGACAGATATGTTTGCACATTTTGAATCCTCATTTTAGGTGCGCATGACTTACAACATCCCCATTTCTCTCCGCAGGTTCAGGCCCGACTTGCCGGTGCAGTATGTGCAGTCCAATCTGGGCTTCTCTTGTTTAGACTCCTGTATGGCCTTTCTTACTGGGCTAGGTGTCACCTTCTGTCCCTATGACCCCCAAAAGATAGACTGCAAAGCCAGCACAGCCACTTTGGCTGCTTCCTGAGGGGGGTGGGGGCTTAGTGCCATGAAGGGAGACGTTAAGGGACCATCATGGATCCTTACATATACAATGCACTGCACTTCAGACACCTGAGCCTGTTCAGATAGAGTAGCTGGCAGACTTAACAACTATAAAAGACCCATTTAGAAAGAAACATGCTAGAATACCTTCCAGATGTAGTTTCTGACTCAGATCACACTCAGATAAACACGAGGAGTCTGCACACATTGTCACTCACATATTGTACGTTAGCCTAACACCCTAACTACATTTATAATGCCAGGAAAGTGAGTGAACAGTTAAAGTTTGGGGTTAACATTTAATCTGAGCACTAAAAGGCCAAGAAGTCACAGAACCAGATCAGGGAGGCACCCTCATGGTTCCTGTTCCATAGCCACCATCAGATGTCAAAGCTAACAGTGTTCTGTTATGTCTTTTCCTTCCTCAAGTCAACAGCTTCAAGACCTGAAGATTCAAGCCTTGTCAACCAAAAGGGAAACACAAACAGCCGTTCTTCAAGTCATCCAGCTCTCTCCTGTTTAAAGTGAAGCCCACAGATTCAGGTCAACGTTACATATTCCTCTTAGAGACTGTGAAACAACTCGGTGAGAAGATGCCAACAGTTTGTCTGAAAAAAGAAGAAGAGGTGGTGGTTTGTATGTCCTGTCCTGCACCCCGTTTCCTCAAGGTATCTACAGTTGGCTGTTCCTTGTCCCTAATCATAAGGCCTGTAAGAGCAATGGACTCAAGTCTGTTCCTGATTGAATTAAGTTGTATTCATTTGCTGGCCACAGTCATGAAATAGTTGGCCAGCCTTCCGGAAAAAGTCTCAATCTGATGAGCATTGACTTTGTGTATGATAAAGAATGCAGGCGAGTGTTCTTCATCAAGGTGATCTCCTCACTCCCCCGTCCCCTTAAAGCTGAGCTCCATCTCCAGGATCAAAGCAGCCAGAGGCAGAGAGGGAATCTGCCTCCATCATCCTCAGGTAGAAGTCCTGCCAGCAGCCTGGAATCCATCAGACCACGATCAACACAGCAAAGTGATAAAGCCCATCTTTGATCCACGTTGGTTGTCTCAACCTCACCAGCTGTTAATCAAAAGAAACAGCCCAGCGTCTTTGAATACAGCTGAAGGTGAATTCAGCATCGACAGGAAACCTGCTGCTGCTGCAACAAG
The DNA here is from genome assembly GCF_041903045.1 of Epinephelus lanceolatus. Lineage (NCBI taxonomy): Eukaryota > Metazoa > Chordata > Actinopteri > Perciformes > Serranidae > Epinephelus > Epinephelus lanceolatus. Next base: position 14,613,151 of record NC_135743.1, on the reverse strand, counting down.
AAGGAGTAACAATGAGTGGTTTGTATGCTACCTCTGGTTCTGGTGTGCAAGGCTGGTAAGCGAGAGGGACTTCTCTGGAAGGAGGTGGATGACGGCACAACAGAGATGTTGCCTCACATTTCTTCTGTGTTAAATGTTTTATGTGGTAGTGTTTTGGACAGCAGTATTGGCCTTTCTCTTGACAAAAGGAAACAAGCATTATGGAGCTGCAATGCAGATTTTTAGAAAACATTTTCAGGTTGATATTGGACAAATGAATTAAGTATCACATCAAATTTGACTTCGTAAAATACCAAAAATGGCGACAGTAAGATCATAGAAATGACACTGTCTGCCATATGGTAAAGTATTTAACATCAAAACTTGAGTTTTAAACTGATGCAGACTGCAATAAAGAAGGAGGGAGATGTAAGCTGAGTTAAGACTAGTGCTTTAATGTCCATTTCATTCAGCAGCTATGATAAAATGTTCCAAAATACAACCTGCAGCTGTAGCTTTTTTACCCAAAGTGAAAGACATAAGTTTCTGAGTGGCAGTGGCGTTGTAGTGGAGTTTGTTCTTTTTGATGCGATTTTGGTCCATTTATCTTCAGGAGGTTTGTTCTTTTCAGGACCTAGAATACTATTGGTGGTGGTGGACACTGTTTTAGGTGATGATTGGGGAAAATATGTACAACAATATTTAAAATACTAGTGATGTGGTTAAAAAATGTACTCCAAAACCAACAGAACCTTTCACACAGATTTATTTGGATACTGCTTTCCTTCATATTCTACAATTTGGGCCCTCATACTGAAGGATTTTACTGATATTGAAAGCACAGGTTGACATTGTTCCTCATAATTTGATTTATTTTAATTTTATTTGAACAGTATTCATTTACCACTGTAGAAATTTTGAGCCTGAGGTATTTAAGACTGTGGTGTGACTAACCAGAACATGAGTGAAGGCAGGCTTGCTGTACAATCTACATGTTTACTTGTCTACAGAGTATATTTTTGTAAATATTGTATTATATTGCTGTGATTTCTTTTGTAGTTAATGCATAGTGTAGGTTTTTTGTTCACACACGGGTAAGTGTGATTTTTTTTCTTCTGCGAATCTCTTCTTAGACTATCTATGTGAATATGTAAATTTAAATGCAGATAATTGGATTGGCGTGTGTGCCGTGTCTTCATCAGTGGAGTTAATCATCAGCCGTTTCCTGTGCTAGTTTCTCCCAGTACAGCCTGAAAACATTAGCACCGCCTCCTAAAGCAGATTGTGGCGAGATATCATGCTTAATTTCCTGTGGTAGTACAAATGTGGTTGTTAAAAATGTCCCGTTAATAGGCAAAACACACAGTGCCACATTTGTGTCATGTAACTGTTAAGTTTTGGCAGATTGTTTCATGCAAACAAACGTCATGGTAACGCCCTCCACAAAGAGATGACTTTCCATCAGATTGACAAAACGCTCTTGTAAACCTGACTCATCAATTTGTTCAAACTGTTCACTGTTGACCATTATTTCAGCAAACGATTTGTAATGACAACGATCTCAACATGTTTTCTTTCTTCCCCCTTCATTTACCTGACCCCCCCGCCTTCTTTGCTGTTCCCTCCCCTCGCTCCCTAAACCTTCCTCTCACACACCACCAGACCTCTCATTCTTCAGCTCGTAGCACTGCTGCATTGCAGGAGCGCACGGAGCGATGATAAGTGGGCGAATCACCTCCAGACGCCAGCCGGAGAGGGTGAAATTGTGAGCAATCCAAGTGTTGGTTTGACCCACTCAAGTTGAAGCCGCACAGCTGATGAAATACATGGGAGCCTCACATAGTGAAACACAAGAAATGTTGATGTTGCTGCTAACGAGATTTGCTGCTAACCCAAATATTTAAAGTGTTTTGTTTTTTTCTGTGCCTGTTTAGCTTTAAAAAAAAGTTTGACATTTGACAAAGTCAACATGTACTGCTGTTTTCTGTCTGTCCAGATGCATTTATACTTTTTTTAAATAATTTGCCCACAATTTTTCGCTGGGAAAAATCTGTCATCATTCAGTATTTGTTTTGTTTGACCCCATGTATATTTAGTTAGGAATCATTCGGCTGGTGTTATGTTGGTGGACGAGTAGGTTCCAGAGTAGCAGTAGAGCCTTAAATCCGTAATTTTAAAAAAATGTGTCTGGACATACAGAACAGTTATCTGAAACTCACCTGCATTTGTGTTAATTTTCCATATTAAGACATCTTCTATAGGCAATGCTTCTTATCTGATCGGTGCTGGTGTGTGCTCCCATGCTAAGAAATGACATTTGGTTTCCTATGTGTACAAGCTTGACTGGCGGTAGTTTGTTGCCTTTGGTTTGTGTAAATGTGAAACTTTTGACACATGGTTGAAGTGTGTACATGTGATGTCTCAGGTTTTCAGCATTGATACAGCCCAGGATGTTTGCTCTCTTGTTTATTATATATTTATTTTCTTTTTCTTTTTTTTTTAGTAGAATATTTACCCCAGACAACTAACAATACACATTTTCATTTTGGGTGTTTTGTTTTCCCTCTCCGATGCCCGAGTCATGTTTTCAGTATTTGATTTGCTCCCATGTGACTGTATACCTCCTCATCAGTCTTTGTAACTCCTCTCTTGATATTTACTGGAAGAACTCCCCTGTCCTGCACCTCTGCTGTGTTCATCCCCCGCCTTTTCCCTTTTTAAATTAGTCTCTGTTCTTTCTCTTTTACCCCTCTCCCTGCATGCTGTCCTCTCCTGCGCTCCTCCTACAACTCTCTAACCAGTATTTGTTCTCTCTTCATCCTTCTCTTTTCCTTTGTTGAGTATGTTTGTGACCGTCTGCTGTGTGCAGTTAGTCACGCTCACTAGTAAGTATTGTATTGCGTCTGCAATGCTTTAATAGTTTATGTTGCAGCTCACTAACAACTGAAGCTGAAGGTCTATCTGCAATGCCTCCTCCCTATCGACAGATCTGACGTGATAAACTGCCATTTTGTAAATATTGTGTGTAAATATATATTTTTGAAAAAAAATCTAATAAACATCAATTATAAAGAGCAACTAGTGTTTTTATGTGATTTATTGTGGCAGAACTGATGCATAGGTTTATGAAAATGGATGAAACAAAAGTTCGAAACAATACAGCTCAGACGGATATTTTGCATGGACAGTTTATTTTGAAGAGTCAACCGTGACACTGAAAAGACTTGAAATAAGATGAGTTTTGTTACTTGACACATTGAAGATGTTGCCTTCCATGTTCACTGTAACACAGCCGTGTTTGACTTTTTAATTTTGGCCAGCACCGCTGAGGTAATCGATCTGAGTTGAAATAAAGTAGTTGGAAAAGGAAAGCGTTTCATGAAAAGGAAAGACATTTAGAAAAGTTTAAATTGCAGGGAAAGAAATACATCAGTAAGTGAAGATAAGTGTAGAGGAAATGAACATGCGATTAATTTAAGAGAAGGAAAGAACAGCAGAATATTGAGCTCATGCAATTAAGTTTAAAGGAAAAAATAATAGGAAATGATACAGTGGGGAAAATAGTTGAAAGATAGGAAGCTTTATACAGAAGGAAATAAAAATCAAAGGCATTTCTGCATTTACTACTCAAGAAAACCAGACTATAGGTGCCTGAAAATACAATGAAGTATTTTTCACTTGGTCTACCTTTAGACTTTATTCATTCAGCACAATATAATATCAGTACTTTCACATTAAATCTAATTACATGATTGTGGTCAGACGTTTTGCAAAAGACCAGGAGTTAGAGTCTAAAATAAACTCATGAAACACACGTTTGAAAGCAAGAGAAAAAAGATATATGAAGAGCAATAATCTGAGGAGAAAGGAGCAAAAGTAGAGCTGCAAAACTGTAGCTCAGAAATATATAAATAAACTACGAGACTAAGATGACAGAACTAAGCACTAACAGGCAAAGAGTGGAAAGCTAATTTAATGACAGGAAAAATAAAGCTAAGGAGCAGAGAGAGGAAATGAGAGGAATTATGTATGAAGCAAACAGAAAGATAGAAGCAAAGGTCAGGTCACTCAGAGAGAAAAGATTAAAAACTATATAAAGTATTATACAATAGCTACTACTACTGAAAAGAAGAATGAAACTAGTGAATTTAGATAAGAAAAAGCAGAAAATAGATAAAATAGAAGAAAGACTGAGGCTATGAGTCATGCACATGTATATATATATATATATATATATATATATATATAGATATAGATATATATATGTTCAGTGGTGCAGAGAAGCATGAAAGAAAAGAGGAATAAAAGCTAAACTAGAGAGGAAGGAAATGAGGTGACAAGGTAGTAAGGATTGAAATTAGAAAAAAATACAGAAGGAAAGAGGCTGCTTTGGTTTCTGTAACACCTGATGGAAATGATCCAGATGTCTCAGATCCTCAGGGAGAGGCTCATTCTGTCATCACAACTATCAGGGTTACTCCTATATTAAAGGGACAGTTCACCTAAAATCAAAAATATGCATATTTCCTTTTATCTGTAGTGCTATTTATCAGTCTAGATAGTTTTGGTGTGAGTTGCAGAGTGTTGGAGATATCGGCCGTAGAGATGTCTGCCTTCTCTCGAGTATAATGGAACTACATGGCACCCCCCTCCAACAACACATGCTTGCTCAAGATAATCCACAGACCTTGTTGTGAGCAGTTTCATGTAGGAACTATTTTCTTTGTATCAAATTACATCCGCCAACTGTATCATCACACAGAAGGAAGCGTGCATCTACTCATGGATGACAAGCTCGTGCTAATGACAGTGGGAGATGTAAACATTAAGGCACCGTACACAGGCCATGTTTTTTGCGCCCTCAATTGCCTTTGTTTTCAATGTAAACGTGCAGCAGGCGTGCCCAAACGCCAAAGCATCACCAGGGTAGTGCACATGCATTCCTGAGCGCCTGTTTTCCAGGCCCAAAGGCTGCACCCTGAGATAAACTGAGTTCAACTTTTGGTATGCAGCAGCACGCACTGGATGTCATTTGACAAGGACCAACCAATCACAGCCAACAGATATCTTTCCCTTTATCTGTAAATATCAGTCTGTGGTAAATATGGAGAAGAAGTTGTTCATTTTAGTGCAGAGCTGTCAGAGCTGTCAGAGCTTTAAATCTGTCCCACGGACAACAGACCTACACACATACAGCGCCTGGAAGAAGATCAGCTCTGCACTCACGATTTCAGGTAAATAGGCTATGATATGGTGCTGGTTAAGGTTGCTGAGCAACTTCGGACTCAACCTGCCACCACGGTTTAAAAGCTGGCACAGAAAAGGCACAAGAGTAGCACCCAGCGCCTTACCTCGGGTTTTCCATGCAGTTAAAGGTGCGGCATTGTCTAATAGAGTGCCGAAGTCACACCCCTTCCGGTAGAGCTCATGGGACCTTAGATCGGAAAAAATATGAATGGCAGTGAATGGGGAGAGCAATATTATCTTTTGTTCCCATTTGAGTTGCGACATGAAATCTAAATATGTTGTTAATGAATTTAAAACACAAATTTTAAGGTCAAGAAAGTCATAATTTGTGGTAAAACTGTTGAGATATAAGCTTTTTAATTAGAAAGACTCAAGAGTATACAGGAGGAGGTCGCGTTTGTGACGTCATAGCTTTCGCTGGCTTCCTGCAGCTTGGCCTCCCCGCTGAAATTCCACTGTTTTATGATTAATCGATTTATGATTGAAGATGTCTGTGTGTTTTGTGCCAGGTTGCAGTCCTCCAAGCTGCAGGAAGCGAACGAAAGCTATGACGTAACATACGCAACCGCCTCCTGTGTAGTTTTTCTAATTACTTTTTTTTCAAAAGCTTATATCTCAACAGTTTTACCACAAAGTATGACTTTCTTGACCTTAAAATTTATGTTTTAAATTAATTAACGACATATTTGGATTTCATGTCACAACTCAAACAGGACCAAAAGATAATATTTCTCTCCTCATTCACTGCCATTCATATTTTTTCCGATCTAAGGTCCCATGAGCTTCACCGGAAGGGGCGTGACTTCGGCACTCTATGGTGTCCTCCTCGGCTGAGCTGTAATGTTAGTGAGCTCAGTGGTGCTAGTTCAGCTCGCAGTAGGTGCACACCTCTTCCTGCGTGGTAATAGAGTTGGCAGGTCTAGTACAGTAGAGAGAAAATAGTTCCCACATGAAACTGCTCACAACGAGGTCTGTGGATTATCTTGAGTAATCATCATGATTTCTGGAAAGACACATTGTTGTTGAGTTTTATAAAATGTCTTTTTTATGCCACTTTGAGCACCACAAGCCGAGTGCCATCTTATGCCATTATATTAGAGAGAAGGCAGACATCTCTACGGCCGATATCCCCAACACTCAGCAACTCACACCAACACAATCTATACTGATAAACAGCACTATAGGTAAGAGGAAAAAAATATGTCATTTTGATTTTTGGTTGAACTGTGCCTTTAAATTACAACAAACCACATGTCGAGGCTTCTTTGACATTTAAAAAAGCAGCACAGAAACAAAAACAACCCAAAGAGAAACAGTAATGCGAGAGATTAAAAAAGATTGGAAACTGTTATGAATCAATAAAGGACAGAAGAGGAAAAGAGAGAAAAACAGTTTTATTTAGAGGTAAACATCAAACACAGCAGGAAAAGAGTGCAACAAAAACAAAGAGAAGAAATGATCAATACAGGTCAAGAAGTCTTTCAGCTGTACTGAGTGAGGAAGGAGACAGAAAAAACAAGGAAGAGATGACAGCAAAGAGCGAAATAAGAAACATCAGATGAAAGTTTGAATAGAAGAGAATATGTGAACTCTTATACAGCGAGCCGTTTTATCTGCAGGTTAATGATGAAAGAAGCAGCCTCCGGCCTGACACATTCAAATTCTACTGCCTTTAATCCTCAGCTGGTGTTGTAAAGCCGGCAGCAAAAGACTGCTTCTTACTGCAACTCCCAGCTGAGCATGTGTATAGCTGTGTGAATGTAAAACAGGGGTTTAAAGCAGCTTTAGAAAAATAAAACTTCCCTGGGTGAGTGCGAGGAGAAGGCTCATCAGTAGTGAGGTACTGAGCCTCAGAAACAGAAACTAACAGAAGTGAAGTGAGGAGTGAGGAGGTAAGAAAAAGCTCTGCAGAACCAACGATCTCAAACACAGAAGAGGAAACAGGATTAATACTGACAGCTGTAGTATAAGCTACAAATGTATGAGAGGTAGATTGTTAGAAAGGCAAAACAACAACACAATGAAATTCCAACTACATCCAGACAAACATTAGTTCTGCTGTTTGTACTAATGATCGCAGTGTCACAGCTGTCTCTCCGTCAACCAGGTAACTGAACAACAGGGCCGTACCAAGTGTCTTAGTTTTACTCTCAAAGCTTCTATTAGGGTTTTTAATGAGCTTCAAAATGTCTGTCATCATATTTTATGATGTCATCGCCCCAAAAACTAATTTAAAAAATCCTCAAACAAAATCCTCAGCTTAGGTAAAGAGATTAATCTGATTAAATAAATTAGTTGCTGTTACGTTGCTGGTTGACCTCCCTGTTATACCGATTCGTGCTTCCTTTTAGGTGAGAAAACTGTTTGTTGACTACAGTGAAAATGCTGTTTTTGAAAGGCTTTACGCTACCAAATGTGTGCTGAAGGAGAATATTTTGTTAGATAAAAGTTTGCTGTGAATTTTGGAGGCTATTACATCTGTCATTTTTCAGTATTTTTTAGACTTTTGGACTTTACATTGCTCTGGAGTTACTATAAATGTTTGGATTACACGAGTCAGAAACAATGCTACACAGCAGAGGTGGGACCAAGTCATTGTTTTGCAAGTCCCAGGTAAGTCTCAGGTCTTTGCACTCAAGTCCTGAGTCAAGTCCCAAGTCCTAAACTTCCTAAACAAGTCATATAAGGCACTTTTTTCACCATATGTGATGCCATTTTACCAACAGAGTAATAACGTTAGCTAAGCATTAGCTAGCTAGCTAGGTTAGTATTTCAGTTTCAGGTGATGAATGAAGCTGGAAGTTGTTCATTCCCATCTGTAATTTTTGACCTATACGTTTGGCATACTGCAATTTGTTTTTTGTTGACCACTGTGTAGTTTTTTTGTACGAGAATTAAATTATATTTGGTACCATTTCTTCAACTGGTGCTCCGTGACATAAGGTCTTCTTCACGGTTCTCTCCTACAACTTGACTGTATGCTGTATACTTGACAGGTTCAGACAAAGTGGATTTGGTGAATCAAGTGTCGACTTGCTGAATAAATCGAGTTAATGTTGAATCAGGAAATGAAGGGAGGTGAGTTAATTCATGGCGCACTTTTTAAATAGCACATTTTTTTCATCTTTGGGTTCGGTGGAAGGTATCAAGTATTTTCAAGTCAAAAGGTGAAAATCCAAGTACAGTTACGAGTCATTAGTGTTAAAGTCCCACAGTCCAAAGACATGCAGGTTAACTGGTGACTCTAAATTGGCTGTAGGTGTGAATGTGAGTGTGAATGGTTGTCTGTCTCCATGTGTCAGCCCTGTGATAGTCTGGTGACCTGTCCAGGGTGTACCCTGCCTCTTGGCCCAATGTTAGCTGGGATAGGCTCCAGCCTCCGCAACCCCCAACACGATAAGTAGTTACAGAAAATAAATGAATATTTTTTCATCTTTGGGCTTGGTGAAAGGTATCAAGTACTTTCAACTCAAAAGGCAAAACTCCAAGTGGGAAGTTACAAGTCATTAGTGTTAATATCAAGTCAAGTTGAAAGTCTTTTTTGGTTTTGTCCAGTTGAGTCTAAAGTCATCAAATCTGTGACTAAAGTCTGACTCGAGTCCAAGTCATGTACATGGAGTCCACACCTCTGCTACACAGCCACCACTAGATCTACAAATAGTATAACACTAATAATATCAGTGCAGCCTAGTCTTCATCTGCAGCTGTGAACAGACACGCAAAAAAAAAAAAAGCCGTCAAATGTTGGAGTCGAATGATACGCTCCAAAGCTTTGAACTATTCGGTACAGCCCCACTGAACAGTCTTGATGCGTAATCTTACTCATGTGCTCACACACACACGCACACTCTCACACACACACACACACACACACACACACACTCAAACAGAGATTTAGTAAATAACTGTCATCAAAAATAAGTCATTAAACATTGTACAAACTTCTGTCTTTGTACAGTTTGACCCGTGAAACTTCAAAAATCCCATATATTACTCAAAAAAAAAAAAATCATTCTCACAGTATATTTCACCAGCTCCTGTAGTGTTAGCCAACATCTTTAAATTCATAAAACAATACTCCTTTAAAAGTTTTAAGCAACTGTCTATATTACACAACATCCTCTCCCAGGTGCTAGGTATTCATCGGTAGGATGGACAGAAAATGGGTCCTAAACTATTTACAATTTCAGTCTGTTTAATGTCTCGAGGAGCGCTTGTGATGTAGGCAGGAAGGAAAACCACTTTTACATTTCCAAGGATCTCACAATCTGTCCTGCAGCGTCCATGGATCAGCCAATCCCAGAGTTCGTAAGAGACGTCCCCCGTCGGGCATCCTGGTGGGCAGCTCAGTACGGGGTGAAGCGGTTATATCCTCCTCTGTACAAACTGGCCTGTTGACAGAAGCAGTGTGCCAGGTGTGACCAGAGTCTGCTGTTAACCGCAGATGTAACAAGATAGCTTTCAACAGAGGGAGGGTGTTTAGACTCGACTCACCATTGTACCAACTCCATATGTCGTTGTTGGTCCGACTGAGTGGTGGTAGGGATCCGCAGCTGTGGCGTAGACCCGTCCGTATCTGGTCAAAGACATCAGGAGCAGGTGTAAATGTCATCTGCAGCAGCTGGGATTTTAGAAACCCTAACCCTACCTGCTATTTAACCTTCTTCTTTTTTAATAATTCAGCAGTTCAATCATATTTTTGTATGTTTTCTCCTCATAATAGACTTCTTCTTTAAATTGTGCCTGAAATTGTTTAAAATTAAAGAAATTTAGTCTAAAAAAAGCCTTCTTATCCCCTGAAACTGTCACTCCAGCAGTAAAAGCTGATACGTAATCTTGCTGTGACAAACATGTGCAGCCTGTGTGTGGTGTTTATACCCGTCACTGTAGGTTGCTGTGGCAGCAGACGCTGACTGAGCCACTCTGTAAGCTGCAGGATAGCCACTCTGCACAGAAAAAATAAACAACATGAATACAGATACAGTACTTTAAAATTAATTTAATGTGTGTCAAAGTGTGCAACTACTTACATAGACTTCTGCTCCATACAGTCCATCCTGATATACCACCCTGATAAAAGTGAATAACAACAATATGATTGATATGAATAACTGATTAACTGATTACTTGTTGAAGCTCTAAATACCTTCAGATCATGCACTTGTACTCAGACACAGAGTCTTACCCGGGGTAGGTGGGGACAGCAGCAGGTGTGGCTGCAGCAGAGCGAATCGTGTTGTAAACGGCTCGGCCTCGACCACGCAGCGCAGAGCCCCGGTAGGCCAAGGTGGGAGTTGCTACGGGATACGGGAAGCTGGCAACTAAAGAAAAACACAATCGTAGAAAAAGTGAATTGCAAGTTGGTGATCTTCTAACAGTAATAAGTCAGTGTTAGTGAGAGGAACTTACCTGTGTAGAGTTCAGGTGCGTACATCGCCCCCATGACGGGGTTGATCTTCCATCCAGAAGCTTCACAGAAAAAAGAGTGAGAATAAGTTTCACAGAAGCCTCCCAGAATCCTTCAGTTCAATGAGCAAAGATCAATGTATTACTTGAAATTTCGCCATTCACAAGAGGCGTCTGAGGCTTCTTGGTAACGACTCTTGCGGTAGCATTATTAACCTGGGGGGACATGGAACAGGATAAAGATGATGACAAAGGATAATATTAACGTAGAAACCAACAAAAAAAGTATAAACTCTTCCGCACCTCGATCTTTCTCCCCTCCACAATCGTCCCATTTAGCTTTTCTCTTGCTCTGTCAGCCTCAGCTGCACTCTCAAAGGTAACAAACCCAAAGCCCTGCAAGGTCACACGATCATATTGTTTGTTTATATTATGTTTTTGTTTGTTAAAATTTCAGTTTTAGCTTTGATAGTATGTCTGTGATGCTCACCTTAGACCCCCTCTCATTGAAGATAATTTCCACATCAAGGATCTTCCCAAATTGCTGAAAATGTCCAAATAAGTATTTCATGTGAATATAATAGAAGAGATAAAGATCATTTTATTTTGTTTACCAATATAAACAACAATTTTATGTTTGATATTGAGAAATTCATACCCCAAACATCTGGCGCAGGTCTGGGTCTCTGAAGCGAAACGGGATGTTGGAGACATGGAGGCGTTTCGGTTGGGCCTTACCTGACCCCTCCTCGTCACTTCCACTTCCTGCTCCACCCCCCGATGACACGGACACGCTCAAAGACTGGGGGTCAGAGGTCACAGGGGCCAACACATCCTCCTGACAGTGAGAAAGTATGAAAACACGAAGAAGAGGAGGAGGAGGAGGAGGAGAGGAAGCAAGCATGTGGATAGGAAATTAACGGACGAGAAGGAAGAGGACGTGAGAGAACAAACAGAAACAGAAAGATGGAAAAAGAAAGAGTATGAATGAGATGAGAGTGGGTGTGAAGACAAAACAGGGAGAGGGCATCAGTAGAAAAGCAAAGAAAGAAAGTCAATTCAGAGAACAAATTCGGCAACATTTCTCAGAGAACTCTGAGTCGTGTAAGCATCTCATGGCATTAGGCAAAGATCATTTTCATAAAGTGATTCAAACCAAAGTTCAAAGAGCATTCAGCAACCAGTGATCCCTCTCAGGCAAACGTGAGGAGGCATGAAAAGGGCTCCATTTTAGTGAGGTGTCTCTGAACACATGCCTGTAGAAGGGTATAAAGACTAATGCACTGTACAGTAACAATAAAGATTATATATCTGACACTAAAACTACGTATGCTCACCCAAGCTGTGGCAAAGAGAGTTAAAGGAGCAGTGTGTAGGATTTAGTGGCATCTAGTAGTCTAACTTTTCCTGGTTAGGATTCTTTGAGTGTCACCGTTAGGAAGTTTTTACCGGGAGCTGAATTATCCGCAGAGGACTCCTCTTCTCCAAAACAAATGGACGAGGTAATTAAAACCGGTAAAAATACTGAATAAAGCAGTCTCATGTTACAAATCAGTGTTTCTCTAACGCTGTTCGGCACATCATAAACAGGCCACTAGCCAAGCACCTGCTAATGTTCGCTCCAGACCTTCAGGAGGTTCTGTCTCACACAGGATCCACCCTCTACTGGACTCTATGGGTAATACTCTCTGCCAATAATGAGCATGCATTCACCCACTGAAATTTGCTTAAACTAATCAGAACATGCCAACCCAAATACATGCGGACACCACAGTATATAAGGGAGTACCATGACACTATCCAACATTCTTTCTTCTACAGAGACAACAACGATTGCTCACTGTCTTCAACCCCTGCAAGGCTAGGCCATGGCTCCACCCAGTGTGGCTGCCCACTGCCTTGGTTGGCTTGGGCCCCCTGCTTCTCCACTATGGTGGCCAAGATTATAAAGACATGGGTGTACTATGGCGACTAGCTTTTAGCTGGTCAGGATCAGTGTGGCAGGGTCAATATTATGTCACAACAGGGCGTTTCATCATTGGACTCCATCCACTGTACCCATGGAGTCCAGCTCTGCCTTTGTCAGATAGAATGATGGTTACAGTATGGTAACCTTAGTTCTATTGGCACAAATGGAGCCCTCTACAGAGGGGCCCTGTCGGTCCTATGCCGCTTGCTGAAGAGAATATATGATGACAGACAGTGTTGTGGTGCTGCCTTACGTACCGTGGGCTCTGCTCATATTTGAGAAGCCACGTCCTGATTGGCTGTCTACAGTTGAGCAAATTTCAGTGGGCAAATGCGTGCTTGTGATTAGAAGAGAGTATTACCCATAGAGTCCAGAAGAGGGCGCCGCTTGTGTTAATAGAACTCGGGTTACAATATCGTAACCTCGCAGTGATTCAGACCAGTAAAATCACTGAATAAAGCTGTTGTCTCTTAAAACAATTGCGTTTTTTTGATGCTGAGTGTTGCGAATCGGCTGCTAACTACCATGGCAGATGTGAAAACATAAAAACGAAATGCGAATGGGCCTATCTAGAGCCAGTGTTTTGTTTATCCGTTCTGGGCTAACGTAGAAACATGACGCTGCAACATAGTGCTCCCTATGTAGATATACACAACTCATTCTAAAGTAACAAAAACACAATCATTTTTAGTTTCAGGTGATTATACACTAAAGAAAACATACTTTTTTTTATTAGACTCCATTTCTACCAATATATCCTCCTAAATCCTACACACGGGACCTTAACATAAAGTTCAGGCGCCACCGAAAAGCAAAAACGACTGTTACTTATTCTCATGTTATCTAAGCATTTGTAAGAATCTGTAAAATATAAATAAAACTATGGTAATATTTAACTAGTTACAATCGCCCCATGCACAAAACTTCAAGGACTAATGTGCCAAAACCAAAACATTCACTAACCCACAATGCACCACGATGCTAGTGTGTGCACGTATATGTGTGTGTGTGTATGTGTTGGTCAACCAGCATCATCAACCATTGCAAAAAAAGAATTGTTAAATATATGTTTTTAAGATAAATAAGTCCAAACAAGAAAATAAGAGTGAAAGGGTCTGCAAGAACAGAAACTAAACACGGTAAGCTTCAGCAGTAAGAGCAAGAAAGAAGAAGACATTAAAAAGCAAAAGAAAAAGTTCTGGAAATGTACTGATATATGAAAAAATCTTTATGCAGACTTGAATATTAGCTTTGTAATAGAGGCAGATAGTGGAGAAGGCCTCAGTGCAGCAGTGAAAGATAAAATTAAATTAAACTAAACAAGGCAAAGAAGGTGCGCAAAAAGCTTTAAAAGGAAGAGGGTGATGTGAAAGGCACAGAGATCAAAACTGAACGTTCCACAAGGGTCAGTCTGGGGTCACGGTGCTGCTTTTCTGCCAAGGGTTAAAGGTCATTTGTCAAGGGGCATAATTAATAAATAGGGGATACACAGAAAAAGAAACAGAGACACATTCACACAGGGCAGCATTTTACACACATAAACACACACAGGCCAGTGGATTACACTACACTGGTTTACCACGGCTAACTACTGCAGACTACCACATCCACCCACACACACCACAGTGAAGAGGGGAGACAGGGAGAGAGGGTTGAGTTGGGTGGTGGTGTCATGTCACGATGCAGAACTGTGTTTCTGGACCTGAGCGATATTTCAGAAGGGGAAAGGGGGGTCATCTGGCCAGCCTCCCCCTTTGACCCCCTCCCTCCGTGGCGACGTCTCAACTTTCCCCCGAAAATCAGCACGGACCCGAGTATGTCAGGGGCTCTAGTAATAAAATATATAGATGGGGCCACAAAACACCATTTATGAGAGGAGGAAGAGAGATGTGCTGCGGCAGGACACACAGCGGACCTGCCACACAGATCAGACTAAACACCTCTGTCCTGATCACAGTGGATGTTTTCATGCCTGAAGGAGATTTCATTAGTGTGTGCCATACTGATTAATGTATAAAAGGAGCCCTAAAAACCCTATTAACCTCATAAAAGGGAAAAATCTGCCAGTAGAGTATTTCAACCGGTTTCCAACTAAAATCACATTTGTGCATAGAATTATGTAGAAATTTGTGTCTGTGCTTTTTTGTTGATGATTAGCAAATATAATGCTAATATGCTAAATCTTAGTGTAACGTTAAGGTTTGATATGAGGTGGTTGGATCACTCTTAGTGAGAAGAAACAGCAGGATGGAGATAGATTTCTTTTGTGAGCAGCATTTTACTCGTCTTTATACTTAAGCAGGGGTACGTTCAATCTCAAAAAAGTGTGCGCCACACTGCTATGGTTTTAAGGTTGAACAACATGTTTCTTTGAAACTTCTTTGTGCAACAGGCTTGGAGGTGCGTTTTCTCTTGTTTGGTGGGTGTTTCAGAGGTGTTACCAGATCAGCAGTGCTCAGTATATAAATCAGATTCTGGTAGATATTTACGTATTGTACCTACGATTCATGTGTGAATGTGAGCGTGAATGGTTGTCTCTCTCTCTATGTGAGAGCCTTGTGATAGTCTGGCAACCTGTGCAGGGTGTACCCTGCCTCTCGCCCAATGTCAGCAGGGATAGGCCCTAGCACCCCCCGCGACCACCAAGGATAAGAGGTTACGGAAAATAAATGAATGAATGAGTGAATAGATGGCACTCGGTTTGTGGCTCAAAACACCAAAAAAATACATTTGAAGAACAGCAATGTCTCTTCCCAGAAATCATGACGCGTCCATGAGTAGATGCACACTTCCTCCTGCACGGTGACATGGTTGGTGGGTGTAGTTCCGTAGAAAAAAAATAGTTCCTACATGAAACTGCTCACAAAAATATGTGTTTTTGATTTGGGGTGAACTGTCCCTTTAAAAAGAAAGGATAACGCAGGTTGCTGCACTAGAATCAATGAATATTAAATTTGACTGCAGAAAATATTTATAACAAATCGATTTTTAAGGTTGAAATATTCCCACTGCACTGGCAGATGTTTTCACCTAATATACTGAAATACGATTTTAAGGACACAATTACATACAAAATGAAATGACAAGATTTATTAGCAGTGTGACAAACAAAAATATTATTCTTAAATCAATATTCAAGCAAAAAGTTTTGGTGTTGAAACAGTAAATCCTTTTACAGATCATCACTCACACATCAGTTTGAATTCTGAATTGAATGAATCACAAAGACATAACAACAAAGTGTAAGTTATGTAGGCGACATCCTCAACACTCCTAACTGTAAACTGTCAATATCATCACAAATCTTTACAGCTATGATCTCGGAAGGTGATCTGTTTTATTGCCTGCTAAATAAGACACAGGGGAGACGGAAAAGTGGGGATTTATTTTCATCAACAAATCCCCACTCAGCTGCCCCCCCTCACTGTCAGCGGTGTTCCCATACATGGACACAACAGTGGAAGGGTCTCTAAATATAGAAGGAAACTCTATCTGGCCATGTTCCCCTGATAGGACATATGGATGTACCTGAAGCAGCACGGCTTCTTGTCACATTGACTTACTGCAGATCAGATTTTATTGGGACATGAACTTCGTGTCTGTTCTTACCGTGTTGCTGGACGTCAGAGTGTCCGCCCCGTCAAGCTGAGGGCCCTGATACACTCTGAGTTGGGGATGTTCGGGGTACTCTGAACTGGGGTGTGCAGTGGTGAAGTCAAGAGGTGGCAGTCTGCCCGCAGATGTTGGCGGACCTTGACCTGGTGGTGGGTAGGAGGGAGGAGGGGCGTAGACCTGAGGCAGGGCGGGGTCGCCGCTGCCGGGGCCGGCCTCCTGATTGGGGCCTCCCTGAGGAGAAAGAGAGGGACATGTCAGCCACTGATAGCACACAGAGGTGATACTCCATTTACGGCCCATGGGCCAAATGCGGCCCTCGATAGGGTGCAGGGTGGCTCCCAACCATTTCTGACTCAGAATGAAAACAAACTGATTTACAGTGGCAATTTTTTTGTACTTTGAAAGTAAATACGGTGCCAAATTGTGTAAAAAGCATCAAAATAGAGCTTGTTAATTAAAAAAAAAAATGCTAGGGGAGGATCCCCCGAACTGAGGTCCGAGCTAAGCACCAAATGTTCTTAAATCCTAGAAAAAACCTTGCAAACACTTCACCTGTGCAGAGCTGCTGCAACTGGATTTGCCTCTTGGCAAAGCCGAGTTAGGACAGCAGATGTCAAAAAGGTTTAAAAAAGGCAATTGATTTATTATATATACTGATAAAATATTAATGATTGTTTATAAACTGGTTCTGGCTTCCTGTCTTTTTGTAAAATTGCCCCCCTGGCAAAGCAAGTTGAGTATTCTTTGGTGTAAACAAACTAACCACCATGTTGTTCCTGCTCTTCTGCTTTCACTATAATTAGTTGTTGTGAGTTTTATCATGCATAAACAAACAAATCAGATGAACACAAACCTTTAATAAATGTGAGAATGACAAAAATAAACCCAACCTCTGATTGTCTAAAATGCTTATTAAAGCGTTCAAATATTAAGATTAAAAGGATTTCTAATGGCCAGTGGTGGAAGCACATTTACTCGAGTGTCCCACTGTACTGAAGTATAATTTTTAAGGTACTTGCATTTACATATTTTCATTTACTGCTACTTTGTACTTCTACTCCACAGAGGTAGTTTTTACTCCACTAGATTTATTTGACAAGTTACTGGTTACTGAGCAGATTCAGATTCAGAACAAAAAATAAAAAATATAATCAAAGAATAATACTTGTATCTATTTATCTTAAGTGATTCCCAGGAGTAAAATTCATAAGCGACCCGGCATTGTGCAAAGTAAATAAAATTCATTCCACCTTTACCACCTGCATCACTGAAGTCATAAACACATTAATGTATTAATAGTTATAAACCCATAATATAATACATATTGTCCTGAGATGGCCCATTTGGCATATTGAGAGCTTTTACTTTTGGCACTTAAAGAATATATTGATAATACTTTTACATAGGTGAAAAATATATATGAATAAGTCCTCCCTGGCTGCTTACAGCTAGAGCTGTTAATCAATGAGACAATCAACAAAAAATGAATGAGCAACACTTTTTTTTAAATAAATAATTAATATTTTGTCATTTGTCAAGCAAAAATGACAAATATTTCCTGCATTTCTCTGTTTTATATCAAAGTAAAATCAACTTTTTTGTTTTAGACTGTTGGACAAAAGAACCCAAAAAGTTTTGCAAAAAAGTTTTGCACTATTTTCTGATATTGTATAGATAATCAACCAGTTCACTGAAATACTAACAGGTCAATCAATAGACACAATACAGTTTTGAGAGACTAAAACCACGACTGAGACACATCAAAAGTCAGTAAAGCCTAATTTTAGGCAAATCACACTTAAAAAATCACATATTAATACTGAAGCTGTAACATGTACATTCTAGCATGCATGAACAGAACAACAACAACCATCCCATACAGCCTTAACACAAGTGAATTATCCAAGTTAGAAGCTAAAAGCATCGTCTTACCCCTTTACTGCATTCCTCGATTTCTGATGCATTGTCCAACAACTGCAGCATGTTTTAATGCCAGCTGACCACCCGCCTACCGCACCATAAGTCCTACTGATCCACCAATCACATCAAATGATCGCCAGAGCAAAAGGGACCAAGCCACACCAGCTGTGGTCATCTGTTAACTGTCAATTACCTCACCACCCCCACCCATTCACCCACCCACACTGCCTTCACTTTAAACACTTGCAAACACATGCAGACTGCAGACAAGATGCTACCGTTGCATGTCAGTATGTCATGCTAAAGGTCGGCTCTAAGAATACCATGTTTGAGATGGCAACATGGTTTTATTACTTTTCCACCTACATTTTTTTTAATAAAACAGCGTATATCTCCACCTTCTACTGCCCTGCTGGGGAACAAAGCTCCATTATTTTCGCAGGAATATTTATGACTTCATGCTAAAATATCTAATAGCCCAATTATACGTAACTCTTGGTGCAGTAACAACGCAGATAATCCCAGGCTACTAAATGAAATGTATGATTATTTTAGGTTGTACAAACAACAGTAAAAACCCTCATAAAAACACAGCTGGTGTCAGTTAAAATCGTGTCAGTCATTTCAGTGACTAACAAATGGGGTAAACATGAAGCCACAACCAGCAGCTGGTTAGCTTAGCTTAGCATAAAGACTGGAAACAGAGGGAAACAACTGGCCTCGCCTGCAGCTTTAATAGGCTACCTTTAAAGATAAAATAAAATAACTAGATATAATATATTGATTGCTAAGCTTTAAAGTTGCTGGTTGGATGATTTTCTTACCTTTGAACACAACAAGACCAGCACTTTCCTCGTTTCCAGCCTTTATGCTAAGCTAAGCTAAGCTAACTAGCTTCTGGCTGTAGCTTCATGTTCAGTTGGCAGACATGAGAGGAATTAACTTTTCACCTTGTCAACATATTTCCCAAAAGGTCAACGTATTTGTTTAATTGAGCTTTTTTTTTTATTTGCAGTATTAATATTTTCACTTAATTAAAGGATTACATAAGTTCAGACCGCTAAACTTTCATGTTGCCTTACATGCAAAATGCCACAAGTTTGTCAGCCAGCTTTAGGATTTAGAGGGATTAAATATGATTGAAATCTCTCTCCACTGTCATTTCATAACTTCTCATATATCTCTCTATCAGCTGTTGCACTCAGGAGGTGTGAAAAATTAGAGATACGATATGAAGATGCAGATAGTACAATAAGAAGGAACTGGAGGTTGAAGGAACATTGATTGTGTGTCAAACACTTGAGCCAAGTTTACAAACTGTGTTCATGGAAGTCTCAAGATGGCAGCATTAAAGTCAGATCCGTCTTGTGTTTTCTGTTGTGAAAGTCAACTTTTCCAATCCAGCACCATATTTAAAGTACCACAGGGTAGAATGAACTAAGAGCTCACAACCTCACCAACTGCTCTGTGAGGCAGTACCGACTCACTACTAAGGCACAGCCGTCCATTAAAGAGACAGTTTAAAACAATCAAATGTACATATTTTTTCTCTTACCTGTAGTGTATTAATCAGTCCGGATTGTTTTGATGT
The DNA here is from genome assembly GCF_041903045.1 of Epinephelus lanceolatus. Classification (NCBI taxonomy): domain Eukaryota; kingdom Metazoa; phylum Chordata; class Actinopteri; order Perciformes; family Serranidae; genus Epinephelus; species Epinephelus lanceolatus. Next base: position 14,593,424 of record NC_135743.1, on the reverse strand, counting down.
GAGTTGCAGAGTGTTGGAGATATCTGTCACTGTAGAGATGTCTTCCTTCTCTCCAATATAATAGTACTAGATGGCACTTGGCACTCAAAGCAGTTCCTACATGAAACTGCTGACAACAAGGACTGTGGATTATTCTGAGTAATCGGGTCGTGATTTCTGGAAAGGACATTGTGCAGGAAGTGTACATCTACTCATGGATGAGAGGCTCATACTCATGACAGTGCAAGATGTAAACATTGATGGCGTCCTCCTCAGCTGGGCTGTAACGTTAACTAGCTCAGTGGTGCTAGGTGAGCTAGCAGTAGATGCACGCTTCCTTCTGCGCAGTGATACGGTTGGAGGGTGTAGAAAGAAAATAGTTCCTACATAAAACTGCTCACAAAAAGGTCTGTGGATTATCTTGAGTAACCGGGTCATGATTTCTGGAAAGAGACATTGCTGTTGAGTTTTTAAAATATATATTTTTTTTGGCACTTTGAGCACCACAAGCCAAGTGGCATCTAGTTCCATTATATTGGAGAGAGGGCAGACATCTCTACGGCCGATATCTCCAGCACTCTGCAACTCGTACCAAAATAACCTAGACTGATGAATACCACTACAAGTGAGAGGAAAAATATGTATTTTTGATCAAGATGCCATCTTGATAAAGTGTGTGAGCATGCTAACATTTGCTAATTAGCATGAACCAACTGACTGGCATTGCCATCTCTTGAGTCATGATGCTAGTGAGAATAAAACAAAGATGGACTAAAAGGTTTTTGGCTTGTGATACAAAACATATTGGAAATGTAATTAATTCAACGTCACTATGTTTTTTTTAGAGGGGCCTACCCTACAGGCATGTTTGTTGTTGTCATCCTCTCTAATTTTGGAAGGTAGGCTGTAGTGTAATGATGCACTCTCAGGGTTGTGCTAGTTACAGTATCGTGCTGGAACACGTTTCCACACTTGTCAACACGAACTCTTGTCTGTATTGTGTCTCATTTATCTCAAGAAACAACCAGTGTGTGCCTGCCTGGACCCTCCACACAGACATAAAAGTGACCGCAGAATGAAGATAAGACAATCTGTTAGATACCTCTACCAGTCTTTGTATTCCCACAGACTGTAACGACCAGCCACCATGCCTGATTTACTATCACAGTGTCAGCAGACATTCAGACACCGTGTCCCCCCTGTCCTCCTTGCAGGCTTTTTTTGAGTTCCATTTGTTCCCTCTTTCTCTCGCTTCCCTCCTCAGCTGTCAGTTTGTGGTCAGAGGTCAACGGCTCTGAGCCAGGTGCCTGCTGGGACAGCTGCTACAGGATTTACACACAGACGACACCAAACTGCAGATGTGGCCTTTTAGTGCTGGCCAAGATCCAAATGTTAGCAAACACGAAGCTTATTGAATTAAGCTAAATATCCCTTTTCCCACCCATTCATTCTCTACATCCTGTTCTCTCCTCTTTAGTTTTTTAATGTAAGATATGTTTGGCTTTTATCAGATCGTTCATAATGAAGAGAAACAGTAAAGTCGGAGGTGAAACAGAAGGCAGACAGGGACATGTGACAAAGGTTCTTGACCAAATTTCAAACCTACATTCTTCAAACAGATGCTGCACTTTAATCATGCAGACATTTCTGCAGAAAATTACTGAAGGACTGCTCAGTGCTTGGAAATTTACCATTGTAAACTAAAAAGTTCAGGATGTTTTGGAGAAGTATCGAATTTCTCAGCCCTCAAAAGTCTCCTTTTGGTTCCAGTCACCTTTAAACAATACCTCTTTCTTCACCTGTTTTCTCAAAGCACAGCTCTAAATGTTATTTATTTATATTTAAACGCACAACAGGCGGGATTCACACTTATTTTAAGTAGCGTTAAGTGCCAAAAACAAGATAGGTGACAGAATCTCCTCCTGTGATTAAGGAGAGGACGGCTAAAAATACAGCTGGTGTGAAGCTCAGAGACAAGGTAGAGAGATACCAGATGCATTGTGGCATTAAGGGTATGTCAGGGACACTTAGAGACACATGTAGACACACACACACACACACACACACACACACTTGCACAGCCTGTTGGAACCACTGAGACCAGTGGACTAAAGATAACCCCTAATGTGTCCTTACTGTTAAGTGAATAAGATCTTTCGCAATCAGTGTGCTTTGCCCAGCTCCCATCAGGGCTTCTTGATTTGTCATTCCTCTCATCCAGTCCCCATTAAGCAATGCAACACTAAACTAAATTAGATACGTGACTCATTTACACAAAGACATCAGGGCCCTTTGGTTTCTTTTGGTAAATTAAATGTTTTCTTCCTCACTAGGAGTTTATTTGCTGCACTGATATTCATTTCTAATACACAAAACTCATCTAGAAATGAGAGGATTATGCGATCATTAGGGAATAAAATTGAACATTTTAGCTCTTTGATGATCAATTAATTGTTTAAGTCATTTTTTAAACAAAAGATGCTAAAGATTAATTTGTTCCAGCTTCTTAAATGTGAACATTTGTTTATTTTGATAATTCCCTAGCCTTCTGTGACAGTACATATGATTAATTTGGTGTTTTGAAATTGGGGTCACATGTCAACTTGTGGTCCAAGAATGTGTGATGGGCATTTCTGATAATATAATGACATTTCAACAAGAAAATAATCAGCAAATTAATTGGTAGTGAAGCTAATTGTTGTAGGCAGCCCTAAACTCACTTAACTGGATTTTATTCCAATAATTTTTCATATAAAAACACATCCATACTATTATTTCCAACTCTTAAAATCTGAGTCACCTTATAAAGACTCAACAGACTGGATATTTTACGATGCATGCTTGTGAGGAAACACATTTATGTACGAGCAAATGAAGGAGAGTTTACCTGAACTATGCTGGGGTAGCATGTGGTTGTCTGTGGGTAGACAGGGAGTCCATAAGGCTGGAGAATCACAGTGGGTGAGGAGAGCATAGCCCAAAAAACACACACAAGAAGACAGGGAACGGTGGAAGATGGGAGGAAAAGGAGAAGGAGAGCAGGGGAAAAGGAGAGAGTTGATATGCACACAGGAGAGCAGGCGATCAGGCTGGAGAAAAAAGAAGAAGAAGAAAAAAATCCCAACAGGAGAACAGATCCAAGAGGGTGAGGCGTGGGGGACGAAGGTTAAGACTCTATTTAACCTCAGAGATGAGTCAAAGAGGAAAACACAGGGAAAGTCCACAAAACAACCGAAGTCCTGTCCAGAAAAGACAGGATATAGAGCAGTGAAAGAGAAAGCAAGTGGGCTTCTGTGTGTCCATCAGTTGATCATGGAGCCTGACAGACAGAAACACATGCTCTGGGTCCCATTTCAGAGTTATATAAATAGTCACCCATGTCCTTCTCTCGCAGTTTACCACCTTACCACCCTCACTCTTACACATGTTGTCAAGCAAGATTTCTCACCACTATACTTGTTACACACTTGTAAAATAACGGGTTCAGAGTGAGAGAAACCCCTAAATCCAAATTAGGCTGTTTGTTTTATTGTGTATCCTAAAGTTATATATTCAACCAGCTGAAAGTCCGATAATGTTTCAGCTGTGTGACTTCATGACTCATATTTATGATACACACATATCTGCGGGCATGTAGGAACACTGATATGTATATTTTCAGCTCGTACCGTCCGTGTATTCAGACGTTTTTTCCTGTTTTACCAAAAGAGTGCGACACTATCAACATTAACATTTCCGTTGGAGCGCAGAGGGGCATGATGGGATATGTAGTGCGTCCGTCAGCACTATAAATCTATGTGAACTTCCTTTAACGTCCTCTTTACTGCGCTAGCCTGAGCGAGACAGGTACGAACCATAGCAGCACTGCTACATTTCAACACAAACTCACTACATTAGGGCCTTTAAACTTCCAAAAAGACAGAGACAGTGAACGCAAACATAGTTTTATAGGCAATGTGTTTCTTGAATGTCCATTTAATGAATTTGTAACAAACCGTTGAAGTGAAAAGCTAATTCGGCTAAGCTAACGCTAGCTTGTCACATTGAACAACGTGGTGCGGTGCAGCTGCGGCCTAGTCGTATGGCTGCTAAATAGCTGGTTTCTAACGCTTTTATAGATAATTTATTGTTGTCATAGACACATTTAGTGAACTTTTTTTGGCGTAGCAGTTTTGTAAAGTAATTGTAATCCGCAAGCTTTACCCTAATGTCTTTCCTTAACGACAGTAAAGCATGACGTTAACATTACGGTGCAACTAAGGTTTACACAGCGACTTTGACTGTACAGATTGATAAAGAATTTACATTCCTCTGGTATTGTATGTTGAATTACAAATTGCGATTTCTGCACACGTATGTAAGATGAGTCAGCAGAGAAACCGACATAATATGGAGTGAAACAGACAGTCATATCCCTCAGACTTGTTACGATAAGGATATATTGATTAACATTGAAGCAGTATGCATTATACTATTAAACAATAGTTTTGCTGCAATTTCAGTCAAGTTCTCTGCATTCAGAGGGAATTGGACAAGCTAGTAGTGATGTTTGCACATGAGTAGAGAGCTTAGACAGTATACGGTTTACTGTTAATATTGTGGCGTTATTTTGTGTGGATCAGTTTCTCATGTACAAACAACAATGCCTTTAGGTCTTTGCAGTAGATCATTAGGGTCATGTGCGTACCTAAAAGAATATTAATCAAAACTGACCAGAGACTGAAATATTTAAATGTATAAATGCAAATAAAAGATGACGGGGTAAGTTAAGGGCAAGGGCTTTTTGTAAATCATTTTCATTTATAATGCTAAAGTTATGTTGCGTTTTAATTCATGAATGTTAGGGCTTTCAAAAATATATATTTTTTTAAAAACACACTAATCCTCGGTTTGAGTCTGTACGCAATGTCCTTTTTGAGAAAACAAATGATCAGTAATTTCTGTACCATCACAAAGTGCAAAATTATTTTTTAATCCCAAATAGCTGTACCAATTGACTGGATGTATATACTCAAATTTATGATTCTAAAATGTTTTTTCCTGAATACTTAATGTTATCAACCAGTTGTAAAAATAACTTTTTTATTCATCTGTACTGACTAACCTAATGTCTGATATCTGACGTTGCAGGCACTCATAAGCCGCCATGCCCGTTGCCAGGAGTTGGGTTTGTCGCAAGACATATGTCACCCCCCGCCGTCCCTTCGAGAAGTCCCGTCTCGACCAGGAGTTGAAACTCATTGGTAAGTTCTGATTTCATGAACGCCAGCGTAGTTATAAATTATACCCTATTTCCCTCTTTTTGAACTAGAAAGCACTGAACTTGACCTAACTGTCCCTCCTTCTTTCAAGGCGAGTATGGTCTGAGGAACAAGCGTGAGGTGTGGAGGGTCAAGTTCACCCTGGCCAAGATCCGTAAAGCTGCCAGAGAGCTGCTCACTCTTGACGAGAAGGACCCCAAGCGTCTGTTTGAAGGTATGCAAAATAAGATCAAATACAGGTTTGAGCAGTGTATTGGCCGATGATTTAACTATCAATTGTCAGACTCTTCTATGGTGTCAAGAATTCCTCGTCAATGAGGCCAATAAAGCGCTCTAAACAAATGGCTATATCCACTGTGCCTGGGATTATAAATGGCTCCTGTGTGGTTTTCCAGGTAACGCTTTGCTCAGGCGTCTGGTGAGGATTGGTGTACTGGACGAGGGTAAGATGAAGCTCGATTACATCCTGGGTCTGAAGGTTGAAGATTTCTTGGAGAGGAGGCTGCAGACACAGGTCTTCAAACTTGGACTTGCCAAGAGCATCCACCATGCCCGTGTCCTTATCCGCCAGAGGCACATTCGGTAAGCTCTAAGGCTCCTGGGGATCAAACATCAAATGATAAGGGGGTCACAAGTCTTAATGAGGGACTCATCAGAAACTCAATGCTTCCTCTTTCATCAGAGGACCATCAGCTTGTAACGCTCTCCGCTGAGATCAGTTAAACATTTCAGCAAGGTCAATTCGGTATCAAAACCGTATACCTTGTCAGTAGACATTGCCCAGAGCCAATCCTGCCACGGAGGGCTTGGACTGTGCCACTGTGGTGTTGTGGCTGTCAGGTAAGGTACGGGGGATTGCACCTCGGGCAATTATAGTATTCACTCTACACCGTGTGTGTTGTGGTGTACTTAACACTCAGGCTGATGATTTAACTCCTATATATTCAGATTCTCTGTGGTGTCAAGAATTCCTCGTCAATGAAGCCTGCAGTTAATTAATATCACTAGCCTATGCACATGAAGAAGTAATCCAGTTGGATAAAAATGGTTTGACACTTTGTCATCCAGTTAAATCTCTTTTAACTCTTCAAAATATGAAATGGACCAAATGTTTTCTAAAGTCCTACCTTGTTATGTCTTGGCAGTGTGCGCAAGCAGGTGGTGAACATCCCCTCCTTCGTGGTCCGCCTGGACAGCCAGAAACACATCGACTTCTCCCTGAGGTCACCATACGGTGGTGGACGCCCAGGCCGCGTCAAGAGAAAGAACGCCAAGAAGGGCCAGGGTGGAGCTGGAGGAGCTGACGATGAGGAGGAGGATTAAGAAGGATGTCGTCTGGAGAGTGTTGTTATGATGCTTCCTGTCCTGTAAAAAATTTCAATAAAATGTTTTGGTCTGACCAGAAAACTGAGCTGTTGGGTTTTTTCTTTTATTCCCCTAGAATATTATACTGTATATAATGTGTAATTGGCTCTCAAGTCTATGCTGTAATGACTGACTGATTATCATTATTATTCCAAGTTTGTATTGTAGTATATTTGTGGGCATGAAATGTTTTTAAAATATTTTTAATGACGTACCAGAGGTTATGAAGTGCAGAAGCTTTAAATTACTGCGGTGTTTTAGTGTCAGCGCCCATGTCAGAATGGTTGAATCGACACCCCTACGTTTAGAATGGTACGTGCCATGTGGGTGGGGTCATTCATAAACCAGGAAGTACATTTATACAGTGTTAGCGGTGTGAATGGGTAGTTTGTATGAGTGTGTCAGTGTGTAGGCTCTGTTAGAGTCCGGAGTGATTTTTACCTCGGTGATAAACACGTTGTAAATGTGAGTAATTTAAAGCTTAAAAGTGATGCATGCTAATTTAACGGTCGCTCACAGCGGTTGCTAGCTAACGTTTGGATACCAGATGCTAACGTTTGCACAGCCGTCTTAACTTCCTACACACTGATAAATACAGACAGGACTAGAGTGGTTTAACCTCTACCTCTTGAATTCAGTCTGTCCTGTCTTTATATTTTATTATCATAATTTACAAAGCAGTCATTTAGTTATCCTTTGTCAGACTATGTTGCTGTTAGCTAACCTCATCGCTCCTGGAAGCAGAGGAATGCTAGCAGACGGGAGTCAGTCAGTTCTGAGCTGGTTGTAAGAGTCCTGAGGAAATTAAACTTTGTGTACTTGTACTGTATAGCTCATTACACCTACTGAAATATGAGAAAAGAAGCAGCGGTTTGCTCCAGTTCTCTCGTGGGCTCAAATAACGTTACAGTCCGAGATCTATGTCACAACTCAGCTACTTCCTATGTTAACTCATATATAAGTTCCTGTGTTGTTCCGTGTTGTGCACACATGGTGTCCCTCACACTTGATCTCTTTATTAACTTTTATTCAAGCCTTCAAATTTATTCATAAGGTGCTCTTTCATAACTCTTAACCAAAACTGCTTAAAGGGGAACCACGCCCATTTTCTTAATCCCTACATGTTGCTCCTATGGGCTAAAACAGTCCAGAATATTAGTACAAATGAACAGCTCTCCCAAATGTAAAAGCCAGAGTGCTAAACTCAAACTTGCGATGCCATAGGCTGTAAAGTCTGAAGCTGCTCCACTGACAGTGAATTGGGAAAGATGTTATAGATGACAATGAGAGCACCCAGGGTAATCTTCTGAGTATATGAGCATATTTTCTGTCTCATCGCTGAGGACAATACAGCAGAAAAAGCAAATTTGTGTATACAAAAGAAAAACATTTGTGGGTCCACAAAATCAAGCTCCCATCCATTGTCTATAGAGCAGCTCCAGACTTTACACCCTATGAAATCACAAGTTTGAGACTTTCCTCATTGGTTTCTGGCTTTGAGAGAGGGTATCTCATGTTCGCAGATATTGATTTAACTTTCTTGGGTCATGGAAATAATATATTGGAATTCTCAATTTAGGTAGTGTTCCCCTTTAAAAAAGAAAAAAAGTGTGCTTCAGGTGGAGGACATATTGTGAAATACACCTTGAAGATGTCATAACTATCACTACTTCTGGGCAAACTGCCAAGACAGACGATAGACAAAAAAATATCAGTATTTTTTAAGAATTTTAAGAGTAACTGCTTTTGGGTTTATTACTAATAGGTGGCTGTAAAAAAGCATGTCCACAAATGTCAAAAAGGAGAGAACTGATGACAAAAGTATATTTTAAAATAGCTTATAGACTAAGAGGTAACATGTCTTTTTAATTAGAGAAAACTCTCAGGCCTTATATGGTCACATTTTTAAAACTTCATCCTCAGGATTTAATTTTGATGCAGATACACAAATATTAGCTTCAAGAAGGCAGTATTTGTTGCAGGGATTGTGTTGTATCGCCTGTATGTGTGTTGTTCCCTCATAATTAAGGATGATTCATGTGTGCACAGTTTTCTTTATGAGCAAGTTTGGAGCTGATTGTGTTTCTCTGAGAGCAGAGCAATGTCTCCCGATGAGCTGGTGTACTTGGGAATCCTTGCCGCCTCCATCCCTGTTGGATTCCTCTTCCGTTACCTCAGTGAGTATTTTAGAAGATAACATGATGAGCAAAATGCATTCTTTATTTTACTGTTGGTCAATGCTGTATGCCTTATGGTCTCTGTAACTGGTTATGTACCAAAAATAAGATATCTCTCGTTACAGTGTATGTGTGTGTGATAAAAAACTAGGATTTGTTTTAACATATGGAGGCTGAGTGGAAAGAATACCAAAAATACTATTGTTTTCAGCTCCAACCCTCCTCAGGATGCTCATGATTGTACACATCCTGAAATAGGTCTAATAGGATACTGGGCAGTCTGTTAATAGAAAGCTCTCCGTTTTTTTGTCAGGATGAATAAAGTGAAAATCTTCTTAACCGTCTGCACTCCATAGCCTACTATTAAGGATTAGCGATGTTTAATCTAGTGTTTGGAGAGACCATGAGCGAAACTGAAAGATGACTTATTAATCTTTTCCTTTGTCCAGGTCTCTGAGTTTTATGCGCCTTAACCTAATGTTAAGCCTGTCTGTGGCTTTGCAGCATCAGTCTTTTGTTTTGCAAATGCAGTTTACAGTGTGTGTGTTGTTCTGTTAATGCTTTGCAAATGTATCCGTGCATAGGGACAGGGATGACTTTTATGAGGTGATGTGTTTTTTCCATAACACTGTTGGCCTCACGATGGACAGTTATGGACAGAGATATTATCTTTTTTATTCCACACATTCTTTTTCCTTGTCAAAACCTGGTGCCTGTGTTACCCACAATGCAACTCATCTTCATCTGTTTTTAATGCTGCTGGAGAAGAGAGCAATAGGTGGAAATATACTGATCTTTTAACACTTTTCATGCTGTGTCTTGGTGCTGTGCTGGGGCTTTTCCCATGTAGCTTATTGGTAGATTGCAATAGTTTTATAACTTATAACTTTGCTTTCACTTCAGGTCCTCCTGTGAAGCAGGGGGCATCTCTTCTTCTGGGCCTCTCTGTCGCCATTGCCACCTGTAACATCCATACCCTCCACTCTCTGGTGACGATTATTGGATCATGGATTATTATAAAGAGCAGCTGGAGGTGAGAGATCAACATCAATGAATTTACAAACATATTTAACAGACAGAGACAAAGTTGGCATGTAACTAACAACCATTTTTTATTTATTAATCTACAGTAATTAATATATCTATAAAGTGTCTAAAATGTCAAAAAAACATAAAAAAGTCCCATACAGTTTCACAAAGCCCAAGATGATGTCTTGAAATTCCCTGCACCTAACCCTGCAACACCAACAGTCCAAAAATCATACATATTCAATTTACCATTAAATACAACAGAGAAAATAAGCAAATGCTCATACACCTTTTTTCACCAAATTAGCTCTGTTTTTTGAACCCGTTCCATTCAGGATTCTTGAAACATAAACTCACTCATATCATATTTCTCTGTCTACCAGACATGCCCCGGCACTGAGTCTCAGCTGGACTTTTCTCTACCTCCTCTTCTTCCGCCTGGTCACTCGGTTCGGTTTGCCACCGCCGACACCTTTTGCCAACGCCATCCAGCTACTTCTCACTCTCAAGGTACTTAAACATTGTCACAGATATTGCAGCAGCACACAGTGTCTTTACAGTTTGTGCTTCTTTGTTGACTCTTGTTGTGTCTTTCTGTTTCTAACTCAGATGGTGAGTTTGGCCAACGAGGTGCACAGCTTCCACATGGAGAAGAAAAAGGACGTGAGCTCCTTCGCCAAGTCTCCCGTCATTGGTGGTCTGTCTCAGGAGCCCTCCCTCTATGATATTCTGTCCTATAGCTACTGTTACGCCGGTATAATGACCGGTAAGTCTGTGAAAACGTCTTCTCAGAATAATGTTGGCAGGAGGAAGTTGTGTCAGCTCTGATGTTAAAGTGAACGTTTAGAAGATGTTTTATATTCATGTGTGTTGTTGATGTTTATTTGCTTTTGCATGAATTTTAACTGTTGTCTCTCTTTGTCTCACTCTCTGCTACTTGTCCAACATTGTGTGAGTCCATATCATTTTCAGTCTTATTTAAAATAACCTCTGGTTTTAATATACCTCTACTCTTTTTGTTTTCTTACTCCCCTTTTTCCCTTTTCCTTTCTTTGGAACCATGCTGTCCTCCACTCTTCCCTCTTGTGTCTTGCATTATCCTTATTGTCCATTTTCGCTGTCTTCTCAACGCCGCTTTTATTCCTTAATCTCCTCCCTCCATCTCCCCAAAGGTCCGTTCTTCCGCTTCCAAACATACGTTGACTGGCTAAGGCAGCCGAGCCCGCTGGCCCTTCCTAGCTGGGTGCCGTGCCTGCAGCGTCTGAGGCTGGTTCCTGTCTACGGCGCTCTGTTCCTGGCTGTCAACTCCGTCTTCCCACTGGCCTACGTTTGCACAGAGGAGTTCCTGGATCGAAACTTTTTCTTTAGGTATTGTTACAAAGCATCACTGCTCAGATAATGTGTGTTATTGATAGTAACAATGTGAGGTGTAGATTTAAGGGGGCAAAATAATGCTCCAGAGTTAGGCTGAATTTTGGCGAGGAAAAAAATCGGCATTGCCATTTTCACAGGGGTCCCTTGACCTCTCATATCAAGATATCTGAAGGAAAATGGGTTCTATAGATACCCATGACTCTCCCCTTTACAGACATGTCCACTCTGTGTGAGGGTAAATGTCTGTAATATCTCTGCTGCTGTTTGGTAACATAGAGAAGTTTTCTGTGTCTCTCTCCAGGTTTTTCTACATGATAGTAGTGTTCTTCGTGTTTCGGATGCGCTTCTATGCAGCGTGGTGCGGAGCTGAGGCTGGCTGTATCAGTGCAGGTCTGGGCTGCTATCCAGAGAAGGCGCTGTCCAAACCTGGAGGAGGACCTACCGTCAACTACAGGTACATCATCACTGGACTAACAAGACTATTAAAAGAGGGTTCATCAGTATTTACCTGTGTTTTAAACTTTGATTGTATTGAACATCTTGGTCTGTGTGCACGTTTGGATGTTTTCGTAGTTGAAAGTTTGTTCTCTCTTTTTAAATGTTTTTTTTTAATGTCCCAGTCCTGATCCCACTGCTGAGGAGAAATATGACTTCAAAACCATCCAGAACATCGACTGCTACAACACTGACTTCTGTGTGAAGGTCCGCCACGGCATGCGTTACTGGAACATGACAGTGCAGTGGTGGCTGCATCACTACATCTACCCCAACGCTCCCTTCAAAGCCTATGCTCTCAGGTAAGGCTCTATGTGTGCTGCAGTCTCTGCGTATTTTACAGACATGAAGCCCCAGACTCATCCATAAATCCCTCTGTGGTGTATTTGGGCGTCAAAATGCCTTCATTTGGCGTGTGCAACAAGATAACAATTTCGAATGTGAGGTAATAGCAATCATGTCCAGATTTTAAAGCATGTTTTTATAGTCATTCTCTCTTGTTTCTAATCAGCTTGGGTCTTTTGGTGTGAATAAGCGCAGGGATATCAGTGAAGCTCCCAGTCTGAAGTCAGAAATTACATCTTATCTTTTTAGCTAATTCTGTTGTTGGATGGTAAAGTTAGATGTTGAAAACTAGGGGCTGGTGTTATTCTCTGTTGTTAACTGTCAATGTATCCCATGAGAAGACCAAAACCAACAATGACTGAAGGCGTTTTTGGACCAAACAGTTCTGTGTAGCCCCTGAGAAGAACTGTCCACTGCAGAGCTCCCTCGAGAACTACTGTACATACCTTCAAGGGCTTTTTTCCCTTTCTGCATTCGCACCTCCCACAGGAACACTGAAGTGACGTACTGTATGCCGGCCAGCAGTTGGTAAAGCAGCATCACTTCTGCTTCGACAGTCAATAGTGTTGTATTTCCACAGTGGTAAATATGTTTGGTAAAGCCTGGGCTTCTCTGTCAGTCCATTTATCTATTTTCTTCCATTTTTTTCATCACGAGCTGCTGTTTACAACAGGTCTTTAAAAATAGCGGTTGCCGGTGCTGCCGTGGCTCACGTGTTCGATCAATCAGTGATGTACATTTACATCACTCAGTTCTTCTTCTGTTGTGAAAGTACCTGCTCTGAAATAATAACTAATAAGTCCCTCAAAACTGCATTCTAATTAAAATCATTCCTTGTTCTTGCGGTGTAGACACAACAAAAACAGAAAAGTCTCTCTGGTCCAAAGACACCTTCAGTTCCTCTGTATATCCTCCTGAGACCCTGTGTCCTCATAAGAGGACATCACATTTTGGGTTTACTTACTTACCTTATACTTCATTCTGCTTAACTTAGACCTGATGTCCTCATTTGTGGACTCTTTTTGTGCCATCTAGTGGCAGTAAGAGCACAATACACTAATCCATGTAAAAACAAGATGATCTCTGCCAAGTCAGTCAGCAGGTGATCCCGACACAAAAGTGGACAGGGTCCAAAACCTGATCACATTTAATGGTTGAAACATGTTTATTTATGATTAATAGTGTTTGTAGTTTAATGTTGCAACAAATTTGACCAATTTTAGCAACAGTAACAAGATAAGACACTGTTAATTAGGAAGTACTTGTTTGAAGACATTGGGACTTTATTATCACTGACAATGTTTAGTTTTTTTATACTTATCGGGTCCTACTGATCCAAAATAGCTTAAGAAAATTAAAAATGTATACCAAATAAAAGTTCAGGTCTCAGGAGGATTGCAAGTCTTTAAAAAAGGGTCATGATTATATGCTTTTATTTTAAAAGACAATTTGAAATATGTTCTTATAACAGCAGCGCACTGTAGTATTTGACAAACACTCCTCAAATAGACACAGAAGAGTGCATTTTTTGGGACTGACTCAGCCATTGATTTGGTTCACTAGTAAGTATTTACGGCGGCAGGATGGTGTAAGTGGGTGCAGTTTAAAAATAAACTACAGTGCTAGTACTCGTTGAAATAGAGGAGTGTGTCACCCAGTGCAACAGTGTGGCTCATTTATGTGTTTTTAAATAGTTTTGGGGCAACAATGGAAGTTTATTATATCGGACTTTGGCTCCACAGTCAATTCTTACTAAGTAGGATCAATGTTGGTTTTGGTCTTTTCACTAGATTTATTGACAGTTAGAAAAAAATCTGATTATCACCAGACATATTCTTTGATTCTTATTTTATTAGATAACTTCTGCTGTGCTTTAACTTCATCCTGGTCGTGTTGCAGAGTTGTAATTGTTTTACCCCAAATAAATGACATGACAGAAACCCTCACAGCGCCGTGTCTGTATGACTTCAGCATCTCTCCTGTCTGTGACTCTCAGGGCCGGCTGGACCATGTTCATCAGCGCCTACTGGCATGGCCTACATGCCGGCTACTACCTCTCCTTCCTCACCATCCCGCTGTGCATTGCAGCCGAGTCTGCCATGGAGTCTTCCGTCCGAGCCAAATTGGGTCCTTCTGGACAGAACATCTTCGACTGGATTCACTGGTTCCTGAAGATGAGGGCCTACGACTACATGTGCATGGGCTTTGTGCTGCTCAAGGCCTCCGACACCATCAGCTACTGGACGTCCATCTACTTCATCATGCACGTCATCGCCGTTTGCTGCATTTTAGTGGGCAAGGTTCTGAAGGGAGGGAAGAGGGAAGGAAGGAGAGGGGACAAGGAGGAGAAAAGAGAGGGGGAGAAGATAGAAAATGTGAAAACTGGAGAGAAAACAGACTGAATTGAGGTACAGAAAAGAACTGGGTGGATACTTTTTTTGGGACATGAGGAGGAGTTACTTCAAGACTAGAACATCCAACATTGATCTCGCCAATAGTCATCTTTCTAGCAACAAACATTACACAGAGCTGATAAGATTTCTCATGGAAAAATGTAAAATAATTAAAAGTGTGTGATGTGTAAAATCCGCTAAAAGACATTCCATATACAGTGCCCTCCAAAAGTATTGGAACAGTGAGTCCAATTCGTTTACTTTTGTTGTAGACTGAAAACATTTGGGTTTGACATCAAAAGATGAATATGAGACAAGAGATCAACATTTCAGCTTTTATTTCCAGGTATTTACATCTGGATCTGATACACAACTCAGAAGATAGCATTATTTGTAATGGAACACAAAATTTTTAGGTGAGCAAAAGTATTGGAACATATAAACTTAAAATAGATTAAAGTGAATGAGACTTAATATTTAGTTGCAAATCATTTGCTTTCAATAACTGCATCAAGCCTGTGACCCACTGACATCACCAAACTTTTGCATTCTTCTTTTGTGATGCTGTTCCAGGCTTTCACCGCAGCCTCTTTCAGTTGTTGTTTGTTTTGGGGGGTTACTCCTTTCAGTCTCCTCTTCAGCAGGTAAAATGCATGCTCTATTGGGTTTAAGTCTGGAGACTGACTTGGCCAGTCTAAAACCTTCCACTTCTTGCCCCTGATGAACTCCTTTGTTGTTTTTGGCAGTGTGTTTTGGGTCGTTATCTTGCTGCATGGTTGCATCTTTCTTTAAATTAGCAGACAAAATGTTTCTGTAGACTTCTGAGTTCATTTTGCTGCTGCCATCATGTGTTACATCATCAATGAAGATGAAAGAGCCTGTCCCAGAAGAAGCCATGCAAGCCCAAGCCATGACATTACCTCCACCGTGTTTCACAGATGAGCTTGTATGTTTGGGATCATGAACAGATCCTTTCTTTCTCCAAACTTTCGCCTTTCCATCACTTTGGAAAAAGTTAATCTTTGTCTCATCAGTCCATAAAACTTTTTCCCAGAATTTTTGAGGCTCATCTCTGTACCTTTTGGCAAATTCCAGCCTGGCCTTCCTATTCTTCTTTCTAATGAGTGGTTTGCATCTTCTGGTGTAGCCTCTGTACTTTTGTTCATGAAGTCTTCTGCGAACAGTAGATTGTGATACCTTCACTCCTGCTCTCTGGAGGTTGTTGCTGATGTCACTAACAGTTGTTTTAGGGTCTTTCTTTACAGCTCTCACAATGTTTCTGTCATCAACTGCTGATGTTTTCCTTGGTCTATCTGTTCGACGTCTGTTGCTTAGTACACCAGTGGTTTCTTTCTTCTTCAGGACATTCCAAATGGTTGTACTGGCTATGGCCAATGTTTGTGCAATGGCTCTGATTGATTGTCCATCTTCTCTCAGATTCACAATTGCTTCTTTTTCACCCATAGACAGCTCTCTGGTTTTCATGTTGGTTCCACCTCTAAATGCAGTCTGCACAGGCAAAACCTATCGTACCCAATCTGAAACTGAGCTCAGACATTCAGTGCTATTTATTGTTTGAATAATCAGTGTAAGTGGGAGACACCTGGGCAACAAAACACACCTGTCAGTCACATGTTCCAATACTTTTGCTCTCATGAAAAATGGGTGGGTTCAAAAAAAAGGTGCTATCTTCTAAGTTGTGTATCAGATCCAGATGTAAATACCTGGAAATAAAAGCTGAAATGTTGATCTCTTGTCTCATATTCATCTTTTGATGTCAAACCCAAATAGTTTCAGTCTACAACAAAAATAAAGGAATTGGCCTCACTGTTCCAATACTTTTGGAGGGCACTGTATGTACATGTACATGCAAGTACTCTGAACACTGGGAGAGGAATGTTTGAGCTCAATGAATGTTACTTTTGTAGTGTCAGGAACTGGGGCGACTGCCTGTACAGGATGTGTACTTTTATTTCACAACACCATTCCCAGTTTTAAGTGTTTAAGTAAACTCAGAATGGTCAAAATGAGGTTGTTGTGATGTCAAGATGCTGTTTAAGAAGCAGGCAGCAGAGCGAGGCAAACAATAACCAGCTGAATTCTCATAATGATGTTATAAATATTTAAAAGAGGAGCAGATTGAATGTGATTAAATTGAGCGTCCATAACCAACAATGCATCAGCAGCACTCAGTATTAAGTTACAGCACATTTATACTGGAGTACAGAGAGGAGAGAGTGTGATGGAAAAAGGCTCAGGCTTCAGGCTCAGCTGTCATGTTTGTGTGTGAGCATTATCAAAAAGTTTAGAATATAATTCTGCTGCCATTTTGCATCTTAAATCAGCACCTTGACTGTTTCTGACCTCAATAAATATAATTGTGATGCAGAAAATTTACAATGTAAAACTGTAAAACTTACTGTGCAGCCCTTATTAGAGGTCTGCAGGAGAAAAGCAAGGTCCAGATCACATTTGTACATTAAGACTTAAGTGTTTTAGACGATGGTTTTAAAGCTACAGTTGGTAACTTTTATAGAAATAACTTCCTGCTGAAACTGTCTACATACTCACAGTGTTAGGGTACGGTCACACATGAGCAAAATTAGCATTGGTTAATATTTGCCTCCTGAAGGGGTGACTAAAACATTCGCTGCCAGTGCAAGGCAAATTCACATCTTCACATTGCGTGTAGTTCAACTTTGGTGAACTTTGATTGCCGAAGTTGCAGCCTCAACTAGTTGCATGTGGAGGAGATGTTGAATATTGCCATGTTTAACCAGCTGATACTGTTTGATATTACTCTTTAGAAATAAAAACCGCCCATATGAGTGATGCTGCCTGATATGAGAAAGTTTGCTCAGGCCAGTACGCTGCGCTTCATTTTGGTTTGTTGGGAAAAAAATGTATTGAGAGTATTTTGACAGGTATTGGGATTTGGATATGAGTTGCGATTTTAGTAACAATGGTAATCTTTGCATTTCATTTTCTCTGACAAAAAGTATAAATATGATGATGTGATTATTGCTGCACTAAACAGGTATGGTCTCTTACATCTGGAATATAATTTGTTGGCCGGGGCATCTCTGCAGCACCACAATGCTTCATTTATAATGGTATGTTGTGACACATTTTATCTCTATCAAAAAAATTGTAGCTCCCAGATATTATATATAGGTATAAGAACTATGAGGTGGAGAAACCTGATTTCTATCCGCCTCGTGTACAGCTGTGTGTATGTAGTGACAGTTTCAGCAAATACGACAAAAAGTAAATTTTTATTAAAGTTACCAGCCACAGCTTTAAGCATTATAATGTTCCTCTTTTTTTCCCCGTAGCATTTCTGTGCTTTGGTTCACTCCTGTGATCCAGTGAATCCAAAATGTCTCTGTTTGTATTTTTTTTTCTTACTGTTGCTCTGCCTGTAACTGTAAGCATACCTGGAACATGTGCACTGACGTCTCCGTAGCAGTGCTGTATCCGGTGAAGAGTGCGCTCTGTGAAAGAACAGCAACAGTCCGTTCACTGCCAAAATGTCTGTACTGCCATCGTGGACCATTCAGGGTTGGGACCAAACATTTGATACCAAAAGTCGCAAGTTTCACATCATAACTATAAGCTGCCAACATGAATAACAGCACAGCTAGGGCCAGGCGATGTGTTCAAAATCATTATTGTAATGTTATTTAACACAGTGTTTTTAAAAACTGCAACAAGAAAATATTCAAACTGATGTGTTTGTATCACACATGACCAGACTTATCAAATGTGTAAAACACTGTAGTCGTTTTAAATTAGAGATGACTTTTAAGCAATTAATCAATTGGTCGATTGACAGAAAATTGATTGGCAACTATTTTGATAAGTGAATAATCGTTTTAATAATTTTATAAGCAAATATGTGCTGGTTTTGTACTCACTAAATGTAAGAGTTTGATGCTTTTCTTTGTCACACATGTTGATAAACTGCTTAACTTTGGATCGGCAAACCACTGGTCAGATAAATCACCACAGGGTTCTCACTGTCTGGAGAAACCTGGAATTGCATTTCACAATTTCATTTCATTTCAAGTCATGGAATTAGGTTGTGTGTGATGAAACTGTTAAATCTGTTAAAACTGTTAATCTTCAGTGGATAACCTTTCACACGATGTAACATAAGGGAAAATTTATTTTCTGTAACTGCCGATGTAACATAGCTCTATGTGATAATGTTTGACAATGTTTTGTTGACCATCCCACAAGTTTCTCCTCATTTTCTGTCTCTCCCTTCATGTTTGCCAGCTAGCTGAAATTATGTTCGAACAGAGTTTGAATCTAATATGTTTGAAAAATGCAGAGCAAGTTGGGCAACTTTTTTTTTTTATTATTGGTACTTAAAAAGTCATGGAAAAGTTTGAAATGTTGTCCATGAACATGTGTGGCAACCTGACACCATTTGAAGACATCACCACCATTTCACTGTTTTCTGACATTTTTTTAACAAAACCACTGGTTAATTGAAAAAATAATGGGCAGATTATTTGATGATGTCAATATTTGTTAGATTCAGCCCTGATTACATGTGAACAAGCCCAAATGTGTAAAACAAAAACCTCAGTTTTGTGGGTTTTAATTAGAGCTAGAGTGATAACATATGTTCATATCTTTGTGATACATCAATGCCAAAGTTCCTAAATGGTGATATTGAATAATCGCCTGGCCCTAACCCCGATAAACTGTGAACAGTTGGAAAACATGTTGAGTTGTTTCACTCACGCCTGTCTCAAACTGTGTATAAACTCCACTGTGTCTCTGTTTTCCATGAGCATGACTGACAGCAGAACTGAAAGGTCTTACCTCCGTGTTTGTTTGGTTCTCCACGTTACCTGGAACTGAGATCATTTGACTTACAAATTAATTTTGTGTCATGCCTTTACCCTCTGTGTGCCAAGAGCCAAGCCTTGGAAAATCGGTTCCCTTTGTTTTTATTACTGTGATGTTGTGACTTTTAGTTCCTCTTTTGACTGCTTATCTCCCGACTATTTATTTTCTGGCATTTTGTGTGGTTGTGTTCTTCAGCTTCACTGCACCAGCTGTAACACTCCCTACTCTGTGACTGTGGAATACAGCATTTCCTCATCACTGTTCCCACCTGCCTTTTTCTTTCTTCAAGTCCACTTTATGTGATTATTTGTGGTATTTTTTGTTCATTATTTGTTCATAACTACCTTGAGTAAGTCAGTTACATGAAGCTTGTGAAAAGGCTTTTATACATGACATTTTTTCAGCTGTCAGACTGAGGAATCATTAACTCTCGGGCATTAGTGACAGCAAACACGTCTGCCTAGTTACCTCACAACAGTGTTTCAGTGCTTTCTGTGAGCTAAGAGTAGCTGCAGTCCTTTGATTAAACATTTTGTCGCCAGTAGATTGATATTATTAACTTGTACACAGCTATAAGATGTATTTAATTTGTTGCCATCACTGCCCACAATAAAGATTCACCAAAATAATTACTGAAACACAGTCAAAGACACTTCTTTTAACTCCCTTATATCACAAAATACTTCAGGGTAACCTGTTTTCTTGCTTCTTTGTTCCGGCAGATTATTAGACCGTGCAAATTGTAAATGAATGGTAACTACCTCCTTGGGAATAATGGGTTAAATTGCACAAGGAAGTACCTGTGTGGTCATTTACAGAGGGAGTAAAGTCCGTGAGAGAAGACAACAGGCAGCATTTCCTCATGACGAGCTGGATCAGTGTTTGTTTTATTCTGGATTTGTTGTAGATGTGGTTACAGAGACAAGACTTTAGAGCTGGTTGTGTTAAACTGCATCAGAGAAATGGCCAGTGGACCACAGAGACAGAGCTCCATAGAGGCGTATGACTATGCTGAAGGTGTGTCTTTTTTCTTACCTTTGATTGTGTTTACTTGAACATATCTGTTTATTTTAAACTCTATATCTGAATCAAATTGAATATCTGAATGATATCACTGCTGATATGGAATCATATTTTAATCTGACTGAATTATAGTTGCTCATTTTCTTTGCTGTTTTTCTGTTCTTCACTCAAACAGTCACACGAAGTGATTACCCCAGTGACCGGCAGTCGCTAAGGCTACGACGGGCTTCATCTCGAGTGTCCAATCAGAATTACCCTCAGTTCGACTGGAGCTCGACCCCAGCTGCAGAGGATGGAGAGGGCAACAGTGGAGCGCCCCGGGACCTCAGAGGCATTCCTCTGCCCATGGCGCTGAAGAGAGCTGTGAGGTATGAAACCTGCTGCTGGATGTTTGGTGGTGTATTTTTTAAAGTGTCTTAATTAAAGAAGCAGTGTGTTGGATTTAGTGACATCTAGTGGTGAGGTTGTATGAAATGATTCTGTCCACTATCAAGATTAATCTTGTCTAAAGTCTAAAAGAGCTGCAAGATAATGCGCCTGTTCTATGGGCCCAATGATGCGGACATAGAGCTGATCATACAGGTAATTTCATACTGTGGAAAGAGACCTTGTTTGGCTTCATGCGCCACTGAGCAGCTCTTCTTGGAAAGAACGGCCCCACCACCAATGCTGTATCCAGGTCTCTTAATACATCCATGCCTTGGGAGGGAACTCAATCCCGCGGCTCCACTTTTTGATTCCTACTGCGCAGGCTCTGGCTCCAAATGACGTCACCAATGCACGATGGCAGCACTCTTGTCCTGGATATTTTGGCTTCTTTTTTGTACAGAGGGAGGGAGTGGAGATAAATTGTCCATCTTTATAGACATTCTGAAATTGACATTTTTATATCATATCAATACATTTTATTTTTTGGAGTTTTATAGTAGGTATCAGCTCATTGTTTTGGTTTTACAGCCTACACCTTTACTGTTTTTGTTCATTCTCAGTGCTGTCAAAACGTTTCAGATGCAACCATCCACTGTTTTCAGCAAAAAAGCTCTAAAATCACTCTAAAAACAGTAGACAGACAGTGAGTGGGGAATATAACAGCTACAGAGTCAGACGTTTACCCCAGAAGTTGGTAGAGACCAAAAGCAGAGCTAAAACAGAGTGAATATTGGGCTTGAGGCTCAATTATGCTCAGTGTTTTCTAAGTACACGGACACAGGTGGAACCTTCTGTCTGTACTCTACATTCATTTCATCCGTATTTGTGCACATTTTGTGAAAGCTTATGGATATGGAGCAGTACCACAGGAGATTGTAGAGGGAGTAGTTAAAGTGAGACATTACTGTAGGCGACAACAAAGACATTTTAAAAAAATGGTGTAATGGAATGAATTGTTAAGTGAAAAGAATTCTCCGTCCGCACGTCACGATGAATTAAATGGCCTCACAGACCACTCTCGTCTACAACGCTGCCTCCATTTACAATATTACGACCTCCTCCACTGTTGCCTCCTTTGTTGTCGTGTGAAACTTTTGACTCCGCCCTCTAGTTCCATCTTTTGGCTATATTTATGCTAACATGGAGGTATGAGGGCAGCAACGTTTACAATGTTTAAAACACACAAATCTATTTTTGTGCGTAAAGGAAGTATAAATGAGCCCTTACACTCATTAGGGTGAAACAGAAATGTTATGCATCCCAATTAATTGAATAGATTAATGTGAACTGTACCGACTGATGACTGTCTTTAGTTTCCTTAGAATTAGGACCAAATCGCGTATTTCTTTTGAGGGAGTGTTTTGAAAATCATTATGAAATTACAGACCCATAAAAGGAAGTGTTATCAATAATTACATCACAATAATTACTTCTGAGTCATTCAAGTGTACTTTGTCCAATACAGGCAGGTGCAGCAAATGCGGGTGCCTGTAGTTTCCAGCAGAGAGTCCTGGAAACTGAAAAAGGCCAAATCTCTGCGTAAATTCAAAGACAACGCCAGAGGATTCCTCAACTTTGTCACACCATGGAGCAAGACTTTGCAAAAGATTGGAGGTAAATTCATTACCACAGATAACTCATATTGAGCACTCCATGTATAAAAAGGTCAAAGAAAAGTGTGTTTAAAATCAAATTTTAATTGAAATCATGACCCTCTGCCCCCACAGGGAACTTTGGAGGTGGCGTCCAGTCTTATTTCCTGTTCCTGCGATTCTTGGTGGTGCTCAATTTTGTTTCCTTTTTACTGATTGCTGGGTTTGTCATCATCCCCAGCATTGTCTTCAGATCTGTTGGGACGAGCCTCGTTAACAGCACTGGTAATGATGTGTTCAGGCTGCAGTTTGTCAGCTCACTACATTTCATTTTGCTTTAGCCTGAGGATAACACATGGCAGTGGTACACTGTGTTTTCATGGTTCTTTGTTTCCCAGTATTTCTTCATTCTGAAATTTTAGGACAGCTTTTTCTCTAATATAAACAGGAAGCCATCTCACAGCTTGATGCAACAGTTTCTAGGCAACAGCCCGGCCTCTTGGAGGAAATGTAGACAGAGACAGCAGTACCAGCTGTGATATTCCCCTCAGATATAAAATAAAATGGTCATTGGTGCATGAGTAGAGAATTTATTCCCCAAATGATATCTAAATAAAAATGTAATGACCTGATTCATCTGTAAGTTTGTGCGAGTGGAGATATAAGGAATCATTTTGTCATGCTTGACCAAGAACTTAAAATAGTTTCATCATTTTTACCCTCTGTCATTTTCACAAGAGAACATGTCACGACGTCTCATTTCATTATAAAGCCATTGTGTGAGGAAACAAGCTTTATCGAGATGACAGTGCAGGGATTAAGAACCTCTGCCTCTGCTATCAAGTGAGTCACAGGCCTGCATTTAATCACCGCTGTAGCTTTCACTTTCCCTCGATTCCTCTCTTTATGTTACTCTTAAAACGTTAGGACAACTACGTGACCTTTACATTCAGAGAGGGAAAATACTGTAATCTCTGAGAATGCATGCAGAGATCATAAAGCTTTCCCCTTGCTGTGTTTTCCAGGTCCAGAGGAGTGCATGGATTATGACCCTAATCCTCAAGGCTTGGTGGTTTTCTATAATTACTTCCTTGATTTGCTCTCAGGAACGGTGAGAAACTGCAGCATCGCAGTGACATACAAGACATGCAGAACATGTAGCAAAACAGATAATAGTGTTTTTAACGACTCAACATTATGATTCTTTACATCTTTGGCATTTTATAAATGTTAAAAGTCTCCAACACAAAGCTGTAGCCAGGACGTTAGAAACACTGAGGTCATGAGTTCTACACGTGGCATATTTGGATAATACTGTTTGATCCTTTCTAGATGCTTACACAGCATCTTAGCGTCTCATTTGTCTCCAACAGTTAGATGAGAAGACTGATACTGTTCTCAAACATTAGAGGAATATCAGTTTTCTCATCCGACTCTTGGCAAGAAAGGGAAGGAACATATAATCCAAAAATGTAAAACACCTGCTTTAAAACAAAGTCGATGTGTGTCGATGTGATGTTTGGTTCAGATTGGACCGTGTATGCTGGAGTTGCAAACGACTTCCTGTTTAGTGGTGAAACACTGACATTTGACACCTCGTCAAGGTGACATGGTTCAATGGAAATTCAAGCTTTAAGCAACTTTTGGTGTCTAAGGTCTTTAGATGGTACAAACAAAACTGGATGTCAATCGGATTAAATTTGTAGGTGGAGTTCGTTAAAGTACGACCCCTGGAAATGGCCAAAAAATGCACAGTAGTGGCAGAGTAAATTCAAAATAGTTGACTTCCTGTTGGGTTTAGGCTATCACTCCAAAAGACTTTTTTGTATGTCTTGGGACATTACATGTACCTTCCAATTTTCGTACATGTAGGTGAAACCAGCTTTTGGGGCTCTTTTATAGAAGATTTGTAGGAGGCGCTACTGAGCCTTTTTTTTTTTTTTTTTGCACCTGAGCGTGAGACCCCTAAAATACCACATTTTTCACCAGTTGTGATATGTGTGCAAAGTTTCATGACTTTTCGAGAACCTTTAGGTCCTCAAAAAATATTTTTGCTTAAACTTTACAATATAAAACACTTCTGCTACTGAGTATCTCAGCGTGCATGCCGTGAACAAAACTGGATGCAAACAACCCTCCATATTCCCCACAGTAGACGTGACCTCAGTGTCCTCAGTAGTAGCTACAGCTATGCTTCAGCACTCTGCTCCTGTAGTCTCTGCTGTTGAGTGTAAATTTAAACACATGCCATAAACATTTGGTGCATTTGACATCTTCTTCTCTTTGTTCAGGGCTTCATGGAGTATTCATATCTGTTTTACGGCTACTACAACAACACGATGGTGGAGGACAGTAACTTCTCCTACAACATTCCCCTGGCCTACCTCTTCACTGCCGTCTTCTACTTCATCTTCTGTCTCATTTGTATCATTGCACGGTCAGTCAAACATGTTCAGTGTTCATAATCCAGATGCAGCCTGTGTGTGTGTGTGTGTGTGTGTTTGTGTCTGTGTGTGTACTCAGCTGTCTCAGTACACAGAGTGACATTTAAAAGCCAGAGTGGATAGTTCAGTCACCTTGACCTGCATCTGTTTCCTCTTCCCTGACTTGCTGGCTGCTCCCCGAGCAGTTTGGGGACTGCAGCTCGAGTTGCCGTGGCAACGGGAGGCAGCGCTTTAGGCAACTACAGCATGATAGTGTTCACCAGCTGGGACTACGGTTGCCTGGGTGATCGAGCTACCAAGCTGAAGCAGAAGAACATCCACTACCGGCTACAGGTCAGAGGGGATCTGTCCCACTTAGTGGGATGGAGGACAGTCTTTTCTCTCTGCAGCACAGCACAGTTTTACATAATCGTTCCCTGCATGCTTTAGGATGAACCCTGTCTGCCTGTTTTCTCTCTGTCTGTCAGGTGGATCTGGAGGAGGAGAGAATAAAGAAAAGGGCAGCCGCTCTGACTTTGTGTCAAAAAGTAGTTTTATACTCTCTACGTGTCTTCATGTGTTTTGTGTCATTCGGGCTCATTATCGCAGCGTTCTACGGCATCTTCATGGCCACCGTCTTCAGCCAGGTAAATGATGGAAAAGGAAAGTGATGATGGTAATGCCTTGAGTCTGAAAGTCTTTGGTGACCTTTTGGTTCCCATCTCTGATAAACAGGAAAAAAGCGGGGAGGATGGGATCCTGGGTTTGATCTTTGAGTATCTACCCTCCATTGTCATCACCACTGGAAACTTCCTGGTGCCGCTGCTGTGTGACCAGATCGCGCTGATAGAGCGATACGCCCCCAGCACCACTGTCATAGTGGCACTATTAAGGTTAGCACAGCTGTTTTAGTTCATTTGGGTTTGTAAATTATAAAATACCACAAGAAATTTGGCGGCGCAGTGCAGTGATTAGTATTATGGCCTCACATCAAGAGGGTTCCTGGTTCGAACCTGGGTTTATCCCCAAATGAATTCAACAGCAATGTCTCCCTGCAGAAATCATGACCCAGTTACTCAAGATAAATCACAGACCTTGTTGTGAGCAGTTTCATGTAGGAACTATTTTCTTTCTGCTGAGCTACACCCGCCAACTGTGTCACTGCGCAAAAGGAAGTGTGCATCTACTACTAACTCAGCAAGCACCACTGAGCTAGCTAACATTACAGCTCAGCTGGCCATTAATGTTTAAATCTCATGCTGTCACGAGCCTCTCATCCATGAGTAGATTGACGCTTCCTTTTGTGCAATGATACAGTTGGTGGGCGTAATTTAGGAGAAAGAAAATAGTTCCCACATGAAACTGCTCACAACAAGGTCTGTGGATTATCTTGAGTAAACAGGTCATGATTTCTGCAAAGAGACATTGCTGTTGAGTTTTTCAAATGTATTTTTTTGGCACTTTGAGCACCACAAGCTGAGTGCCATCTAGCTCCATTATATTGGAGAGAAAGCAGACATCTCTACGGCGGATATCTTCAACACTCAGCAACTCACACCAAAACAATCTAGACTGATAA
Source organism: Epinephelus lanceolatus (assembly GCF_041903045.1). NCBI lineage: Eukaryota > Metazoa > Chordata > Actinopteri > Perciformes > Serranidae > Epinephelus > Epinephelus lanceolatus. The sequence goes on along the minus strand of NC_135743.1, from coordinate 14,567,097 downwards.
ACAGCACTACAGGTAAGAGGAAAAATAAGTATGTTTGATTTTGGGGTGAACTGTCCCTTTAAGTAAAAGCACAATACAACAACAAAAAGTTCTTGGGAGAGGAACGAATAATAAACAAAGCTCTGCTATTAAAGTGCATATTCCTTTTTAGGAAATTTTCTTTAGACCTCACCAATTAGTGCATACACATGTTGACAGTATGGACATACTAACAAGAAGAGCAAAATAGAAGGGGAGGGTTAGGTAATTGTGGGACATGGTCTGTTTGGGTTTGATTAAATTTCAGGCAGTTTTGCAAGATGGGTTTAGTTCAGTAGGCCTATTACAAATTCTTTCTCTTCATATGTACACACATTTTCATGTACACATATGTTTCCCCAGTTGCATGCTGGGGAAATACTTTGCAGGACTGTCAGTTACTGTTCATAAACATGTTTGCCTGTAAAGGTGAGGGTAAAAGGTAAAAGCCAACCGCACATTCACTCTCGTTTTGCATTTTGCCTCTCTATATTTGCATTTTTCATTTATTTTTTCGGGTGCTGTGTCTCTGTAATGCCTGCTGTTTACAGTCTGGCACCTGGTCACTACCTTTTTATAAAGCACAGACCTCATCTGAGCGCTGTGGAGGAACATGGCCATAGATGTCCGAAACATAAAAAATTAAAAAGAAAATAAGAAAATCAAAGTCTACCAAAGTCTACGATGGTAAAAATAAGGGTTCCTCAAGAAAAAGGTTGGGAAGCACCGATCTAAAATACTAGATGATGTCTCATTTGGGGTTAATCTCTAAATAAAGTATTTCTGATTCTGATAAATCTAAAAAGATATAAGTATCAGTATTGCAGTTGTTTTGATAATGATTAATCATTTCTCCTCACTTCTCATCACTTCTCCTCCACATACAGGGCAGTGTTCCTTCGTCTGGTGAGTCTGGGTGTCCTCCTCTTCACCCTGTGGGGTCAGATCACCTGCGAGGGGGACACAAGTAGCGCAGACTGTTACAAGTGCCAGTACAACAATAAAGTCTACCCGGTAATTATGAGTGCATGAGACTTACTTTAAAAGATGCTTCTCTTTCACAGACAGGATCGAAGGAGTCTCCAAGCTGTGAGCAGAACTGCTCAGGACAGAGATAGAGAGGGATTGAGATAACAAACACACCACAGTTAGGAGAGGATTTGTTTTTCTAATCTAACTTTGCTGTTACGGCTGTGTTTACATGAGCAGAGTTTGCATTTGCATCATTGCAGAGACACAGTAAGCTCTGAGTTAGCCGGAACAATGAGGACTGGGAAACAGAAACAAACAGAGTGACACCTGTGAGTCACCAGAGTACTGAGAGAATAGGGAATGATGCTGCCTGACATATGTTTCCAATCTGTTGCTATCTAACAAAGTCATAACTGACACAATAAAGCATCCTCAGTTTGACAGTTGTTCAGTAAACCATGATGGTGGCAATGACGTCTCTTTTGCTGATACTCTTAAAGGTCCAGTTGAATGATTTGGGGGCATGTCACATTCACCAATTCACATGCACAGTCCCACACTGATGGCTGAAGCTACCTGCCACTCAGTAACCGTTCACTGGGAAGGAGCTGGGGATTAAGCCGATGATCTTTCAATTAATGGATGACCCGCTGTACCTCTGAGCCACAGTTGCCCCTGTATACAATGGGCAGCAAAACACTCACAACTATTAGTTTGTGATCACCTGAAAATAAGAAAAGTCGGTTTTTGCTACCTTAGAATGAGCTGTTTATATCCACATACAGAGCGGGCCCTCATCCATGGAGTCCACCATGTTGTTCTATAGTAGCCCAGAATGGACAAACCAAACAGTTGCTCTAGACAGGGACATTGGCTGTTTGTGTTTTTACATTGGCTTCTGTAGTCCTGCAACCTCTTGGCACATGGGAGAAGTTTCAGTTCTGCAAAATCACCACTGCATGTCACTAAAACCTTCCCACTGGACCTTTAAGTAAAATGTATGTATATGTGTAAAATTTATGACATGGAGTATAATTACAGTTTATGTGTACAATGCTATGATTAGGAAATAATGTCCTAGATTATGAATTTGGGGTAAACAAGGTCTATTTTTAATCTTTTCAACATTTAAATGCTGTAATACAGGTTCATCTTTTTGTCTCTGTCTCATCATGTAGTGCTGGGAAACTCGTATTGGACAGGAGATGTACAAGCTGACACTGTTTGACCTCCTCATCAACATGGCTGTGCTCGTCCTGGTGGAGATTCCACGCAGGTACCCATCGCTATGTGAACAATGTGTCTGTTAAACACGATGGAGAATGTGCAGACTCTAGTCATGAGTTTGATGACTTTAGACACGACCTCACAGAAATAAGACTTGCAACTCAACTTGGACGTTAACACCAGTGACTCGTGACTTCACCTGAAATTACACCCAAGCTAATTTTGTTTGCGTACAAAAATTATGCAGTGGTCAACAAACAACAAATTGTAGTGTGAATAACATGCAGGTAAAAAATTACAGACAGAGATGCAACAACTCCCAAATTCATTCGACATTTTAAGTTGCACATCCATCCATTTTCATCTGCTTATCTGAGGCCGGGTCTCGGGGGCAGCAGGCCAAGCAAAGCACCCCAGACGTCCCTCTCTCCAGCAACGCTTTCCAGCTCCTCCTGGGGGACCCCAAGGTTTTCGAAGGCCTGAAGAGATGTAATCCCTCCAGCATGTTCTGGGTCTGCCCTGGGGCCTCCTACCAGTGGGACATGCCAGGAACACCTTTAACGGGAGGCACCCAGGAGGCATCCTGATCAGATGCCCGAACCACCTTAAGTGATGCCTTTCGACGAAGGAGCAGCGGCTCTATTCCGAGCTCCTTACCCGATCATTAAGGCTGGACCCAGCCACGACACGGAGGAAACTAATTTCAGCCACTTGTATCCGCAATCTCATTCTTTCAGTCACTACCCAGAGCTCATGACCATTAGTATAGCAAGCTAATGCTTAGCTAACGTTATTACTCTGCTGTTAAAATGGCATTACATTTTAAGAGGAGCACATTAAGACTTGTTTTGGACTCAAAACTCAAAGTTTAGGACCTGGGACTTGACTTGGAACTTGTGTGCAGACTTGAGACTCACTTACTATTACTTTATTGTCAATGACCTCTGGTGTGTAGATCACGTTGAGAGTGACATATGCAGCTGTGTGACTGCACTGTGTTTTTGTGTGTGTCAGGATCGTGGTGGACCACTGGTCCAATAAACTGACCCAGTGGGTGGGTCGGCAGGAGTTCGTAGTTCCTGCCAATGTGCTTGGGCTGGTTTATGGTCAGACTGTGGTTTGGACAGGAGCTCTGTTTTGCCCTCTGCTGCCGCTCATCAACACCATCAAGTTTATCCTCCTCTTCTACTTCAAGAAGGTGAAGATTTAACTCAGCCAACATTTCACACAATGTAAGTTTGTTGGTCACCAACACTCTGCTTTGCCACTTTCCTCCTCAGATCACACTCTTCAATAATTGTCGTCCAGCACTGAAGACGTTTCGCTCCACCACCTCCACCTTCTTCTTCCTGGTGGTGCTCCTGTTCGGCTTTGGCCTGGCCGCAATGGTCATGGTCTACAGTCTTGCTGAGTGAGTGTTTTTTATTTTAAAGCTGGCTCTGCATATCTGAATGTAAAACATTTAAAGAAGTTTGGCAGGATTAGGTTTGATTTGTGGCGAGACACCCCAGGTGGAAACATAGCTTCTCAAATTTTGACATTTTGCGTTTTTTTGATTTATGTCTTTTTTTAGACTATAGGAAAGAAAATGTCCAAAATAAATATTATATATATTATATAATATTTATATTTTTATATTATATATTATATATAAATATATTTCAATATAAAAAGTCAGAAAACTTGTAATTTTATGGTTGAATCTATGTGAGAAGTTTTAACCCATTCACCTGTAGTGTCTTATTTTTAGTCTAAAACTGTAATTGCTTTTTCATTGCTTCTTTTTAGGCAGCAAGAGTGAAAATTAGTCATCTAATATTTGTTGTGTTATAGTTAAAGAATGATGAAGACAGGTTAAGAACAATTAGATACAAAATACAACCCCAAAAAGTTGGGACGCTGAGGAAAACTTAAATAAAAACAGAATGCAATGATTTGGAAATCCTTTTTGACCTATATTATTGACTGAATACAGTACAAAGACAAGATGTTTAATGTTCAAACAGATAAAAGTGATTGTTTTTCGTAAATATACACTCCTTCTGATCCCTGCAACACGTTCCAAAAGAGTTTGGACCAGGGCATGTTTACCTCTGTATTACATCACATTTTCTTTTAACAACACTTAGTAAGTGTTTGAGAACTGAGGAAAGTGATTGTTGAAATTTAAAAAGTAAAATTCTTTCCAGTTCTTGCTTGATATATGACTTCGCCATACATTTTCAATGGGAGACAGGTCTGGACTGCAGGCAGGCCAGTCTAGTACCCGCACTCTTTTACTACGAAGCCACATTGTTGTAGCACATGCAGAATGTGGCTTGGCATTGTCTCGCTGGAACAAGCAAGGATGTCCCTGAGAGTTTTTTCTCATACTCTGAGCCAGAAATCTCCACCTCAGTAACACTTACATACAACAAACTTTCTAGTTTTTATTCCTATCTATATTCTGAAGGTTTTTACAGAGGAGGTCATTCATATATTACTAATAGCCTGATTTATACAACATGGCAAAAATGGATTTCTTATGGCTGTTGACAGTATTTTCTGATTTATGGAGTGATAAAAAGAGATATCCCAAATCACCTCTGTAAAAGCCTTTGACTCGAATAAGTTGTGTCACTGTTAGAAACACTGGATATACAAATGTTCTCCATGTTATATCACATTGTTGAAGACCAGTGTTTCCCTCCCTCCACCCAGGATCCATCCTTCTATGGGCTGCGGTCCTTTCCGTTTCTTCCCCAACATGTGGTTGATTGTTCCAACATCTTTCTACGGCCTCTCTAAAGTCACAAAGGAGTTTCTCTTCTTCATTGGCTCCCAGGCATTCTCCATCCCCCTGTTTGTGTTATCCTGGTGAGTGGACTTTCTATCATTATTCTGCTGTAATGTACCTAAAAGTTAATAGAAAATGCAGCCTGTATTTTATCTGCACATTATACAACCCTTTACTGTCCATTTTACGATTTTACTATTTTATAATAATGTCTCCTTTCTCCCCGGCAGTGTGGTGATGTGTTATTTCATAGCCTTAGCTTCTGTTTATGGGAAAAGTGTTGCCCTGCTAAGAACTCAACTCAAACTGGTAAGTTATTGGCATTTATATGTACAGTGACTTGTAAAGCAAAGACTTACATGGTGTTGAATTTGGTATTATGTGGGTTAGCCTCCTGATACTCTCATTCAGTTTTACTAATGCAGTGGGGGGTCTCTGGCTTACAGGAGGGCCGTGACAAGCAGTTCTTGGTGAAGCAGATTACGGAGCTGAGTCGACATCAGATACTAGAACATACTGCAGGAGCACAGTACTGAAGATACCGGAGGGACCATGTTAAGAGGTAGTTAGTTATATAAGGCTGGCTCGGGTTTAGTTTAGTAGAGAGAGATAGTTTTTGTTAGGAAGAGCTGAAAAAAGTAAATTAAAACCTGTTCATTATTCACCAAACTAAGCTAGCAGTATATCAGAATCAGGTTTATTGCCAAGTAGGATTTCCTGTGCAAGGAATTTGACTTTTTTGGTGCATATACAGTAAACACTGTAAGAGAAAATAAAAGTAATAGTGAAGTGAAGACAGTACACTATGGCAAACTATCTGTGTGACAGATCAGAAACTGAGAAAGATACTGACTATGTACAGACTCAGTGATCACAGCCTGGCCACAGAGACTGACAGACACAGGCAGACCTGGCTGCCTAGAGAAGACAGACTGTGTCAGCTCTGTCCTCAGAGACAGGTGGAGACAGGGCTACAATGAAGCACATATGAAGACATCAGGACTAAAATGCAACACCTGCTTGGAGAAAACCGTGTCAGTGCCATAGATGCAGCAACATATGTCAGTGCATGTCACAGCCTAGGAGACAACCAACACAACAACATATAGTTCATCTCATCACAGATCACACTCTGCCTTTTTATTTACTCCTTCACTTAATACATTTTTTTCCTCACTTAAAATGTATGTCTCTACATTTATAATAATATATTGTTGTTACCTGTTTTTGAATTTCCACTGTCTTTAATTGTAATTGTGCTTTGGCAACACAAGAAATGTCATGCCAATAAAGCATTACAGAATTTAAACAATGAAATAAAAATATGTAAACATACTAAGCACAATATATCTGTTTTAAAACGAAAGCACTGTAAAGTTTTGTGCAGGAATGTCCAAAATAATGTCCAAGGAAGGTGCAAAAGTATAGAGAACATGTGCAGTATACATAGATGATAACAATCCAACAGATATATGAGATGTACATTAAGACAGATGTAGATATTTTGTTTGTGTAACATGTGTTTAAATTACATAAAGCTGTGTATAAATGCCATGCATGCCTCATTTTTGTCTGTCCCTGCTAATGTAGACAGCTACAGTATGTCCTTTGTCCTTTTACATAATAAAATGTGAGGTGTTATAGTACCCTCCAGTGTCCACAGTGTGGTACTTAAAATACGTGTGGCCAATGTTTACTTCCTGTTTGTGTCAACTGGTTCCTGTGGGGCTGCTGCAGCCTCAAGCAGGAGCAACTCTTATTACAAGTCGGTGACAGTATTTGCTTTTATTTTTATTTTTTACATTAAATCGCTGAAATGATAAGTTTGCTGTGGAGGAGCAAGTTAAATGTGTCTGCTCGCTGCGGTGTTATTGAAGTGTAGCGTTAGCTTGGACAGTAGCAGACTTTGGCTAACGTTAGCTTAACTGCTAAAGGGGAAGCAAGGTAACAGAAACACCAAAACGGTGGTATTTCTCTTTTTAAATTCTTCATATTTGGACAGCTTTCAATTCAACTCATTCTCCAGATTCCTCTTGCTACAACCGTTTTGGTTTTATGAACAAATTGGGTGTTTTGCCCGTGCTCTTTCCCACTTCACTCGAAGCTAGCCCGCTAAGCTAGCTAACTGCTAACCTACAGTATCAACAGTCGTCAAGGCAACAACAATGAACATCCTTCCGAAGAAGAGCTGGCACGTGCGCAACAAGGACAACGTTGCTCGTGTGCGGAGGGACGAGGCCCAGGCGGCTGAGGAGGAGCGCGAGGCCAAGCGTCGCGTGGAGCGTGCAGAGCAGGAGGTGAGCCCGGTGTTGTCACGTTGTCTCCCGGCATGATGCTGATGCTGCAGTGATGCTGAGAGTGATGAGTGGTTCCTACTGTGCCGACCTGCAGAGTGTCACACTGAGCTGTCAGACTGTCTGAGTCCACCTCCAACTACACAAACCCCACACACAGTACACAAGATAAGTCAAATTAAGTTTCCTAATCAGTCCTGTAAATGAAATAAGTTTGCTGGTTCTTATAGTTCCAGAATATCACTTCATATAAGCTTTAAGTATTAAGGATAAAGCATCAAAGCAGTTCACACCAGGGCTGTAATTATTGCTAGATTTCAGATCATTTTCTTGATCAATTAAAGGAACAGTAAGATTTAATAAGGAACTGAATTATCTGCAGAGGGCTCTTCCTCAGCAAAAGAAATGGAACAGGCAATTGAAACCAGTACAAACACTGAATAACGCAGGTCCACGTTACAAACAATATTTCTCGGACGCTATTAGACAGGCCACTAGCCCAGCACCTGATAACGTGTGCCCACCTCATTTCTGATCCAGATGTTCAGGAGGTTTTTACTGAGAGCCAAATTGTCCACAGCGGTGGCCTCATCTCAAGAACAAACAGAGCAGGTGATGTAAACCAGTATAAACACTGAATAAAGCAGTTTCATGTTATAAATCAGTGCTTCTCAGATGCTGTTTGGCATGTCTGAGACCGACTGCTAGCCCAGCACCTGCTAATGTGTACCCAACTTTTTTCTCTGATAAATTGAGATCCAGATGTTCAGGAGGTTCTTACCATGAGCAGAATTACCCACAGAGGTCTCTCCCTCTCCAAAACAAACAGCTCCAGTGATTAAAACCGGCAAAAACACAGAACAAAGCAGTTGCATGTTACAAATCAGTGTTTTTCTGAAACTCTCGTCGGAGAGGGACAGCTTACTATAGTGGCCGACGGGAAAATGTGAGTGGCCCTATATCCAGAGCCAGTGTTTGGTTTCTGTTCTGGGCTTCTGTTAAAACATGATGGTGCAACATTAGGATCTCCATAGAGGAGGATCCGCACCCTATGTAGATATAATTCTAGGGCAACAAAAACACAAAAACAATTATTTTCAGGTGATTATACACTAAAGAAAACCCAATTATTTATTTCATATTTGCCAATATATCCCCCGAAATCCTATACACTGGACCTTTAAACCATCATTTGATCTATGAAATGTTAAAAAGATATTAACAACAATTTTTCAGAGCCCAAAGTGACATCTTCAAATTGCTTGTTTTGTCTGACCAGCAGTCAGAAACACAAAGATATTCAATACAGCAGATAAAAGCAGTAAATCCTCACTTTAAGAAGCTGAAAACAGCAGATGTTTTGCATCTTGACTAATTATTTCAGCTCTTAATTCACACTCAGGATTAGCAGTCGTGCTAATATGTGGATTGAATGATTGATATTTTTAACTTTGACAACTCACACACAGAAAGTTACATTTTTTCTTCCTCTCTGCCTTCATCGAGGTGAAATCCCTGACAGCAGCATTAGACAGCCTCACAGAAGAACACCAAATCAAGACATCCAGATACACAGATGGTCGACAAATTCAAGTGGCAAAACAACAAATGCAGATGATTATGTTTTATCTGTTCCAGTTGAACACCTGTGGGAGATTTTGGACCAGTGTGTTAGCTGGTACTCCACACAGCCATCACCAGAACAGAAAAACACATGAAGACACAAACACACCACAGTTTAGTTTAATATATTTATTTTTTCTTTACACATGTGTTTCTTATTTATATTTCTAAAGATGATAATCTGTGTGAGTTTTAAGAAGCACACAGCATAAACAGTTCAGCTGAATCAAGGTAGAGCATTATTATTATTATTATTTTGGACGTGACCACTAGACGACCACTGGACTTACAAAATAATCCTTAAAGGACCATAAAGTGTTCCCTTAGGAAATCAGAGCTAACTAATATTACTTTAAAAATTTACTCTGTTGCTGCTGTATTGTGAAGTATCTTTGCAAAATACCACAAAGGCTTCATGGTTGAAGCTTTAGTCATAGTAAATAAATAACGAGACTGAAGCAGGAGGAGATTCATGTGGAGTAAGTATGATATGATGCATGATAAAGATGCCTTTATGTTTAGTTTGGAATAACAACTCTTCCTCTCCACAGGCTCGTACAGAATATCTGAGAAGGAAAGCTCGAGCTGCTCTCACTTCAGTAGGAGAAGGGAGGCATGATGACGATGTCGGTGAAGGAAGTGGAGCTCTGGAGCATCTTAATCTTTTTCCCCTGGAGGACTCCTCGGAGAAGAAGGGGAACGAGGAGTATCTCAAAGAAAAGAAGGATGAAAAGGTGACGCTGCTGCTTCCTCTGTCACTCTCACATGTCTAAATCATAAAGATGCTTAAAAAGTAGTCATTTATGCTTTAATAATGTGTAAATAAATAAACCCTGAAAGATTATTTTCAGTTTTGACCTTATTCTCTCACAAGATCCACATGGGATTTCCAGAGCTTTCAGCCACATCTTGTCTCCTTCATTAACAGACAGTTTGCTCACTTACCATGGAGGTGGTTTAGTTGTTATTTTCTTGATGTAAGTGTCATTTAACCACTGATCTGACTGATCAACTATATGAGATGTGACTGAAAGCTCGAGAAAAAAATAAGTAAGTGGACCTTGTGATAGCAATATTTGTCAAGCTGCTATTTTTTTCTTTTACGTCATAAGTATTGTACATGAAAAAGCCTGTGTGGTGTGGGCCTCGTTTCACAAGGGTCTTGAAAGGGCTTAGCCCCTCAGTTGTGTGTTTTTTCCTCTCTATTTAAGTTTTATGTAACTATAGAAAAATAGCCAAAAAAATGAAATTATTGATAGCGATAAATGTGACGGCTGTAAGGGCGCTGTCCATAGTGCTGAAATAGAGCAGAGAAAGCATGCGAGACAGCTGCCAGCCACAACAGTTGTTTATTCATACCTTCCCCCTGTTGATTTTGACCAAATCATTCCTAAATTAAAAATATATATACAGTGCTCTCCAAAAGTATTGGAACAGTGAGGCCAATTCCTTTATTTTTGTTGTAGACTGAAAATATTTGGGTTTGACATCAAAAGATGAATATGGGACAAGAGATCAACATTTCTGCTTTTATTTCCAGGTATTTACATCTGGATCTGATACACAACTTAGAAGATAGCACCTTTTGTTTGAACCCACCCATTTTTCATGAGAGCAAAAGTATTGGAACATGTGACTGATAGGTGTGTTTTGTTGCCCAGGTGTCTCCCACTTACATTGATTATTCAAACAATAAATAGCACTGAATGTCTGAGCTCAGTTTCAGATTGGGTACGATAGGTTTTGCCTGTGCAGACTGCATTTAGAGGTGGAACCAACATGAAAACCAGAGAGCTGTCTATGGGTGAAAAAGAAGCAATTGTGAATCTGAGAGAAGATGGACAATCAATCAGAGCCATTGCACAAACATTGGCCATAGCCAGTACAACCATTTGGAATGTCCTGAAGAAGAAAGAAACCACTGGTGTACTAAGCAACAGACGTCGAACAGATAGACCAAGGAAAACATCAGCAGTTGATGACAGAAACATTGTGAGAGCTGTAAAGAAAGACCCTAAAACAACTGTTAGTGACATCAGCAACAACCTCCAGAGAGCAGGAGTGAAGGTATCACAATCTACTGTTCGCAGAAGACTTCATGAACAAAAGTACAGAGGCTACACCAGAAGATGCAAACCACTCATTAGAAAGAAGAATAGGAAGGCCAGGCTGGAATTTGCCAAAAGGTACAGAGATGAGCCTCAAAAATTCTGGGAAAAAGTTTTATGGACTGATGAGACAAAGATTAACTTTTTCCAAAGTGATGGAAAGGCGAAAGTTTGGAGAAAGAAAGGATCTGTTCATGATCCCAAACATACAAGCTCATCTGTGAAACACGGTGGAGGTAATGTCATGGCTTGGGCTTGCATGGCTTCTTCTGGGACAGGCTCTTTCATCTTCATTGATGATGTAACACATGATGGCAGCAGCAAAATGAACTCAGAAGTCTACAGAAACATTTTGTCTGCTAATTTAAAGAAAGATGCAACCATGCAGCAAGATAACGACCCAAAACACACTGCCAAAACAACAAAGGAGTTCATCAGGGGCAAGAAGTGGAAGGTTTTATACTGGCCAAGTCAATCTCCAGACTTAAACCCAATAGAGCATGCATTTTACCTGCTGAAGAGGAGACTGAAGGGAGTAACCCCCCAAAACAAGCAACAACTGAAAGAGGCTGCAGTGAAAGCCTGGAAAAGCATCACAAAAGAAGAATGCAAAAGTTTGGTGATGTCAATGGGTCACAGGCTTGATGCAGTTATTGAAAGCAAAGGATTTGCAACTAAATATTAAGTCTCATTCACTTTAATCTATTTTAAGTTTATATGTTCCAATACTTTTGCTCACCTAAAAATTTTGTGTTCCATTACAAATAATGCTATCTTCTAAGTTGTGTATCAGATGCAGATGTAAATACCTGGAAATAAAAGCTGAAATGTTGATCTCTTGTCTCATATTCATCTTTTGATGTCAAACCCAAATGTTTTCAGTCTACAACAAAAGTAAACGAATTGGACTCACTGTTCCAATACTTTTGGAGGGCACTGTATGTAGCGCTCTGCTAGTGCTACGTTCTTCAGTGAGTCTGATTCAGTGAGTGTTTTCTTTGATTTTGATTTTGGAAAAATGGCGTCATGTTGCTGTTATTTAGTCTTTCTGAGGCTGTTGCATGGTTAAATTATGGAGATAGATTTGTCTCAGTATTTGTGTTAACAGATCGACAATCCATGTGTTATAAAAAAAGATCTGCAAATACACATACAAATTCCACAAAGGAAAAATATCTGTGAATACATCCAATTAATTTACAAATAAATTAAAAACATTTGTAAATTCTTAACATTTGCAACTGTCAAATATTTGTAAATCCAGTTTTTATTTGTGAATCTGCATTTTATGCACACTGAGTCTTTTGTTTTATTTCTGGAATCTGTTTTGTATTTGCAGATCTGTTTTATATTTGCAGAATAGTTTATGAGTTTACAAATCTTTTTTGTATTTGTGGAGGGTTATTTATAATAACAGATTACACATTTACACACGGATTGTTGATCTGTTCACACAGATTTTATTGTGACAAATGGATCTTCATATTTGTGTATTTACAGATCTGTGTATTTGCTAAATAGTTTTTTGAGTTTATTTAATTTTTTTTTATTTATAGAACACACATTAACACATGGGTTGTCAATCTGTTCACACAAATAATAGTAAGACGACTATCTCAGTATTAAATCAATGAATTTCATTTAACGAAAAAACTGCCTGTGCAATTTTTAACAGTCCCGTCAGTCACTTCATCCTGGCGCCTGGCCTGGTTTAGTGTACATTTACTATTTCACACAAAGATCTTTTATGAACTAACATGAGCAGGTAACCGTCTGGTCTGGTCAAACACACCCTGTGTCAGGGTTTGTTGCTGAAATAGATATTGTACCACAGGGAGTGAGGATGTGATTAGGACATTTTGAAAACACAGTGTTCCTGTTGTGGCTCATTTATCCATGGAGATGTTTGAGCAACAGTTAAACTTGTGTCTGTACATCTTTAATCAATCAGTCATATCTAGATGCTGGTACACTGAGTCTGATATTTAAAATCAGCGGAGGCAGTCAGTCTCTTGTTGTGGTCACAAAGCAAGAAATATCCTGGACGCAGCCCAGCCACATTATGCATACAAGCAGTGTAAACAGATGGAGTGTGAGAGTGGGGAAATACTAATGCAGACAGAGAGTCAGATAAATAAAACCATGGGAGACACTGAGCTGCTATTTCAGGGCAAAGTGTTAAAATATACGGATGTGATCCAGCTTTATAATCAAATCTCAGACATTAGTTTAGCCAACGGAAAAGTGAATCATTTTACTAGTTTGCCCTTTTCTACATTTGGCATCTTTTGGCACTGCTGTCACTGCACGGAACATTTTAATTACTGTTAGTTTTCCTTGTTCTTTTTAAACAGGAGAAACAGGAACGAGCCATTGGCTTGCTGGTGTCTCTCGGACCCCAGCCAGGGTCTGAAGTCACTCCGTGGTACATGAAGACCAGCAAAGAGAAAGAAGAGAGAAGAGAAAAAGAAGAGAGGAAAGAAAAAGACAAGAGGAAGGGATTAAGTGAAGAGGAGAGAGAGAAGAAGGATCGCAGATTGAAGGATAGTTTAGACCCACTGAAAGATATGAGGAAAGCACTGGCTGTAAAGGAGAGGAAGTACCATAGCAGCAAGAAAACGGAAAAAAGAGACAGAGGGGAGAAGAGGAGCAGCGGAGAGAGGTAACAACAGTTTATCTTGTTACATATAATCTTATAATAACAAACTAATATTATGTTTTAAAGCATCAGATATGATCATTTAATTTGGTAGACTGATTTCAGCCTGGTAACCCAAGTTTTAAAGGGTTAGTTCAACATTTTGGGAAACAGACTTATTCTCTGTCTTGCTCAGAGTTATTTGTGTGACCTGTTTCTGTGTACGGTGGATGCCTCTCTCATTCATCAGCCTCATTATGTTGGCACACTCAACATTGTCCCTCACCGTCCCGGTCATCTGCCGCCTAATTTTATCCTCACCATGGACGTTCGGGAGCTCCTGCACCAAGTCTTGCCACATCTTTATGTTGTTAAGTCGTAGCTGTAGCTGAAAACATTACTGCTGCCATCGCACTTTTTCTGAACCGCAGCAGCCTGTGACTGTACATCCCCATTTGCAACCAATGACGTAATTTGTCCTCTCTCGGTTGTTAGCGACACTGATGGTGTGCCATTCACATTGAAATCAACCCTGGTCCGATCCTTGTCTGACACACTTCTCAACCTGTGTCACAAAACTGAGCCGGTCTAGCGGGTTAACCCTCTCCAACATAAAATCAGTGCTGTCTCAACCCTGGTTGAACCCTCAGTTTGAAAGCTGTTTTAGATGATAAGATTGGTAACACTCACGTCTATATGCTCAATGTATAGCTGAAGTTAGCAGACAGTTAGCTTAGCTTAGCATAAAGACTGGAAACAAGGGGAAACAACTAGCCTGGCTCTGTCCAGGGAGACCGTTCTTGCGGTCACATCAGTTTCCTGATAATTAAGATATTGGGGGTGTGAATGTTGTGATATAAATAAAATGTGATAAAGATGTAAATATGTTTATGGAGAGACATAAAAATAAATCTGTCTTTCCTTTCTTTTCCAGCTCCATAGAAAAGTTACGTGCCGAGCGCTTACAGAGGGAGGCTGAAGAAAGGAGGAGAGCCCAGGCCCTGCTCGACCAGAGGAACGGAAAAGGGAAGGAGCCAGGGAAGGAGGTGAACGAGAGGGAGAGGCCGTACAACAGCGCATACTTTCCTGAACTTGCTCGAAAGCGCCAAAGACGGGATCGAGAGAGCTGGAGAGAGGAAATATTAAAATCATGAACCATCTTTATTGGTTGTTCGACGAGTTGGTGGACAAATATTGTGACCAGTGTGTTTCCAGATGAAGCAAATGGAATTAAGAACATGGGAAGTGTGTCACAGTAGGTTTAGAGCCACACGAAGAACAGAAGTGTAACCTGGTCCTGTTGTTGTCAGTAAGTTAATAAAGGGGCAGCTTGTAGGCCACTTATTATTTAATTTGTTCACCCAGAAAGTCAGAGGTCAGGTTCATTTACCGTTATCTCCTGCAGTGTTTCGCTCATGAGCACGTCAGCAGGGCAGATGGTCGTCATCACAGGGGGCTTGAAGGTCAAGCTCTTGGCACAGAAGACACGCAGTGAACAACTGTTGGTATTGTTTATATTATTTCTAAAAATCAAACAGATTGTAAAATGATAGAAAATCTGCACACTGAATGAACAATAGTGTTTAAGTAAAGAAATGATACTGTGGAGAGTCGAGCTGAAACAATAAGTCAGTTAATCAATTAGTTTGACAGAAAATTGTGAATTTCACTTATTTTTGAAAGCTAAATTGCCAACCACTCTCTGTTTCCAGCTTTTCTTTGTCATGTATTAGTCAAAGCTGAATTTCTTTGGGTTTTAGACTGTTTGCTGGATAAAATAAACAGTGTGAAGATGTCACGTTATGCTTTTTTCCTACTTTGTTTGGATAAAATATATCTGATACTTGAGTAAAAATATTCCGCAGATTAATCAATAACAAAAATATCTATTTGCAGCTCTACATGAGATCATACAGTACATGCCTGTAGTAAAAGTTAATGGTAAGGATAGTAAGACTGTTTAAAGTTCATTTTAATTTGTGTAAAAGTAAAAAAGGTCCCTACATTCATTCGTCATAACACTGTTGTCTGATCTCTGTAAATGAAACCCTTTTAACAGGAGACATTTGAACATCGCAGCAGGAAAAGCACGGGTGTAAATAATTAAATTGATGATGGCTGAATTTCATTTTGCTGCTTCAGTTTCGGGGGCGTGGTGTTGAGCATGCTGGCTGACTGTCACACTGTCATGACTTACTGGGACACTTGAACTGGGACACTTGAACAGAAGCTATTAAGAATGCTATTAGTAACACCTGTGCTGTTTTTCTACTATGACAAGTCAAAATGTCTGCTGTTAAACAGGCACACTCCATCATATACCAACATCACAAAAAGCAACAGAAAATGACATGTTCTTTTATATCACTATAAATGATTTAACAAATACATGATAAAAGGTTTAGTCCTTTGGTTAACTTTAGTTTGAGGTGGTAATTAACTAATGTCTTGTATTTTGTCCTGCAAAATGTCCAAAAAATTTAATCAACTTAATAATAATAACCTCCATGCAGGTGGCACTGTAAAAATAGAATAGAATAGACTTTATTGTCATTGCACAAGAAGCACAACAAAATTTGCTCTGCCATGCCCGAGTATAAAAAAATAGACAGTAATAAATACACAAGATATTAGAGATTATTACAGATATAAAAACAAAACATTAAAGGCAGTATTGCACAAGTTGACCCATTATTGCACGTTTGAGTTAAGATGAATGATTTTCAATATAACAAAGGGGTGATTATAACGTCTCGAAATGCACCAACCAGAAACGAGACAGAACCATGAAACTCATTAAGCACATGGTCCATGATGATCCCTCCCTCATTCATGGGAGTTAATTGTGGCCCTTGGTATTTATATGAACGTATTACATATGCCGTTACATTCTCCTCTGCAGGTTGGGGCAGATATAACATTTGACTTCTAGTGTTTGAGTCAATATTGTGTCTCTTATGCCCCTTTCCACGGGACAAAAAACCCACGAACAACCAATAAGATCTGTCTTTTGTATATAATAGGAAAGGTTACAGCCAGGTCAGATGACATAGTTGTCATGTTTCTCCCCTGTTCCAAAACCAAAATCAAACCCTGAAAAGTGTAGGGTTAGCTAGCTAGCTACTGAAGATGTAGCCTACTGAATGTATACACATGCTGCTTTTGCTTTTTAATGATTATAACAGTGAATAAAGACCGACCCTGCTGTACAGGAACCAGTGAAGGGAAGCAGGGAAACTTTGCTGATGTGTCATCGCATTGTGTGATTCATCAGCGTTCATCCTCACACACTGCGATGACACACAGCTGGTTGAATATCAGCAAAGTTTCCCTTTACACTCATTGTCTTCAGTGTTGATCACCAGTGATGTGGTGGTTCACTTTTACACTGTGATCCATACAGTCAGCTTCTAATTATATCTTTTTAACCTGTTTTTACTGCTGAGTGAGTGAGTGAGTACGTATGGTGTGTGCTCTGTCTATTGACCCTTTTTGCCTCCAAAATCAAAAATATACCCACACTGCTGATTAATCCCCAATCTAATGGCGTTATCCTCATCGTCTGTCTCTCAACTGCTTGTCATCTGCCTGATTTTCAAAATAAATGTGTATCCTAATGGTGACGATATAGAAAGATGTTTTCGTTGGTCAGTGAATCAATATATTGATCCAGATGGACGGATTCTTACAACCCTACTAGATATCCTTCAAACACATATTTTAGACCCTTTTGTCTACTTCCCTCTGAAACGATATGAACATATTTCCCATATTTGCTGAGCAACAGTTTTGTGTTGAAGGAATTAAAGGCCTGTCCCAAATATAGGCCTGTTGATTTCAGTGATTCAAGCAAATAATAGCCCGGGCTTTTAATTGAAGTTCTAAATATGCTCTGTGATAACTCAGATAGCTTGACAGACCATCAAAAAGGGGTGGGGCTTGGCCAAGGGTCAATTGATCACTGTAAAAAAGTAGAACACAGATACAAGTTACCAATAGAAAAAAAATCCAAATAGTTAAAGAGGTTTTTTACCAATAGCCATGTTTCCATCAGCCTGTTTAGATGCGCATCTAGAAGTATCGCATCGCAAAATTATGATGGAAACGCCAAAATTTGAATTAAAATCCCCTGATTCGCACAAACTAAAATACGCTCGCTTTAGCCAGGTTTTGATTGATTTGAAAAAATGTTGATTCGCAAAACGAGGGATGGAAACAGTTATGTTCTAATTAAGTCAGACATAGCCCACCTCTCTCCATGGTGATATCCACACTCCAGGTTGGGAAGGCAGTAATGCATTTACAAGGTGGTTGCCAACCGCCAGAAAACATAGAAGAAGAAGAATGCGAGACTTGTTTTGTTTCCGGTTCTGCGGAAAACTCGCACAAGTTCGTAGTTTTCACCAAAGTCCATACATTTAATGGAAACACACAGGATTTGTATTTCTTTTAATGCGCATTTCCCAATGATTCAAATCACTTTTGGATGGAAACATAGCTATAGACATCAAAACCAAAAATTGTTACAGTTGCCCCCGGTCTCCCCTATTGCAGTCATGACCCTTTCACATGATATATATTTAAATAATACACCAAAAGAAAGTGTTCATTTTTTATTTATAAGGTGAAGAAGGCTTGCACTCTTTGTAGACGGGTCAGTTAACACTTTATTGTTTTAATATTTATTATTCAATATTAATGGGCAAATCACATCAAACCCCAAACCCCCATATGAATACTCAAGCGATATTTAAAAGATTAAAAATTCAATATGAGATCAATATAACCCCGCTGCTGAGCACCACATACACATCATTACATCCCTGTGGGAATATTATCACAGATTTTTTTTTCCTGCTCTGGGTAGCGTTATGATGATCAAGCTGGATCATGACAATGCGCGCCGTGTGTGTCTGACGTAGGCTGGCGGAGGAGAAAAACACAGACACCCCTCCAACACTGTGAGATAGAGGGGGAGAAAGAAATAATTATATATATATATATATATATATATATATATATATATATATATATATATATATGTGTGTGTGTGTATGTGTGCGTGTGTGTGAGAGAGAGAGAGAGAGGGAGAGAGAGAGAGAGAGAGAGAGAGGGGAGAAATAGGGGTGGTTGTTGAAAACAGACACAGCGGTAATGTATGTGCACCGAGCGGCGGACTGATGCACAATAGAGCATCTCACACACCGTGTTTAATTGCGGATTAGAGCAGGGGGAGGAGGAGGAGAGAGGAGGAGGAGGAGGAGGTGGTGAGGGGGGGAGAGCACAACAAGGAAGGCAAGGAGACGCTCTTTATTATTAGGAGAAAAGCGGAGGGGGGAGACACAGACAGCGTGAGCCCGGAGACGGCACAGACCGTGGCGGGGGTGACGGGAGAGAGGAGGACACCGATACCGACAGTCGGCGGCGTCGCTCGGATGGTGTTGTTGTTGCTCCGGACGCGGCGACGATGCGGCCACACTGCTGGGTGATGGTAGCGCTGGCGGGGATCATGTCGTACTTCAGCCCGGAGAGAGCGCTCGGAGCCCCGCAGAGGGAAGGTGAGCGGAGTCGGAGGAGAGGAGGAGGAGGAGGAGGATGGGGAGGAAGAGGGGGGTTTGAAAACCTGTCAGTGATGCTGGAGAAAAGGAGCAGAGAGGGGGATGTAGTCAGTTATGAAAAGGCCTCTTTACTGTGTTATCAGCCTGTATGACTGAGACATAATGCGAATTATTATTGCAGTACGTGGCTGATTTAATGAAAACAGGAGCGGGGCTGATTTGGTGATGGGTAGGGTACCATATTTGCATGCAGTGATGAAAATATTAAGGGGGGTGCTTCGATCTCGGGCCTCACATCGATGGCATTTAAAAAAACAGCACATATACTGTATGAATAGCAGCCTAAAACCGTCGGTCAGTGCGAGATATTTAGTCTATAAATAGCCTCCGCTTGGCACTGGAGATTATTTAGCCTATTAACCAGTGCTGGCATCTTTATTTTTCCCAATCTGAATATGCCTTCTTCCCCCAAGATCTGGCAGAGTGTTGTGTTTGTGTAATGTGTGCAGTCATTGTATTGTGGTGTATTGTTTTGATAAGAGCTGCTGGCACCGGGGCTGGTGGAAAAGGCCCTGTGTTAGGTTCCTATTTATATGCAGTGTCTGTCTGGACATCTGTCTAGGGAAAGATGAAAGAATAGCACTGCACAGGAATTGTGCATCATGGCTGGAGCCACCACTTATATGTTTGTGGTGTCATGTAAAGGGGACCCCACTGCCACTGTGGTTATTTAGTTGTCATATCAGACCCCGTTTTGCAGGTGATCAACAATTAGCTGCATTTCTTTGTGCTCCATGAGCTAAAACCCTGAAACTGATTGATTAGCTACAATTTATTTCTATCAATTAGCAACAGATAGGCCCATTCACCAGCCCATAAAGCTGGTTTTACATGCTGAACACATCTTTACTCGGGCTACCTTTGCGCAGGATGTGTGAAACAAGTGATCCTGCTTCTGTCTGTACTGCAACTTTTTGTAAACAACAAAACAAGAAGTGTTAAAAGTGCTCATTGAACTGAGGCCTACATATTTATCTGGCAAATAAAACAAACATCACTTCATGTCTTTGATGATTTTTTAGCGGGATGCTGATCCTCTTTTTACAATATCGAGCTGGTAAATTATTAAATATACTTTGAAATTTATGTATGCAGTGTTTACAATATCATGACCTTGTGAATGAATGTATTTTTGGATTTGTGTGAGGGACGCAGAGAATGATATAGATATTTTAAGACAGCACAGGCTTATAAAGCTAAGCTAAGTCTTACATTTCAAAGTATGGTTTCAGTATCAGTGTTTATGTACCCCCCTGGCTTATTTTTTTTTTTTTTTTCTTGATGCATTTTCACTATTTCACATGCCTATAGTTATTTCAAATTGTCATATAGTATTTTTAATGTGTGTAACGTGTTATAATATCAGTAAATACAGCTTTAAAGGTTCGTTTAGAGAGTAGTACCTTGCTAATGTTATGTTATATGATACCTAAAATGCTGCTTTGTTCACACAGATTCAGAAAAGATAGGTATGGTTTCAATATTAAAGGTCCAGTGTGTAGAATTTATGGGGCATCTATTGGCAGAAATAATATTCATAACTGTGTTTTCATCAGTTTATAATCACCTGAAAACAAGAACTGTGTTTTCGTTACTTGATTAATGGTAGGGCTCTCGACACTTTTGATGAGTTTCGCTCAAGACACATGATGTATTTTCAACATTATGTCACAGAAACCATCATATTTTGTCATGTAACGCGAATGGGTAGCCATGGTTATCCCCTATGACACATCTACTGGAGTTTTGTGAGCAACATAGAGCTGGATCTTGTTGATGAGATCATCAGAACAGTTGGTAGTCATCCGAAACTACCGAAAGTGCAACTCCTCGTCCATGTCCTGCATTTTAATGGACAAAAAAAACATATTTATCCTTAATCTACCTTGTTTACTTCAAGCGATACACTGACCACCTCCTTTTCCTGGCTCCCATTGTCTTCTCAGTAGATGTAGCCTGAGTTTAAAATCTCTTTCTCTTCAATTAACTCAGTGATCTGATCAAATCCCTCTGTTATCAGAATGCAATGGATACAACGTAGCACAAATATAGATATAGAACAAACATATTTCAGAAGGATATACAGTACAGGCCAAAAGTTTGGACACACCTTCTCATTCAATGCGTTTTCTTTATTTTCATGACTATTTACATTGTAGATTCTCACTGAAGGCATCAAAACTATGAATGAACACATGTGGAGTTATGTACTTAACAAAAAAAGGTGAAATAACTGAAAACATGTTTTATATTCTAGTTTCTTCAAAATAGCCACCCTTTGCTCTGATTACTGCTTTGCACACTCTTGGCATTCTCTCGATGAGTTTCAAGAGGTAGTCACCTGAAATGGTTTTCCAACAGTCTTGAAGGAGTTCCCAGAGGTGTTTATCACTTGTTGGCCCCTTTGCCTTCACTCTGCGGTCCAGCTCACCCCAAACCATCTCGATTGGGTTCAGGTCCGGTGACTGTGGAGGCCAGGTCATCTGCCGCAGCACTCCATCACTCTCCTTCTTGGTCAAATAGCCCTTACACAGCCTGGAGGTGTGTTTGGGGTCATTGTCCTGTTGAAAAATAAATGATCGTCCAACTAAACGCAAACCGGATGGGATGGCATGTCGCTGCAGGATGCTGTGGTAGCCATGCTGGTTCAGTGTGCCTTCAATTTTGAATAAATCCCCAACAGTGTCACCAGCAAAACACCCCCACACCATCACACCTCCTCCTCCATGCTTCACAGTGGGAACCAGGCATGTGGAATCCATCCATTCACCTTTTCTGCGTCTCACAAAGACACGGCGGTTGGAACCAGAGATCTCAAATTTGGACTCATCAGACCAAAGCACAGATTTCCACTGGTCTAATGTCCATTCCTTGTGTTTCTTGGCCCAAACAAATCTCTTCTGCTTGTTGCCTCTTCTTAGCAGTGGTTTCCTAGCAGCTATTTGACCATGAAGGCCTGATTTGCGCAGTCTCCTCTTAACAGTTGTTCTAGAGATGGGTCTGCTGCTAAAACTCTGTGTGGCATTCATCTGGTCTCTGATCTGAGCTGCTGTTAACTTGCGATTTCTGAGGCTGGTGACTCGGATGAACTTATCCTCAGAAGCAGAGGTGACTCTTGGTCTTCCTTTCCTGGGTCGGTCCTCATGTGTGCCAGTTTCGTTGTAGCGCTTGATGGTTTTTGCGACTCCACTTGGGGACACATTTAAAGTTTTTGCAATTTTCTGGACTGACTGACCTTCATTTCTTAAAGTAATGATGGCCACTCGTTTTTCTTTAGTTAGCTGATTGGTTCTTGCCATAATATGAATTTTAACAGTTGTCCAATAGGGCTGTCGGCTGTGTATTAACCTGACTTCTGCACAACACAACTGATGGTCCCAACCCCATTGATAAAGCAAGAAATTCCACTAATTAACCCTGATAAGGCACACCTGTGAAGTGGAAACCATTTCAGGTGACTACCTCTTGAAGCTCATCCAGAGAATGCCAAGAGTGTGCAAAGCAGTAATCAGAGCAAAGGGTGGCTATTTTGAAGAAACTAGAATATAAAACATGTTTTCAGTTATTTCACCTTTTTTTGTTAAGTACATAACTCCACATGTGTTCATTCATAGTTTTGATGCCTTCAGTGAGAATCTACAATGTAAATAGTAGAAAATAAAGAAAACGCACTGAATGAGAAGGTGTGTCCAAACTTTTGGCCTGTACTGTACATACCCATCAACATCATAAAATAACTAAACAAGCCGGCTGGAGGATAGCATCTGGTTACCATAGAGACAACTGAAACCTTTTCATTGCAGCACTCATCAGAAGTGTTGAGCGACTTACCGTAAATCAGGCTTTAGAATGAGTCGTTTATATCTACATAGGGAGTGGGTCCTATTCCACGGCATCCACCATGTTGTTTCTACAGTAGCCCAGAATGGACAAACCAAACACTGGCTCTATATAGGGCCATTTGTGTTTCCTGTCAGCCATCATAGTTCTCCTGCACGCTTAGCACACAAGAGAAGTTTCAGTTCAGATGCCATTAAGTCCTACACACTGGACCTTTACTGTATATCCAATATATTAGTCCTTCACTGTGTTAAAGGAGCAGTGTGTAAGATTTAGGGGGATTTAGTGGCATCTAGCTGTTAGGACTGTAGATTGCAACCAGCCGAATTATCAGCAGAGGTCTCCTCCTCTCCAAAACAAACGCACCAGGTGAATAAATACGGTAAAAACACTGAATAAAGCAGTTTCATGTTACAAATCAGTGTTTCTCCTATGCTGTTTGGCATGGCAGAGACAGCCACTAGCGTAGCACCTGCTATTGTGTGCTCACCTTTTTTCTCTTGTTATTTAACGTGCGTTCACCTTACTTCTGATCCAGATGTTCAGGAGGTTTGAACAGGGAGCCGAATTATCCGCAGAGGACTCTTCCTTTCCAAAACAAATGCATGAGCTTATTAAATATGGTAAAAACCCTGAATAAAGCAGGTTCATGTCATAAATCAGTGCTTCTCCTATGCTGTTTGGCATGGCAGAGACAGTTGCTAGCCTAGCACCTGCTTATGTGTGCTCACCTTACTTCTGATCCAGACATTCAGGAGGGTTTTACTGGGAGCTGAATTATCCACAGAGGTCTCTTCCTCTCCAAAACAAAGCATTTTCATGCTGAAAAAAGCAGTGTTTTTCTGATGCTCTTGTCGTGGAGAGGCTGTGAACTACTGTGGCCAACATGAAAACATGAATAGCCATGTCTAGAGCCAGTGTTTGGTTTGTCCATTTTGGGCTACTATAGAAACATGGTGGTGCATCATGACCTGCTCCTTATGTAGATATATACGGCTCATTCTAAGGTAACAAAAACACACCGGTTCTTATTTTCAGGTGATTATACACTAATTAAAACACACTTTATTATATTATATTCCATTTCTGCCAATATAGTAGGGCTGCCACTAATGATTATTTTCATTGTCGACTAATCTGTCGATTATTTCTGCAATTAGTCAGCTAATCATTTTATCGAAAAATGTGTTAAAATGTTGAAAAATGTCGCTCTGTCTCTCCCAAACCCCACAATTATGTCATCTAATGTCTTGTTTTGTACTCACGCCAAAGGGTTTTAGTTCACCGTCATGGGAGCGTGTGTAAAGCTGCCAATATCTGAACGTAAGAAGCTGCAACGTTTTGGGGTACTTTTATAGTACTTTGCTATGAAAAATGACTCAAACCGATTAGTCGACTACTAAAATAGTCACCGATTATTTTGATAGTCGATAAGTCGACTAATCGTGGCAGCCCTACAATATATCCCCCTAAATCCTACACACTGAACTGTAAATGTTCATATTTAGGATATGCGTCCTTCACTGTGTTAAGTGTGAGTTGGGCACCTTCTAGCTGTTTCAAGGTGTCATTGTTCCTCTCTCTTTGTCATCTGTCAAAAGTGATGCCGTGTTTGACGTATGTTTTGGCTTCAGCATTTAAATGAAACCTATAGATAACACCTGAAGGGTATTTAACCACCCTGCCCTGCCCCTTTTCTTTTCTACAGATGGTTCACTTCCCACAATCGACCACGTTGAGGTACAAATATCAAAATGTCCCGATCCCTCCCTCTCTCACCTGAGTAGTAAACCTTCCTGATTTGAGTAATTCTTTTCCAGTTTCCAACCCTTCCCAATTAGCGCTCCTTTTTACCTAAATGACAACTCCAGCCACCCCTCCCCTGCTTTTTAACTGTGTTTCTTGAGTGGAATGCCATTTCTGATATTTCCCCCTTTCCCCCCGTGCTTATTGTCCTTACTGGAATGGTATATTATCCCACTTTCAAACTTTAATTCCAGTCTCTATTTTCATTTACTGATTCAGACAATCGTTTTTTATCTTAAACTTCTTTTCCTGCTTTTTACCCCCCCAAATCCCTGATGCAAGCTGTCCATTGGGGTTCTCCACTGTGTCCCCAAACCTGCCGCTAAGAAAACGCTCCAATGGTTTCCCTCTAAACAAAACACCTGTGTAACAAGATCTTCCAGTTTTCTGATTCAGTGAAGTCTCTCTTTTCCTTGTCACTGACTCAAACCTAACAAGTGTGTCCCCCTTAAAGAAGCACAAATACCCTGCATTTCTGTATTAAATCATTCCTCTGTTGTATTTTCTTCCTGTCTTCCTCTCAGTTTCTCAAACCAGGGCTGCATCCCTCTCTCCTCCACCCTACGTCGTCATCCTCATCTCTTGCTCGGGGCTCGTCTCCTTTGTCCTGCTGCTCCTGACCTGCCTGTGCTGTAAGAGAGGAGGAGTGGGGTTCAATGTAAGTCTTAAACATGTAAGAGATCTATTCACCTCTCTGCTTTCTTTGTTTTGCCGCACCTTTTTTGCATGACGGTATAGTTTTTATTTAAGCTTGACTTGATCAGCTGCAGGAGGGTTCGGTATGGAAATGCAAACAGGAGTCGATAATTCCAATTTAATGAAGTAGAAATGGTCAATAACCATCTCTCAGTCTAATCTTGCCTAAGCCTCCATCCTTTGACCTGACAGTGTTGTTGAGCCAGCAGACAGGGTGTCATTAGTTCAGAGTGGATGCTTTTTCATTGTCTGCCCTTCACAGTTACAGCTAAAGCCAACTGTATTATTATTATTAGACAACAGACTACAGCTTAATTCTTATTTTTTAATCACACCAGTGTTTTGATTTGTCTCTGCTGTTGTGGCTCAACCAGGAGTTTGACAATGCAGACGGGGAGGAATGCTCTGGAGGCTCCAGTCCCATCCAGGAGGACAGCCTGTCGTCATGTCCCTCCCTCCCTGAGGTCTACACCTTGCCAGTCAGAGACAGGCCCAACTGCCCCGCCCTGCAGGATGGAGCAGGTAACAAGCTGGAACAACTGTGCTGTTCTCTGACTCTCGTTTTAGCACAGACCCTTCAAAATGAAACTGAAGTACTGTCCTGTGCTGAACTCCCTCATGGTCTGTTGGCTGAGTCACTGATGTGGATCCATTAAAGGTCTCAAACCGGGTGTAAAACCAGTAGTATTGGACTCCCCACTGATGTTCAATGGAGTGGAAACTGTGATCTGAGGAAATTCTGCATCAGTGCCTCGTATGGGCACGCCAAGTTTGGCCACAGACAGGGATGGTATCAGGAAGGGTATTGTGTCGTACATGAGAGTCCCACTCTCACTCAGAAATGTGTTTTTGCTTATTGTTACTTCACTGTGCAGAATAGAGAATGTCCATGAGAAGTGTGTTACCACTTAAATCTGAGTTTAAGATGTTTACATACCAGCATGGCATGGTGCAGCGGTGTTGTTAGCATTGTGGCCTCACAACAAGAGGGTTCCTGGTTCGAACTCTAGGGTGGGGGAGCCCTTCTGTGTGGAGTTTGCATGTTCTCCTCGTGTCAGCGTGGGTTTTCTCCAGGTACTCTGGCTTCCTCCCACAGTCCAAAGACATGCAGGTTAACTGGTGACTCTAAATTGTCCGTAGGTGTGAATGTGAGAGTGAATGGTTGTCTGTCTCTATGTGTCAGCCCTGTGATAGTCTGGTGACCTGTCCAGGGTGGAAATGAATAAACATACCAGCATTTTTTTTTTACACTGGACTAGATTGGAAGCAAATCGTCTTTCAATATACTTCTTACATAAAAGTGATGTGGAATTATGAAACCCCAAGGGCATTTTTACTGAAACTGAGACTTGTCAGTGAAGTAGGAGACCTCTTATATCCAGTGGTTAAACTTTTGAACTTTGCAGATTCCTATATTTTGGATTTTTAAGTGAAGAATAAGGAGTAGATATCTTTTCTAACAATGTTTAAGAAGGTAATTGAACTTTTTGTGTGGGAAAACAATATCAGACACAAATTAATATTCAAAGACAGTATTAATTTATGTCTAAAAACGTGTCTGGAGGGGCTGTAGGTGACATTCAGAACATTAATACAGCAGCAAACCAACATTTGCTATGAAAAGATAAAGTGAAAGCAGAGAATGAAGTCATGCTCTGTGTGTGTTGTAATCTGAGCTCCTCTGTGGTTTGTTGTGGTAAGCCAGTCCGTCAGTGTGTGTATGTCAGTACATGTGTGTATCTCTCCTGCTTATTGCCCCTTTGCACCGTGCTCATAAGGCAGACACTGCCAATATTGGGGCAGTGTTGTTGTGGAAGCGCAGCGCCCATCCTCTGGTTGCACCCTGGTTAACACTGTTAGCTCTGTCAGTGCTGTTGCCGTTGTTTAAGCACCTCCAGCTCAGCCACCTCCATGATGAGATGCACTCTCAATTACACATAGAGCCCCTTTAAAACATGTCTGGAGGGATATTTAATGCTAGGTTGAATTTAAGGTTGAATTTAATGTTTTGTTTATGTCCATGGTAGTTGAGAACAGTAAAGTAAATAATGTTTTGTTCCTGTTTTTACCGATTTACCATCATAACAGAACATCAGATGTTAGTGTGCGTGACCCTGATCTTTTTTTATTTGCCTTTTTTCCCCACAGACTCAAAGTCTCAGTGCTTTAAAAGACACACTTTAAACTATCTTCAGGAGATAGGAAATGGCTGGTTCGGAAAGGTAAGGCGATCGCCTCTCACATTCAGATATCATTGTGTTCTCGTGTAAAATATGACCCACACCATAGATTTTCTTTCTCACATCAGCTTCTGCTCTGTTATATTTAATACCAGCCACCGACCAGATCAGGAGTCTTAACTCAAAATAGTTCTTATACCGCCGCTCTGCTTCTCCTGGGCACTCTCCCATGTTATTGCCCATCGATCTCTCCTAGGTGATCCTGGCTGAAGTGCTGTGTGACTGCAGCTCCTCTCAGGCTGTGGTGAAGGAGCTGCGTGTCAGTGCCAGCCCTCTGGAGCAGAGGAAGTTCTTGGCCGAGTCTGAGCCGTACAGGTGGGAGAAACCGCCAAAACTCGGGTAGCCATTTTGGAGGCAGGACGATGTAACCTTTGCTTAATGATAGTCACTGTGGCCACAGTTTGCAATCGTAAGTTTAGCAGGACAGGTAGAGGAAAGTAGTCAAGTCACTGAAATGACTATATGAAGATAATTCTACAGGTAATAATCTATCTAATGTTAACTAACATTAGCCACTATGTACTACTGGTTATAGCAGGCTGTATCAGCATTACCTGAGTGTATTTAGTAGATGACAGGATGTATTTTATTGCCTATTAATTCACTTTAATCATTGATAAAAGGAGTAATAGTATGTCTAGTTTTAATTGTGCCTGTTTACACTATAAAATGTGTGTATTAATGTTTTGTTGTGTACCAAGATGGTAATGTTACTGCAGGTAGATGGTAAGAAAAATTGTTCTCGAGGATGAGCACTGAACCGACCTATTTAGTGTTTGACTCAGAATCTGAGTAGCTTTTTGGCTGTCCTCTCTTTTTAACACACACACACACGCATACAGAGGAAGCATCCAAGGACAGGGCTGCCTTCGTCTTCTTCTCTATTCCTATCTCTGGGCAAACCCCACACCAGCCACCACATCCCTTCACACACACACCCACAACGAGTCATTTTCACACACATTCATTTGGTGTTTACATCTCCCATTTCCTCTGCTCTTGCTGACACACACACACACACACCCCCTCCCCTTGTCCTGTTATCTTTTGTGCGTCTGATATAAACACACACCTACCCAATAACAAGCAAAACACCAATATACTTTATTTCCATTTCCCAACTTTCACTTGCACTTAATTTGGCTTTGCTGCAGTGCCTCACACAAGTGCCTCTCCTCTCCTTTCTCTGTCCCTCTCTCCACTCTCATCTGTGTGATACAAAGGCTGCCAGCTCATTATACCTACCTACCTTCCTACCCACCAGCCCACCCACCCACACAGACTGACAGACAGACAAATAGACAGACAGTAAATTGTCTATTTCTCTTTGTCCCCTCAGGAGCCTTAAGCATCCCAACATCCTTCAGTGTTTGGGGCAGTGCAGTGAAAGCATCCCCTTCCTTCTGGTTATGGAGTTCTGTCAGTTGGTGAGTATAAATATGCCGTTTAAATGTGGGACAAAAGTGAAATTAAACATACGGGGACGGGGGGTTGTTTCACAGTGCTCCGAAAACTCTAATTGCCATACAGCTTTTATTACTGACAATGCTGTTAATCACCGTAAAGGCTATTATGTCCCACCTTTATTTTTCAGTTGTGTTATAGTTGCATCAAATATTTAAAGCAGGGGTGTAAAGAAGTACTTTCTGAAAATATTCATCCATTTACAAAACATTTATTTATGTTCAAATTCACCAGCATGTCTCAGTTTTTTCCACATTCAGTCATTCCATTACTTACTTTCATTACATGTGCATTTTTTTAAAAATAATTTTCCACTAAAGTTGAACCTATTGAGAAGCAGGTTCAGTCATCTCCTGCCCTATAATGGCCCCCGGGCCGTAAGTTTGACACCCCTGGTTTAAAGAAGCAGTGTCTACGATTTTGGGGGATTTAGTGGCATCTAGTGGTGAGAATTGCAGATTGCAGGCAGCTGAAACTTCTGGTTAGAATTCTTTCAGTGTTCACTGTCAAGGATTTTTTTTTGGGAGAAGAATTATCTGCAGAGGTCTCTTCCTCTCCAAAACAAACAGACAAGGTGATTAAAACCAATAAAAACACAGAATAAAGCAGTTTAATGCTACAATCAGTGTTTCTCTGACACTGTTTGGCATGTCACAGACAGGCTGCTAGCCCAGCACCTGCTAATGTGTGTTCACCTTTTTGCGTTGATAGCTTAAAATCCAGACATTCAGGAGGTTTTTACCATGAGCTGAATTATCCGCAGAGGTCTCTTCCTCTCCAGAACAACCAGACCTGGTAATTTAAATTGGTAAAAACACTGCATAGAGCAGTGTCACGGTAAAAGATTCAGTGCTTTTCTGATGGTCTCCTTGCAGAGTGGCTGCTAGCTACGGTGGCTGTTGTAAGAATGCAAAAACAGGAATGTCCCTGTCTAGAGCCAGTGTTGGGTTTGTCTGTTCTGGGCTACTGTAGAAACATGGTGATCTCTGAAGTCGAGGACCCGCTCCCTATGTAGATATAAATAGCTCATTCTGAGGTAACGAAAACACAACGATTCTTATTTTCAGGTGATAAACACTAAAGAAAACCATAACATTCCATTTCTGCCAATATATCCCCTTAAATCCTAAACACTGAACTTTTAATTTACTTTCATGTGGTCTTTACTTGAGTTACTCCTTGTTCTAATTTCATTTTATGTGAGTGGCTCTGCATAATATTTGCTGCAGGAGTGATAAATTATTGGAATTATAGATGTTCCCGTGTCACTGAAACCTGCTTTGCATCGGTACAATCGGTTTGTTTTCCTTCCCTTAGCCGGCTTAATCACTGACTGATTAAGAAAACTATATGAGTGGACTCTGAGGCCAAACAGAGGCACAGGCAGATCAATTACAGCGACGCAGCGAGAGAAACCAAACAACACTGGGGGCCTCGTAGAGCGCTATTATACTGCTTGATAAAGTCTCCCATTGTCCTTTCCTCGCGGATGTTTTCTATCCTTTTTATATAGTCCTCATTTTATTTCCTTGCCCTTCCTGAAGCACAAATGACTAATACAAAGGCTGGCAGCTCATTACCAATTCCCCTGCTGCTTCTGAGGCCCTGTGATGGAAAACACCTAAAAGGGATGTATTTACTGCAGAAGGCACAAATATTCTCTTTGCCCTAACGGTGTTGCCTGAAAGTTTTATATGTGTTTTAGGAGGAGGGCACAAGTACTTGGCACACACACTTGTGGCTGAAATGGTATTAACTCATCCTCTACTTAAGACTGCATCCAATTCACTGCTTGTATTATTGTTGTGGTGTAAAACTAGGGTGACCTGAAGAGGTATCTGAGAGCCCAGCGCAAGTCAGACGGGATGACCCCCGACCTGCCGACCAGGGACCTCTTGACTCTTCAGAGAATGGCTTTTGAGATCACCTCTGGTCTGCTGCATCTCCATGAAAACAACTACATCCACAGGTCCGTCATGACGTCACCCGAGTCTTTAAACATGATTGTATTTCTGTTCAATGTGGCTGATTGTCAGAGTTTGTGTTCTGCTCTTTGCTGCAGTGATCTGGCTTTAAGAAACTGCCTGCTGACCTCAGACCTCACTGTTAGGATAGGCGACTACGGCCTTTCACATAACCATTACAAGGTACGTCAGTCTGTGCTTGTATTTCTCTTAAAAATAAACATCTGTTTAATCTTATATTTTAAATCTGTTTGTAGCGCCTTTATTTTGTCATGTAAATAATGACATAATTCAATCTTTTCTTCAGTATAAAAATAGTTATTCTATGTCTTTGTGAAGGAGGACTATTACCTAACTCCAGACAAGCTGTGGATCCCACTACGCTGGATAGCTCCTGAGCTGCTGGAGGAGTACAGAGGATCTCTTATTGTCACTGACCAAACCAAGACCAGCAATGTGTGGTACGTTTTACAGCTGTCACAGCTGTTTATATACAGTGCAAGCCAGGCTGCTAACAGCCAGTTCATGTGGGTAGTGCTCTGATAATGCCTGTCTGTCTGGTGTCTGGTAGTAAACACTCAGTAGCTATTGTATTCAGTGTATGTGTAAAATCTAATACAATCTGATGCAACAGCTCAGATGTAAATTCTACCTTTATAAAAATAATGCGGCTCAGTTTTGATTGACAGTGTTAATATTATTGGGGTTGTAGTTTGCAGTGGTGCTGCATTATATCAAGAGGTGTTTCTAGTTTTGCTCAGCCCATTTACAAACATGAGGGTGGAGAGTATTGGAAACAGATTTTGATATAATGCAAAACACCAGCAACAACAAGCACAGTAATACATACAACATATTGCATAGAATTAACACCTTTTAGAGAGTTTTAACATAAACTTGCCAATTTAAGGTCGATAAAGATAGAATATGTGGTAGGCCTGTTTTACTGGATTGTATTAGACTGTATAGGTGTACCTGTTAAAGTGGCCATATAGAGTATACTGTCAGAAGGAAAATTATTTGTTAGTTCAGGTGGCTTTGTGTCTCAATGACATTTAATACGGTGTCCCCCAAGGAAGCATTCTATGTCCTATTCTTTTTTCGTTATACATGCTCCCTCTTTGCAACATAATTAGTCACAACAATGTCAAATATCACTGTTATGCTGATAAGACACAACTATATATCTCTGTTTTGCCAGACTTCTTTAAATGCTCTTTTTACCTCTAAATAATGTGCAGAAAACATAAATTCTGCGTGTATGTGGTCCAAAAGCAGAAAGGTGGAGACTACAGTCAATGTTTGCTAACCTGTCTAAACAAATTTAAACACATTACAGATCTGGGAGTGATTTTAGACCCTGATCTTAATTGTATCTGCGATTTTAACAAGATTGCAAAAACAGCATTTTTTCATTTGAGGATCATTATGAAAGTCAGACCATCTTTAACTCAGAACGATGCTGAAATGCTGTTATATTATTTTATTACAGCCACTTAGATTATTGCAACTCTCTTTTTACTGGTCTCCCTAAAAACATTTTATAGTTACTGTTAATTCAGAAGGCTGCAGTCAGAATTTTAACCAAAGAACTGATCTCATTACCCCTCTGCTCGCATCACTGCTCTGGCTACCTGTATTTTTTAGAATTGATTTTAAAGTCCCTTAACTTATCTTCAAAGCATTGTATTATCCAGCACCTTCATAAATCAGTGACTGCCTCTCATTTTATGCGTCAACAAGAACTCTCAGATCTTCCACTGCCGATCATTTAGAAGTTCCTAAAGCAGTGGTTCCCAACTGGTCCAGCCATGGGGTCCAGATTTCTCCTTAGTCATTAGTTCGAGGTCCACACATTCAGAGTCATACTTGTGTTTGGCCATGTCGTTGAGCTAGGTTGCTGGCTTTGTCAAGTAGCTGTCGGTTAGTCACTCACTTTACAGCAGGAAACAGCACTTCATAGTAAAAGCTCTGTGCTGAAAATTTACTGACCTTAGAAAAACTTGACACATTTGCGAGTCACTTGCGATCCATTCAGAATGGGCCTCACTTTTGGAGCGCAACCCACCAGTTGGGAACCCCTGTGCTAAAGTATCCCATGAGAAATCTGGTGAGACCACTTTCCTTTTTTTATGGCCCTAAACTGAAGAACTTGGACCTTAGAACAGCAAACAGCAATAGGAAATTGAAGATTTATGTTTTTATTTTGGCATTAAACTTGGATTAATCTTATTAGTGTCATTGTTAAAGTGTTGTTGTATTGTGACCAAATTATTTTTGTTTGTTTGTTTTTCTCTCAGTCATTTCTATAGCTATTATTGTGATTTTTTTCTTCTTTTTTATTGTTTATAATCATCTGATCTTGTCTTATTAAGCACTTTGGGCTGCATCTTTGAAGTTGCTATATAAAGTTTGAATTATTATTATTATTATTATTATTATTATTATTATTGTTATTATTATTAGTAGTAGTAGTAGTAGTAGTAGTAGTATGTGCTTTTTATACTAGTCTCCACTCATTCACCTATTGAACCAGTGTTAGACCATTTGTTCTCTGTGGAAAACAAAGAAACTTCAAACCTCTTAATGCCACTGAAATTGAGTATGAGATGTTCTGAACACCTGATGTATTGACACAGTGTGCAAATAATCTGAGATGGTCTTTGTAGGTCCCAGTTTGAGTTTTGATTTGACCCAAAATCTCAAACTCTTGCATTTTTGAATTGAAGTGAAAGTAGAGACAGAAAGACACAGCTGATTTCTCAAACAAATCATTCCACATATCATTTACACGTAAGCCTATCTTTAAAGATCAGTGTGATCTCAATTTTGCTGGAGCAGAATTTGGAAGTCCATCAATTTGTTAGCAGTCGTAGCGCCATTGCCAGGATCGGTAACATCAGAGGGAGTGATGGAGGAACAAAAGCACAAGCTGGACTGAACCCCCTGCCCTCGATATTACAAAGTCCACTTTAATGTGTTTGGTTGAATGACAATATTCTGGCAACGAAACACACAAGTTGAGGAGGAGTACCATTTCCTCTCACAGAAGACACAATGGCAAAAGATTTAGGAAAGATTTTTATTACTTCTCCAAACAAGTTTTTTCCTCTGATAATATAATAAGGCATCTATAATGACATAACCAACAGAATATAATCTCAAGTGTTTTCTCATTATGCCTCTTAATCTTGTATGCTTTTAAGTCAGAGCTCTGTATAAAACAAGGTGTTGGTGTAAGAGCATTACATAACAAAAAAACTTAGAGGTCTGTGAAGATCTGCCTTTCACCATCTTTACATCTCCTCTTTCCTTCAGGTCCTTGGGGGTGGTTATTTGGGAGCTGTTTGAGTTTGGCTCTCAGCCCCACAGACACCTGAGCGACGAAGAGGTGCTGACCTTCGTCATTAGAGAGAGACAGATCACCCTGGCCCAGCCCAGACTGAAACTCTCCCATGCAGACTACTGGTCAGTATTTATCCACCAAGTGCAGTTGTGCAGAAATGATGATTATGTTAATGGAAAGTGAAGATGCCCTAATTCTGTCTCTCTAAACTTAATTCCTCTGTTGTTCTTTCCTGTCCTCAGGTATGAGATCATGCAGTCCTGCTGGCTACCTCCATCTCAACGCCCTTCTGTAGCGGAGATATTCCTCCTCCTCTCCTCCCTCCTGGCTGCTGAGCGAGGAATGGTGAGGGGGAGTGTGGGCGAAGAAGATGAAGAGGATGAGGAATATGAGGAGGGCAGAGGAAGGAGAGGGGAGAGCGAGGAGTCATTTGAAAGACGCTGGGACTTACTCCGTCCACCTGCCTTCCAGACTGCAGCAAACGAGCGACAAAGGGAGAGAGAGTACGGCAGGGAAGACAGAGACAACTCCTACCCCCTGCTGGACCCTGTGGGGAACTGTATCACCCCGTCCTCGTCTGAACTGGACGACATCTTGACGGTCACCGAAACCAGCAAAGGCTTGAACTTTGAGTATTTCTGGGAAAAGGCTCATGCCAGACGAGGCTACAAACCTCTTCCTCCTCCTCAGCCAATCCCGACTGTGAACAATAACCACAGACAGTCTTTGGACACTCCCACTGTGGTCCCCGTGATAAGCGCCCGCAGCCCCTCCCTTGCCAGCGAGTACTACATCAGATTAGAGGAGCACACCCCCCAGGACAAGTCGCCAACTCTTAAAGGGAAGATGCAGTCCTCGTTCCGCTCTGACTCGATCTGCCCTGGAGACATGGAGCTGGTGGAGATTCGTAGTGGCATGCTGGGAAAAGAACGAGTCCCTTATTGCTCTTCTGATAAGTGTGGAAAGGGCCTCCAGACCATCAGATCAAGCGAGGTTCAACTCCAGGTGCCCAACACAGGCGTGGCTGAATTCAGAGACACTTCGTGCAGAATGACGGACTTCTCAGTAGTCGATTTGGGAGACGATGATGAAGAGGAGAAGAAAAGGAGCAGTGAGGCAGATAAAAAGTCCTCGATGAGTTCTCAAGCTCCGGTCCTTCCTCCGAAGCCTCGCTCTATGTCCATGTCATCAGCCAACCACCTCCACTCACGCCCCCTCCCCGCCCCTCCACTTGGTTATAGAGGACTGCCTCACTACACCATCAGTGGAAAAATCGAAACAGACCCACATCACATGAGTAGCTGTCCGCCTTCTACCTTTGATCACCTGGGGCTCCATCGGTCCCGACAGACTCTGCCACCATCCCCATCCCTCTCCCCCTCCCTTCCCCCATCGAGCCATCCAATTTACCCCCAACCTCCTCAAATGTGCCCCCCACCCCTGCCTCCCCACACCAAACCACAAAGAAGCTGCCCCAGCTATAACACAGCAGACAATTATTTAAGATACAGTAAGCCGCAGATGCAGAGATCCAATAGAGACCCACTATCCTGTGACCTGTCTGACAGAGAGGGTGGTAGCAGGCATTTAGCATCATTGCACAACTCCAGAGAGACCTCTCATTCTCGTGCAAAAGACTTTGACTCTCCTGTTCGTCGAGAAAACCCATTGCGCCCAATTTATCGCAATTTACCCCGCCCTCAGCCCACAAACCCCTCGCTTGACAGACAGTCTTCATCCAGTCCCACCTACTCAGATGAGGATGACTCTCCCTTCATGTCCCCTGAGAGAACCAGCGGTGGGACTACTGTCACTCACTCCAGCCTATCTGAAGACGCAGACCCAGCCTGCGCTGAGTTCTTCTCCAGGGGAATGAAAAGGACCCAGTCACGCCTTGACACCATCCTTCCTGCCATTTGGAGGGAAGACGCTGAACTTCACGCAGAACGTGTGGCCGCTGCCAAGAAATCCCCCATGCATCTGTTTCTGACAGAGATATCTAGTGTGACAGAGTCTAGTGAGTCCAAGTCAGAGGCTTCATGGGAGGGAGACAAGGAGGAGAAAAGAGACGGAGAGAGATGGGGGAACTTTGTGCTGCCCAACAGAGGGATGCGCCGTTCCCAGTCGCTGATCACAGAGCTGGGGTCAGCAGGACAGTCATGGGTGCCGGAGAAACGGGCAGGAGCTCAGGAGGACGCTACTGTAACTAAAGAATCATTCCAGCGGGATCTTTTCCTCACAGAGATCGACACAGGAAGGATGGAAACGGATCCAGAGGGAGGATCAGAAAGTGATCCAGTAAAATACCTCTATCCTGCAGGATCCAGATTGCGGCCCTATGTCTGTGCTCCAGGCCTTCCCTCTTACACCGAGGCTGAGGAAACATATTCAAAGGGTATACGGAGATCTCGCTCTCTCCTCTCTGAGATCACCATGGGGAAGCAGGAGTCAGACCAGCAGCAGACTGAGAAGGAGCCTCGGAAAACAGAGATGACCAGAGAGGAGTTCCTGAAGGAGATCCAATCAGCAGAGACTTTCCTGACTGAAATCATATCGAGACAAAACGCCACGGCAAACAGAAAAGAAGCGGACTCATCTTACTCCCCTACACCGCTGTCTCCTGAATACGAGTCCATATGTATTGACCCAAGCTCCGCTCAGACCATCAGATTTCAGACAGAGAGCTCCGTACGAGCATCCAACAAAGGCAACCATGAAACACAAACTGAGGCCATCTACGCCCAAGTGACCAAGCGCGCTAAAAAGGGTGAGATAAAGGTTTCTATGAAGCCTGAGATCCCAGTCCTTCATATAGGGCCAAATAAACAGGCTCCCAAACTGGACAGCGAAGGAAACAGTGCTGACCACTGCCAATCTGGCGAGTTCGTGTTTTCAGAAATCATGCCCAAAAATGGTCTCCTGCACAACCAAACACTTGCATGTGAGAAAGAAGAGGAGGAGGAGAGCGCAGATGGACCTGCCTTACCTGCCAGAGGAGAGCAAACAGATCTCTTGGAGCACTCTCCTTCTGAGTCCACTCAAAGTGTTAAAGATTCTAACACTGTGCTACAGCGTGAGAACAAAACGCTAACCACAAATGAAGCAGATACTCAAAAGGCTGCTGTAATAGGGAATGGTGAATTAATGAAAGAAGGCCTACAGGCCAGCAGCCCCAAGAGACGGGATCAAACATGTGGAGAGACCGATACCACATCATGTGATCCTGACAAAGAACAGAGCCATTCTGATAAGGTTTCTTCAGTGGACTCTGAACATATCACGACACATGATTTAGAAAATGTGGGTTCTCAAAATAGCGATGAGACTAAAAGAGAAAATTCACTTCAACACAATGACACCGGGCAAGAAAAACACTGTCATGTTGCTGAAAAGGTGCCCACTCCTGCTGCCACTCCAACCACTCCAGATTGGGACCCATCCTCTGATGTCTCACTTATCACCCCCACCGACTCGGTCCTGTCACCTATGACTTCAAACTCAGCCGACTGTCTCACACCTAGTGACTCATGGACAAGCAGTGGAGGAGGAGGAGGAGTGGGAAGCGGTGGGTGGCGAGCTCTGGGAAATGAAACACCACATCGAGACTCTGCCTATTTCTCAGACAGTGACTGGGAGGGGGACGGGATGAACAGAAGGAGCAGTGATGGACTGGTTGCCTCCAGGCCGAGCAGTGGTCGAGGAGGGGATCGGGGAACACTGACAGGGATAGAGGAAAAAACTGAGGAGGAGGGAGAAATGGGAGAAAAGAGCCCCTTAAGAAATAGTTTACAGATGTCAGATAAAGGTAAAACTATTGAGGAAATGAGTACTCTGCATCAGCATGCACCAGAAAATGCCGTCTCTCATTTAGGCGATGACAAAGACATTTTAAACAAAGGGCTGGAGTCAACACAGAGAGACGATTCTGGCATTTTCCAAAACGAGAGCATAAAGTCAACGCTGCTGTGTGATGACCCACAGGCCAAGGACTGTGTTGACTTAATAGATAAGTTGTTCTCAAAATTAGATGATGAGCCACTGAAAGGGCTCCCACACAGCGGTGGGTATCCGATAGACAACCACTACACAGATGGCATCATCTCTCAGATAACAGATTGCAAATACCAGGACGCTGCAGAGAACGATTTAAATCGACATTCCAAGAGCCTCGCTGAGACAAACATTTTGATCGAGTCTATGTCTGGCAGCCATTCAAAGGATTGTCTGTTAAGGCCAGGCAACAAAGATTACACAAGTGATACAGAGAGGGATATTGATCTCTCTGCACTGAACTCCCTCAAATGTAGAAATGACACTGTGGAATCAGTGACACCTTCCCAAGTTGACAACAGAGAGTCAAGATTATCTAAACTATACAGTGTTCAAACCAGTGACGCCACACTCAGCGGTGAAACCCCGTCAGTAGTCGAGCCAAGTGATGATGGGAAGTCTGTATATGGTAAAGTTAGTGGTCTGACGTGTCCTTCTTGGGCTGAGGAGGCTGAAGAGGCTGAGAGACGTGAAGACAGACCCAGTCTGGACCACAACGAGCTGGGTCTGAGAAACCTGCGCTGCTCAGATGGCAGCGAAGACAAGAAGGTCACGACAGAGACGGAGAAACAACTAGCTGCCGCAGAGCTGCGTAACGCCATGAAGGAAAAGTCACCCATGAGAGGAGCAGCAAGTCGGACGGACTCTGCTGACATCATGGATAAAGACTCCTGTGAGGGCCTGGACGTGAAGACTAAAGAGTTATGGAACGCTATGGATGAGGATGAGGAACGTGCAGGATCTGGAGTCATTAGGGGAGAGTTTGACTGCCACCGTTTTTCACAGTCTAGAGACTTACGTTTGTGGCCTGATGAAAATGATCAGTGGGCCTCTCCAGAGAGGAGGTGCCAAGACGAACTGAAATCTGAATTTTTCTCTGGGTTCAGTAATAAGGCCTGGGAGGTGGGGGAAAGGCTTGTTGTAGGTCAGGAGTTTTGGGAGACTGAAGAAAATGATGAACTTGCAGGAAGTGAACCACACCCTGCCATCTTGGAGGGCTGCGAAGAAACCTGGAACGATGAAACACAAGGACTCGCCGGTAATCCTGCCATGAAGGAAAAGTGGGACTCTGCAGTTTCTAATGACCAACAAGCTCCCCAAGTAGTAGACGTACAACAGGAGGAAAACATTGAGAACCTAGTAGAAATTGGCGGTTTCAACGAAGACCTGAAAAGAGAAATCTCAGATATTGAAGTAGAGAATATAGAAATCCCAGAGCAGGAGTCCTTGGAGGAAGCAGAGAGGCAGATTTTGTCATGCACAGAGACAGGAAGGGACAGGGAAGGTCTGCTAGACTCCACAGAGACAGAGGAAAATCAAAACTTTAACAGATGGCCTCAGAATCACCTCTGCAAGATCCAAAAAGAGGGACAGACATCAGCCGAGCGTGTCGACAAAGGCTCAAATTTAGAGAACTGTTTCAGTCACACTTTAGAGAGTTCAAACATATCTATTTGCATCACTGAAGCTCCTCATGAGAACTTTTCAGACCTGGAAAATGTTGAATCAGGCACAGAGTCAGAGGCTGAAATGAAACCATGGCTTTCTAGGCAATTTATAGAAGACAGAGTGAGCATTATAAATGAAGAAGAGGATTTCAGAGACATGCCCCTTCCACCCAATCCCATCTCTTGTCCCAGTGACCTTGATACGCAGGAGATAGATCCACAGGTGGACAATTTCAGCTCAGTAGATTTTCCTAGTCCTCCACCAAGCATAGACCTTGATGTGCAAGATGATAAATTGGAGAGTTTAGACGACTCTTTTCCTAGCCCACCGCCATCTGTTATAGAGGCAGAGGAGTTTATTAGTCACATTAATCTAGACGACTTTATTGCTAGCACTGAGACAGAGCCGTATATTTCCCCAACTCACAATGCAGATGTCTCAGAGCCACCTCTGCAAGAATCACCACCTGCTACAACTCAGAGTAAAGGGATCTCAGCCAATCTGAACCTCCCCTCTGTGCACATAACACTGGTCGATGAGAACAACCTCACACCCAGCACAGAACAACAGCATGAACATAATAATCTGTCACAGAAAACACCGCCTGCCA
Source organism: Epinephelus lanceolatus (assembly GCF_041903045.1). Classification (NCBI taxonomy): domain Eukaryota; kingdom Metazoa; phylum Chordata; class Actinopteri; order Perciformes; family Serranidae; genus Epinephelus; species Epinephelus lanceolatus. The sequence goes on along the minus strand of NC_135743.1, from coordinate 14,526,358 downwards.
CCCCATCTTCACCCCAAGTTCCCCTCAACAATCTCCCAGAGTTACTGATTTCTGAGTGGAAAGATTTGGACGAGGAGCCCCTGGAGGATTTTGAAAAACTGGAACAACTGTGTTGCATATCTGGGGACGAGGAGGACTCTCTGGGTGACCTTTTTCTGGGGAACTTGGAGCTCCTGGAATCTTTGAAGAAATCACCTGAGCAGAAAGGCAGCAGTGGTGGCGATAGTGATACAGGTGAGGAGATAGGTGGCTCCTCTAGTCCTGAGGGGAGCAGCGTGGATTTGAAGGAGGACGGGATCCCTGAGAACTCTGATCAACCGGCAAAGTCTGCACCACATGTGATCGAGGATCCTCAAGAGGAGAAGAATGACGGGCAGAAATCACCAGGCCAAACATCTGATGTCAAAGACCAGAGCTCTTTCTCTAAGATGACAACAAAGAATGGCCTCATGATGCAGGTGAGCATGTTTTCTCGTGTTTTGTTTGTTGTAAAAGTGCTCCTTATATTACCTCTCCGAGTTTAATCCCTGCTCTTTATTGTTTTGTTTTGTTGCTTCAGGTGTGTGAGGAGAGGCTGCAGTTCTCGCTCAGTGAGAACGTGAAAACAAATGTGCTCTGGGGGTCGACTGTTAAAGACACGGTGATGCTGCGGCCCTGGGGGGAACAAATCACGGAGAACAGCAGCGAGCTGGTCACTGTGGAAGAACAAAAAGAGGATGAAAGGTACGACGAAGGCTGAACTTAGGATTTATACTGAAAGAATAATTCACTTAAATTTAAAAAAAAAAAAAAACTCCAACTCAAAATATAGTTTATACTTTCCTCTGGTGGTGTCTTACTCACTGCAAAACTAAAAGAAAAATTAAATCTAAGTAAGACAAAATATCTTAAATCAAGGCAATACATGCTTGTTTTTTGTGTCAAGATTTGGGGAAGTTTTTATGTTAGAGCATTTCACTTTTTCTTTTTTTTATACACTTTTAGTTTTAGCTTTTTTTGTTGTTTGTATATACAACCATAAGTGTCATTTCTAACAACTTAAAATATTCTTTCCACTATCAGAAAGGTAAAGGGAAAGGGAAAAACTGAGCAAAATGGGTGAAAAATAGAACAGCCATGGTTACAAATATCCATTTTCAAAGAAAGGCATATATATATATATATAAATCTGTTACTGAGATTTTAATACTGGTTCTGAGTAACTTAACGCTTGAAACTAGAATTACCAGAACTTAAAAGAAGTTTTATCAACACTGAAAAGTATAAAGCTGCTTTGTTGAAGTCAGCATTTGTTATTTCAAGCATCTTATCCTTTCCATCTCCTCAAATATTAAGAAAAGGTAATGACCAAATGAAATTCACAAAAGCACAGCACAGCAATCATATACTTCTATAGACAAAATATAATGCAGAAAAAAGACACGTTTTATATCTGGGGAACAGAACAGGCTGTGAGTCATTTGGACCAATTTTATATTTTTTATTTTTTAAAACACGTAAAATATCCAGTCTCAAAGAACCCACAAGTATCTTAAATCTAGTGCAGCCAGACAAACAGAACGACAGAGGGCAGCCAGCGGAGGCCCAGTGATGGCAGGTCACAGTTCCCAGTGGGTCATTGTAATTTATGATGACAAATATACTTATTTATAGTGTAGCTGTACTGGTTTCAAGATATAATTTATAAACTTATAGTCTTATATAAATAAAGTGGCACTAGCATTTGCTATATTTAGCTACATTCTTGTACATATTGAGAAAAAATTCTCAAAACTTTTCTCTGTAACCAGATTTGTTTTTGTGAGGACATATCAAGTAGATTGTCTTGTTTTTCTCTGTTTATTATTTTGCATCTACATAATTTATTATTAACTACATTCATATATTGTTTGCATATTTTATTTTGCTCTTTAATTTAAATTTGATATATTCAAATTTAAATTCAAATATATAATATATATACATATAAGATTGTTTTTTAAGAACTGACCTTTTTCAGTATGGAACCCCCAAAGTCCTGACAGATGAATTTTTTTCTTTTTATTTACAAAAGTGTATCATCAATAGTGACCTGGAGGGCTCTCTAATTTACAGCCATGCAGATAATTCTTCTAGTTTTCTTTGCCCAACTTTCGAGATATTTAATTTACCCCCAATATAGTGAGGGTGAACAGATTTTCATTTCCAATGCTCAGACCATTAAAAATGTGTATCTAAAAAAAAAAAAAATCAACATCACTTTTCAGAAACAGTGTCCCTGTTACTTTTAAAAATCTAAACAAATTGCAACACCTTTTCTGAGGAACCATTTATTTTGTGGAAAGTAGTTCCAACAAAAACTGTTGACAGCAACATTTGTTAATTGTCTAGAGTAACAAGGATACTGCCTATTATTTTAAATGTAATTTTTCAAAGCTGTGAGCACAACATATTAAATGAAAAAGAGATGAATGTTACAAAATCTGAGCAGATAAAAACAAAACGATCTGAGTAGATACCACAAGGAGCAAATGGAGAAACCTATTTTGGTGAACAGACCATTTAATATTTCAATTCAATTTTCAATTTTATTTATAAAGCCCAATATCACAAATCACAATTTGCCTCACAGGGCTTTACAGCATACGACATCCCTCTGTCCTTAAGACCCTCACAGCGGATAAGGAAAAACTCCCCAAAAAAAAACCCTTTAACGGGGGAAAAAAAAACGGTAATATTCATGGTTTAATTATATTTTGTTGATTGTGTTTTGTTGTTGTAGCCAAGAGGAGCAGGAAAGTCCCCCCAGCATTCAGCCCGACACAGAGTCTGATGAAACTAAAGCTGAGCCGCTCACTGTGATTGAACAACCTGAGGTCACGACCCCTCAGCCTACTGCAAACCAGGCAATGAAAGGTACGTTCATGTCACACGTATATCGCTGATATTCATGACCGAGACCATGAAATACAAACCACAGCAATTTATTTATTTTTGTGTCAATGTTTGTTCTCCCATCCTGCCGAGTGTTTAAGATACCAGCTTTAGAGATTTCTGAAGTTTCATATAGGAAATACTGCTACACCCACCAATTGTATCACTGTGCAGAAGGAAGTGTGCATCTACTTATGGATGGGAGAATTGTACTCCTGACAGCACAACACATAAACATTAATGGCGTCCTCCTCGTTGATGTAACGTTAGCTAGCTCAGTGGTGTAAGGTGATGAAAGAGATAGGACCCTTTTTTACACTATTTTTTTTTTTGAGTCTATTAAAGATGTAAGGAAGAAAAACAGGAAGCATTAAACAAAGGAAACTTAAAAAACTAAAATGAATCTAAACAGAAGAGGAAGAATAAAGAGAGGGAATAAAATACCCAATTGTCAATCACCCCTAAGCCAGCTGGGCTGCCTGTAGAGGGTCGTCATCCTTACCTTTAAAGGCATTTAAGACACTCTCGTCAGGTGTCTCTCTTTTCTAACGTCTCTTCCTTGCTCTCATTTTTACAGCAAAACTAGCTCGTCTGTCTCTCGCCCTCCCTCCTCTTGCTCTGAGTCTTCCCCTCACCCCCACTGGTAAAGGAGGATTTGGGGATGGTGCGATTGGGAATCGGATCGGAAGACGGAGAGGTCTGTCCTCTGGAAGCGACCCTGACGATGAGGAGGACGATGAGCAGGAGGATGAAAGCTCCCGGAGGGTGATCGTTGTCACAGAAACAGACGTGGACAAACGTGTTGGGCTGAGGAGTCTGCTGAAATCACCCAAGGAGCTGATGGACAGAGAGAGGGACAGAGGGAGGAATGTGTCCTTTTTTGATGATGTCACAATCTATCTTTTTGATCAGGTATTTCCCATACTTTCAATAACTGATTTAAAAGAGACTGTCATCAATATAAAAAAAAAGAGGCCTGACTGTTTTGTTTCATTACGACAGGAAACTCCAACCAATGAGTTGAGCAGTTCAGCGCCCACAAGTCCAGCCACAGTGTCAGTCAAAAGCACCAAGTTGGATTTACGTGGTAAGATCTTAAACATTTTAAACATCTAACAGGGTTTTTGTGGATCTTTAAAAAGTTTTAAAAGAAATTCTTGAATGTACGGAATACATGAACATGTTTTTCTTACCTTGCATTATAAAATCTCAAAAAAATTGGTTGCATCTTTTTAAAAAATGTACTGAATGCCTCTCACATTAACATCACACAGAACAGGACAGCAGAACCAACAACACTCATCTTTTGTTTCTGGGCCAGAATGCTCAAAGAGTGTGATTCACTGTCTGCTGGCTAGCTTTCACTGTACCCTGGAAGACATAGGGAAGTGCAACAAAACTTGGCTTCTTAACCAAGATTTAGGGGCATGGCTGAAACCAGTATAAGGCAATGCATGTGAGACTTGGTGTAATTTATGCAAAAGGTTTTCCAACTCAGCATGATGGCAATCAAGGCAGTGGGATCCCACATGCAAAGTGAGAAACACAAAATAGCAAAGAAAACTCGCCAGTAAACGACACATTTTTCCCAATTCAGTTTTACCCTTGTCTCCAACATGAGACAAAAAAAATTAAAAAAAATAAAATCATGTTTTATGTTATAATAAAAATTTAGGCAAAATTGTCCCTAACCCTAAGTAAATGATGTTTCCTCATGTTTTCTTTTTTCCCATCAGTTTTCATCATAGTAAAATTGGTCCTAATTTGTTTCTTAAAATGTTTAATCATCTCACATTTATTATGAGAAGCAGATTGAGGAGGAAACATATTAAGTCACGTTAGCAACATGGCTGCGGGAATGGAGCTGTTGGTGAAACCATCCACCACTTTGGTCCAGACTGAAATATCTCAACAACTATTGGATAGGCGGCCGTTAAATTTTTTGCAGACATTCATGCTAGCCAGAGGATGAATCCTACTGATTTTGTGATACTAAATAATTTCCTTTAGCGTCAACAAGAGGTTAATGCAGTGTCCACACTACGAGCGATAGCGCTACAGCAAGTCGCCATTGAAGTGTTGCTCAAGCGTTCATTAACATAGTTACGTCGTCACGGGCTTGTGTGTGTAATTATGTCTACATATGTACCTCATTACTTTAAACTTAAGCCACGTTTAACATGAACATCCAACACCGTGACATTATGACAGAAATAAGGAGAAGTGTAATAGGTTCCCTTAAAGGTGCTACTTGCCACAAAGCACCTCGACTCAACGTCACCAAAAGTTTGTAACTGGTCAAAAACATATGCCTCATTTCATCCCTGTGTGTACCACAATGCACATTTAAGCTAACACTGCATCACCTAACTGAGCTAAATAACACAGTACCACAACAAGAAACAAAGACATATAAGTGGTTAACATTTCACTGAGTTATTGAAATGCTGAAAAAAACTGAATCCAGCTCAACTTCGATTTGTAGCGCATCATGCCCACCCACAGCGACAAGTGTCGGGCGTCAGTTTGTAGCTTCATGTCACTGGCTTCCATTGAAAATGACATGTAGCCTATTGCTGAGTCGCTCGTAGTGTGAACGCAGCATTAGTGATGGGATTACTCGTTCACTTGTGAGAGCCGGTTTTTTGGCTCTCGTTCACTTTGAAGAGCCAGTTCAAAGATGCAGTTCGTTCGTTTGTTGTTGTTGTTGTTTTTTTTTTTTGGGGGGGGGGGGTTATTGCTGTGTGTGTGTGTGGAGGGCAGGTGTTAGTGGGTTCAACGACGAATCGCATTGCTGATTTATCGCATCACGTGATCTGGAATCTGGATATTGTAACGTGGACCCAGAATAGACCCTGCACATATAAAGTTTGGTGTAGCCATAGCAACGCCCTTTATAAACAACAAGCCTGCCAATACAAGCAAGTGCTGGTAGATAGTGGGTTAGCTTCCTGCCTTTCTTTTCTAACCGAGGGGGGTCATCAACACAAAGAGCCAGTTCAAAGACGCGGCTCGTTCGCGAACGTCACATCAATACGCAGCATCACATTTTTGATTTGTCTTCTTCTCTGCCATGGTGGAAGACACATTTGTGGATGAATTGTAATAACTTTACCAAATACCTGCAAAACAAATGACACTCCCATCATCCTCAGCTGTATGTTGTGTTTTGTGCTGACTGACTCACATTAGCATGCCCACATTAGCATTTAGCTCAAAGCACTGCAACACCAAAGCATCACAGAGCTGCCAGGACGCTGCAGACTCTTCTTATCAGACTGTAGACATAATGCGCATAAGTCTGAAATATGTTTCTTTCCACACGTGTATTATCACTCAGTCCTCACCTTGAGCCAGAGAATGACGTAATAAAATCTGACAGCCACTAACTCATCCCCACCCACCGAAATGGAAAACCCTCAGTTCAACCATCTCATCTCCAAATATGCAGGCAGAATTAATCTTCTATAATTATCCCCCTCGACACTGTGACATGTGGAACTGAGCGGCGACATAAATCCTGCACTCAACAATGCAAGCCTAAGCTGTGTCTCCCAACACATTTTCATTTGCTCTCTTGACTTCCTCTCTCCATCTTGTACACTGATTACCTCATTTCACAGAATAATGAAAGTTTGGGCTCAGAGTTTCCTTCGGGCTGTGCACATATACAGAAATGCAGAAACTCCAAAATTAGATGCTTTCATGATCTTTCGTCGCCTTTAGAGTTGAAACTTCAAAGTGTTGAAAGAAGAGGCTGCGTCGCTCTGAGTTATTTTTAACTGTCCAGCATTGCTTCAGTGTGATTATATTAATAGATATAAATTATTAGTTTATTTTCTGACTTGGGTTTGGTTTGGAACATTTATACCTGTCAGGCCAGACAATGAACACAAAAGGGTGGATGAGGAAACACACTATACATAAACAAAGTTAAAGAGGAAACATTGACATTAACTGAAAATGTAGTTCTTCAGTTTTATCCACAGCTTGGCTTTGCACTGTATGATTTAAAAAGAGATTTAATATTGAATAGTACACTTGAAACTATGACTTAAAGGGACATTTCACAGATTTCCAACCAGCTTTGTATCATAAAATTGTGGGTATTATGTGTAATAAACTTCGGTTCATTGGTCTGGTGTGGCACAGTGCATTATGGTAGTTGTAGGTTTTCTACCTCTTGAGGAAAAGCGAACGCCACCGCCCTTTTCACAGAATTTGGTTTGCTCTAGGGCTGTTGCTTGAACTAGATAGATGGATAACTTTATTGTCCACCTCAGTGGAAATTTGTCTTTGGCTTCTCTCAAAAATCAAAGCCACAGACAAACACACAACGCAATACACCATTAAAAACGTACAGTTAAACAATATATATCATATTATAGTGTAAACAGGCAGGTAGGACCAATAGTAAAAGAGCACATCTTATGAAAATAGTAGTGTTCCCTGATACAGTCACTCTGTGTTCATTGCCTGTATGACATAGGGAATAAAAGACTTCTAAAATGTGTTCCGACTGACTCTAGGGACCCGAAATCGACGCCCAGATGGGAGCAGCTCAAACTGTGAGTGTAATGGATGTGAGGCATCAGCAATTATATGTTTAGCCTTAACTACAGATTGCACTTCCCCATTGTTGTATGCCTGCTGCCACCATGGACACGAAGAGTATGGAGGTAGTTCAAGAAAAGAAGAGATGCCCCTCTCTTTCTCTCTCAAACTCAGAACAAACTCTGATCAAAAGTTAACACCGGCAGTGCTGATCAAATATAGACAAAGATTCTGTTACTATATCGCCTTTTCTCACCTAAAATGTTTTTAGAAACATATTTTAGTGCACTGTTTGAAAGTAATACAAGCTATACAAATTTGTGAACAGGAAGTGGGCGCCATACTGTTTCCTGTATTGTTCACTTTTGTATGAGTCTATACATTGTTGTTGTGTTTTGTTTTTTTGTTTTTTTTAGAAAAATCGTGCATAGTATATCTTGAAGTTTTGGGCTCCCCCACAGGTCTTTAAGACCAACCAGCACACCTATATTACTGCATATCAGAATCAGGTTTATACTTTGCCAAGTAAGTTTTGGTACACAGGAATTTTCCTTGATATTTTGCTGCATAACAACAAACATATTTCAAAAAGAAAAACAAGTACTGCAAAAGACAAGAACCATAAACATAAAACATGAAAAAAATACAATAAAACAATATGAAAAACATAAACTATATCTGTTTTTAAAATGAAATGAGATGTAGAGTGTTTAAAACGCAGATGATGGAGTGTGAAATTTTGACAAAAGAGTGTGGAGAAGTAAAAAGAATGTGTGCAATGTACAGAGAAAATGATCTAGAGCATGTGTGTAAATATAACGCATTGAGTCAGATGTGAAGGCTTTGCTTAATGTAACGTATAGAAGTAAGTAGGTCAGCGCTTTAGGCTCTCGCTTTTGCTGGAGGAATTTCTCATCAAGACACAGATAACAAAAAGCAGAAATCTCAGCTCATTAATCATAAAATCTGTTTCATGCTGAAGGTTAATTTGTGAATTACTACTATGAACATCAAGGTAAAATGAAATGGTTGGTGACTGTGCCTACACATAGTGCTTGATGTTGTGTTTCTTCCCATCAGGGTCAAACATCAAGAGCAAAGAATCGAAAAGGAAAGAGGATTTATCAATCAAACCAAGGTCGCCTGTGGGGGCCAATCCAGTGACATCATCGCGCTTCACTGTCAGCCCTGCCAATGACCCCCACTTGGTGTGATGTCACATGACATCGTGGGAACCTTTAGAGCTGAACCCTCTTGGACTGGCCAGTGAATTAACCCCAACAACCAGCCATTCACCCAGAGGCTATTTTTTTATTGAAGAGGCAACTGAAAGAATGAGACTCCCGACCTAAAAGCTGGACACATTCCAGGTTTTACCAGCGACAGGATTTTGTATGACAGGGGTTTGTTGTGCTCCTGCCTGCCACTATTTACAGAGTTTATTCATAGCCTTCAGCTACAAAAGTCTTTGGAAAAGGCAGCATATGGCTAGGAGAAGAGGAGCCTGGAGCTTTGTAAAATCTGAAACAGATTTGACAGCTATGCAGTGGGAGTCTTGCTGTGTACCAGCTTACCTTCTCTTTTTCTTATTCATTCTGTTGTATTATTCCCCAGATGTGCGGGGAATGCACTTTCTTTAGTCATTCATCTGTCTATGTAAGCGCTTGGATCCCAGTCCTCTCTTTATTAAAGAAGTTTTTCATTGCAGTCAGTCAGTTGTTCTTGTAGGCAGCAGTTTGGAACAGAAATCGCTTGACTCCTGTATTTGAGAATAGTCATTTGCATTTGTACAAATATCATAATACAAGTGAATACAATATCATTTTAGAGCTGTTTACTTTTAGATGTATTCTTAGACTGCACGAAAAATGAAACAAGCTATGCTTCTTTATACTTTTAGTTCAAAACAGATTTGTCTTATGTTGATTAATTTATATTATATATATTTATTATATTGTTTTATTTATTTATTTATGTAAAGCCAGTTTCCATGCAATATTTTATTTATTTAATTATTTATTTATCTCTTTATTTATTTGCTTTCTGCAATTAATATATATGAACTTAGCTATAATTTGTTTGGGACAGAATGCATCTAGGTTATACCTTCTCTAAGATCTTCATAACAAATAAATCAAAAATATTTTCCCAAACGTCTTAATTGCTAAAAAAAAGTATTTTGTATAATTTTACTTGTTAATATATGCCAATCTGTATGGAACTATGTCCTGTAATGTGTCATTATTTTCCAATGTCTATGAATTTTTAGCCGTCTTGTCATTCTTTTACCTTGTTTAATGACCGTTAATGTAGCTTAGCATGAAAAATCAAAGCCTCTCATCAGTAAATAACTCCATTTGTTTGTGTATCTGTTAATTTACCCCATTTTCTACTAATAACAGTCCATCCTGCAGTCGAGGTCCAACTAGTCCATTCGTTTAGTCTGTTTAAATGTTGGTTTAAAACCTGTATTGTTTAAAGAATGGTTTTCAAGGGATAATGTATAAACAAGGGGAAATAAAAACTACAAAATGTGAGCCTCTTATTGTTTCATCACAATAAATCGTATTGTTTTGTAATCGTACAGCGCTCTACTTATAACCGAGAAGACCCATATATCTCCTGTGTAATGCGTCTTTCTTTGTGCGGCGTATTGACTCCATTTCCCAGAAGGCGGTTCGAATGTTGTGACGTATTTATCCCGCGTCAAACGAGTTAACTGTGCACCGCAGGCTTACTGCGTATAACGACTAATCTTAGAATACAGAAGAAACTCTTGAAGCCTTCATAAGGCGTATTTGTTTTCCTTTCAGTAGGCGACCAGAGGCTGAAGGTTAGAGGTAAGTTTGTGTTACTTTTAAAGTGTGTAGTAACAAAACTGACAGCGCTAAGCCAACGTTTGCTAACGCTAGCTAGCTAGCACTAACGTTACATTAACGATACAACCACTGAATTATGATTAGTGTAGACACATCTTTCTCAAATAGCTGCACGTTCAGATTTTATTTGCTCCGTTATATATCCTGTGTTACACTGATTAACGTTGTCTGGGAGTCTAAACAGGACCGTAATACCCTGAAATCATTATTGTTAACTTCAACTACTTTAAAAACATCCCCCATTTGTGTTCATCGTGATTTGGATCCAAGACCTCACCACTGATCCTAATCCCCAGTTAATTTAGTGACCTATCTAACGTTAAATGGCTAAACTGACAAACAATATTCAGTGTGTTGAATTGCTTGTTCTGTTTTCTAAAGCGTCTCAGATTATATCGAAATCATGCCGAGAAAAACCAGCAGTTCTTTTAACAGTAATTTCCATTACTTTGGCTTGTTACCCCTTAAAATGAAACCATGTGCACTTGTGAGGTTATAGTCAGTCAGTTTGCAGCCCGTGGGCTAAATCTGGCCCTCAGACCAATTTCTAATTTCACAATTAAATTCAAATTAATTCACGAGGAAGAAAATATGGAGGGTCTTCGAGGATGGGGCAAATAGTGCCATGGACTTTTACACTGAGTGAGCTGGCCAGTCGTTGTTTTTTTTTTTAATCTTTATATAAAATTAACTGGGATTTTTTTTAAAATGTAAATAGGATGCCAGAGTCTATTTAAAAAACATCAAACTAGAGCTTGTTTTTTTTTTTGTTTGGTTTTTTTTTTTTCATAAATATAAATGCCAGTGGAAGACCCCCAGACAGAGGTCCGGGCAAATTATTTATATATTATTTATTAATGTTTATTATAGCAGGCCTTTGGCCTCCTGGCATTTTGTAAAAGTGGCCACCAGGCAATGCAAGTTGTGTATTCCTGGTCATAGTTGTACAGTTGTGCAGAAGGGGTGGGAATCACCAGAAGTCCTAAGATATGCTAAGTCACGATATAATATTATTGTGATTTTTTTTTAACATTTTGCAATATGCTAGGTATTATAATAACATATGTTGTGATAAGTTGCGATTTATTGTCCTTTTTTTAAACTTCAGCTTGTATCCCCAAAGGAAAACATTGTCAACATCTGTTTTGTGTAATAAGATAAAGTTTTCTGCCCGTTCATCTCACTTCAGTCCTTTTTATTGCAGCAAAGTGTATCTAATGGAGTAAAAAAGCAATTGGTTCGATTATTCTAGCAGGTTACCAAAAGTTTAATTTGTATTTGCATTATTAATAATTTATGTAATGATGAAATTGATGTCTTGCATCAGTGTTTCAATAAAACATGTAACTGTATCAGCATTTTCCCCATCCCTAGGGAGCTGTAGAAAATGAAATAGTCACGTCTTACATTGATCAATTTGGGGGATTTTAGGGAAGTTTTACTAGGGAAAAGAACAAATTGCAAAGGTCAGAAACAAACAATATATTTGTTTCACTGAAATGTATTTTGTCCTTGTTTAACTTCTCATAATCCATTAATCACATTTTTGTCCCTCTAGCCATCTCATCATTTCCCAGATGATAAGCATCTGCTTTGCTGCTTTTACTGTATTTAAGTTATCATACAGATCAGTGATGTGGATAGGACAATCACATTTTATTTCACTCAGCTGTAACAGTAAGAAAAGAAAATTATATTACTTAAAACCAGAACAGAAAGCATTTGGGTTTTATTGCTGTGCAGTGCAATGTTCAGAAATTTCAGATGCCACACAGTCTTGTTGTAGATATTATATCAGAAAGATTAACACTGTGGTACAATCAGTAACACTCATTTTTGAAACTTACCTGAGTAGCTTCATCTTATCAAGTTACCTTTAATGTCCTCAAACTTTGTGCTGCTGATTGCAGATGTCTCTGGCGGATGAGCTCCTGGCAGATTTGGAGGAGGCCGGAGATGAGGGTGAGGACGGGTTGTATGCAGAGGGAGAGGAAGGGGAGAGTGATGGAGAGGTGGCACAGGGAAGGACAGAGGCAGGGCTGGAAGACATTCCAGAGGAGATGGAGGTGGACTACAGTAAAGCTGAGAGTGTAGCGTCCATCGCCAAACTCCGCAATAGCAAACAGGTGAGTTGTATCATACAGTTGTTGTATTATACAAGCAACTGTTGTGGTTGTTGCCACATAATCTTATTTTTTGTCTGCAGTTTTCAGAGATAATGGACAAAATTTCTGTGTACAGTGGAAAACAGCGCAAGAACTCAGAGGGTGAGTGTGACCCATGTTCACGTTTTCTTTTGTGTGTGTGACAGTGTGGTTTAAAAAGTTCCTCACAGCATGTAGCTCCAGTTGAATCTGAATTAAGTTGGTTGTGTTTCCTTTTAGTCTCGGGTCCAGTCGAGGCCGACCCAGAATACAGACTGATCGTTGCAGCCAATAACCTCACAGTGGAGATCGACAATGAACTCAGTGAGTTAGCTGCTTCTGCCAGTTAAAGAAATCAAAATGTAAAGGGTTTGATGTTGTTCTGCTCTGTATTAAAAAACTTTTCTAATGCTTTTCTGCCTGGGTTTCAGATATCATCCACAAGTTCACTCGCGACAAGTACTCCAAGAGGTTCCCAGAGCTCGAATCTTTGGTGCCAGATTCTCTAGATTACATCCGCACAGTCAAGGTGAGACGAGTTGAAATGTTTATTTTGCATTTTTACCGAAAATCCATTTCAAAATGAGAGTAAGGTGTTCATTATTTGTTTCTTTAGTTGGACTGCTGGAGCATATTCATCGATAATAATTTATGTGATTTAGTAAAAAGTAAATTAGTAGAGATGATTAGATTAGATATGGCTCCAAATTATAGCCACCTGTGTCACGGGAAAATAGTCTTATTTTTTTTTCAAAATTAAAGAGTATGTATTATTATTCATGTTACAGAAATTACACAGATTGACTATATTTAATAGTTATTTAAAAATATGAAAGCTTACAATTATTACACCCTCACAAATTATCATTGATACGTTAGGAAAATTAATATAATAAAGTATTTTATAAAAAGTTATTTTCTCACATATAAATATATTGTATATATTTTTTATATTATTGTTTTTTCATATTTTAATTATAATTTTATTCTGTCCTACATTTATGTCTCTTAATTTTTTCAATACTTGTTTTATTTATTTATTTTTTTAAATTTCAGTTTCCCCTATGGTGTTAATGTTATGCACCAATACATACAGTCCTTATATGAGAATGAGAAAACCTACTTGGCAATAAACTGTATTCTCATATGATTTGAGCATCATTTTGTGTTTCTTCCTCAGGAGTTAGGAAACAACCTGGACAAGTGCAAGAACAATGAAACTCTTCAGCAGATCCTCACTAATGCCACTATTATGGTTGTCAGTGTTACAGCTTCCACCACACAGGGGTGAGTGAACAGACATCTGTGGTCTGTCAGTGTTATTGCTCCCATCCACAGGACGTTTGTGAGTGGCCGTCGCCGTTTAAATGCCGATCAATAAGTTGACTTTGTGTGTTTTTGTGGTTTTAGATCACAGCTAACTGAGGATGAACTGAAGCAACTGGAGGAGGCATGTGACATGGCTCTGGAGCTGAACCAGTCCAAACACAGGATATATGAATATGTGGAGTCCAGGATGTCATTCATCGCCCCAAATCTGTCCATCATTGTTGGAGCCTCGACAGCTGCCAAGATCATGGGTGAGCGACACAGAAAGATCCGTCTTAGATTTAAATTGTTTAGATTAGGGATGTTCCTTATGACAAATTTCCCTGATGTTTAAACATAAATTTAAACTTAGAATCATCTAAAAGTAAGAAAACACTCAGATAAAAGTCAATATTGAGCACAATTTTATCTATTAGGTAAAATTATGTCTGAAAAAATATTGTTTATTATTAAAACCATTCAAAATTGTCATTCACATTTTTCAGTTCGGTGAGACGGTGGTGCATTGTCATGGTTAGCATTGTCGCCTCACAGCCAGAGGGTTCCTGGTGCAAACCTGCGGTGGGAGGTTCAAACCCTGGGGTGGGGGAGCCCCTCTGTTTGGAGTTTGCATGTTCTTCCCGTGTCAGCATGGGTTTTCTCTGGGTACTCCGGCTTCCTCCCACAGTCTAAAGTTAATTGGTGACTCTAAATTGGCCCATAGGTGTGAATGTGAACGTGAACAGTTTGGCAACCTGTCCAGGGTGTAGCCCACCTCTCGCATAATGTTAGCTGGGATTGGCTCCAACGTGTGTGTTGTTATGCTGTCCGTGCTATTTATCTCAAATAAAATAATTTTCATAATCACTCTCTGTTTCTCTCTCTGGTTTGTCCTCTGCCTGCAGGTATCGCTGGCGGCCTCACTAACCTCTCCAAAATGCCCGCCTGTAACCTCATGCTGCTGGGAGCTCAGAGAAGAACGCTGTCTGGCTTCAGCAGCACCTCCCTGCTGCCCCACACCGGCTTCATCTACCACTGTGATGTGGTGCAGTCGCTACCACCTGTCAGTAAATAAACAGAAACATACTGCAGTGTTGTTCTAACTGAGCACATGGGACGTTGTAGCTAACAGCTGTCTGCCATTTTGTGTATTCAGGACCTCAGGAGGAAGGCAGCTCGTCTGGTGGCTGCGAAGTGCACTCTGGCTGCCCGAGTGGACAGTTTCCACGAGAGTTCAGACGGCAAGGTGACTGTCCAAGAGGAGCACATACACACTGATGCTGAATTTATGAATAGCTGTGTGGATACTAACACGTGCTACAAAATAAACAGGCTAAATTCTCTAACATTTTCTCAATGTTGTTTACACATTTGGTGGATAAATACCTTACAAAACAATGTAGTCCAACACACCATCAAACATACAGTCGCAACCACTGCTACATAGTTGAAATTACACCTCTGACACAAACATTTTAACATTTATTTTACATTTCTGGCGCCTCTGGTTTTAACTTCTGTGTAACTTTTGTAGGTTGGCTACGATCTAAAAGAAGAAATAGAGAGGAAGTTTGATAAATGGCAGGAGCCTCCGCCAGTAAAGCAGGTCAAACCACTGCCAGCCCCGCTGGATGGACAGAGGAAGAAGAGAGGAGGAAGGAGGTACAGATCTGCTCTATCCCTGCAGCACAGGCCACACATTTAGAGAAAAGTGGAGTACAATATGGAGATGCTTGAAGTACAAATGAATTGATTTATGCAGCCTTTTATTGTAAGTAAAACATTCTGCTGTATCAGAACACAGGGAAGCAAACAAAGCACAAGACAGAGCAGCGAGAATCTTACATAACTCGCACAGCCGAGCTCAGAATACCACCATCAACTCAGAATATGTGTATATATAGCATAACCAACTCCACTGTTCTTATCTTCTCTCCAAAAGGTATCGAAAGATGAAGGAGCGTCTTGGACTGACTGAGATCAGGAAACATGCCAACAGAATGACTTTTGCAGAGGTCAGTAGATATCGTCTCTCATGCCTCTTATATCTCACATATCTTGTGTAACTATGCTCCCTGTAAGTTTAACTTTCATTTATTCCAGTGGTGTTCACTTTCAGGCAGTAATATGTCCAGTATTTATACTATCATCTAACTGTGATGTATATATATGTGGCTCTAAATGTGCTATATTTAAAGACAAAAGCAAAATAAGTACAAATATAGTGGGAAAAAAATGTGCATGTTAAATATACGGAAATGTTCTCTGATCACATTGGATTTTGTTCCCTGCCAGAGCATCTAAATATAAACACAAAGGCCGAAACACTTGGACTAGGATGGCGGCCAAAAGCAGCTTCACTAGTTTCTGATTTCATCAGTTTACAAAAGCAAAGCTGATACTGCACCGAGACCCAAGAGACATAGTTTGTGCTAATGTTTCAGGCAAGATGCAGAGTTGTAATCTAAATCTGTTGTTTACAGCAAACCCACTGTAGTGATGTAGCGAGATGAGGTTTCTTGTTTTCAGTTTTACCTCTAAATAAACAGACTGATTTTTTTTTTACAAGGAGAGTGGAAACGGGACAATGCAGTCAGTACAAGGACACATATTCTTTTCTCATTTTCAGAAATCTCAGACTCAAACCTGCTGTAGTACTCACATTTCATCACACCAGTGGCTGAGCTGCTCACTTCTCAATAAGTAAACTAGTTTCATATCACCGTGCACTTGCCACCTGAAAGACATTGTATCAGTTAATAATAGTGAGTTATGGCTTTCCATGTTATAAGAGAAGCTTTTAAACACTGCAGAGCTGGAATGTGAAATTATTTAATATGTGTGTTTTGTCAGGGCACACCATTTCTATTGTTTGACATGAGCATGATTTTGGTAAAGGACGCATAAGCAGTGAGACTTTAAGCTTCTTCAGAGTGTCCTTGACGGGGTCTTAAAAAGTATTAAAAGTTGGTAAATCAATTTAATGAGAGTTAATTCTGTGAAAATTTTTTTAGAATTTTTTTTTCCACTATACTATGACTTTATGGCATACTATACTATGACTTTTTATGACATACTATACTATGACTTTTTATGACATACTATACTATGACTTTATGACATACTATACAATGACTTTATGACATAGTATACTGACATTTTTTTTGACATACTATACTATACTATACTATGACTTTTTATGACATAATATACTATGACTTTTCTATGACATAGTATACTGACATTTTTATGACATATTATACTATGACTTTTCTATGACATAGTATACTGACATTTTTTTTGACATACTATACTATGACTTTATGACATACTATACTATGACTTTTTGACATACTATACTATGACTTTATGACATACTATACTATGACTTTTATATGACACTATACTATGACTTTTTATGACATGCTATACTATGACTTTTTGACATACTATACTATGACTTTATGACATACTATACTATGACTTTTTGACATACTATACTATGACTTTATGACAGTATACTGACATTTTTGACATACTATACTATGACTTTATGACATACTATACTATGACTTTTTTACATAATATACTATGACTTTATGACATACTATACTATGACTATGACATACTATACTGTGACTTTTTGACATACTATACTATGACTTTATGACATACTATACTGTGACTTTTTGACATACTATACTATGACTTTTTGACATACTATACTATACTATGACTTTATGACAGTATACTGACATTTTTTGACATACTATACTATGACTTTTATATGACACTATACTATGACTTTTTATGACATACTATACTATGAATTTTTGACATACTATACAATGACTTTATGACATACTATACTATGACTTTTTATGACATACTTTACTATGACTTAATGGCATACTATACTATGACTATGACATACTATACTATGACTTTTTGACATACTATACTATGACTTTATGATATAGTATACTGACATTTTTTTGACATACTATACTATACTATGACTTTTCTATGACATACTATACTATGACTTTTTGACATACTATACTATGACTTTATGACATAATATACTGATATTTTTTTGACATACTATACTATGACTTTATGACATACTATACTATGACTTTTCTATGACATACTATTACTATGACTTTTTGACATACTATACTATGACTTTTTATGACATACTATACTATGACTTTAGGACATAGTATATTGACATTTTTTTGATGTACTATACTATGACTTTATGGCATACTATACTATGACTTTATGACATAGTATATTGACATTTTTTTGACGTACTATACTATGACTTTATGGCATACTATACTATGACTTTTCTATGACATAGTATACTGACATTTTTATGACATACTATACTATGACTTTTCTATGACATACTATACTATGACTTTTTGACATACTATACTATGACTTTATGACATACTATACTATGACTTTTTGACATACTATACTATACTATGACTTTATGACAGTATACTGACATTTTTTGACATACTATACTATGACCTTTATATGACACTATACTATGACTTTTTATGACATACTATACTATGAATTTTTGACGTACTATACAATGACTTTATGACATACTATACTATGACTTTATGACATACTATGCTATGACTTTTTATGACATACTTTACTATGACTTTATGGCATACTATACTATGACTTTATGACATACTATACTATGACTTTTTGACATACTATACTATGACTTTATGATATAGTATACTGACATTTTTTTGACATACTATATTATACTATGACTTTTCTATGACATACTATACTATGACTTTTTATGACATACTATACTATGACTTTATGACATACTATACTATGACTTTTCTATGACATACTATACTATGACTTTTCTATGACATACTATACTATGACTTTTTATGACATACTATACTATGACTTTAGGACATAGTATATTGACATTTTTTTGATGTACTATACTATGACTTTATGACATAGTATATTGACATTTTTTTGACGTACTATACTATGACTTTATGGCATACTATACTATGACTTTTCTATGACATAGTATACTGACATTTTTATGACATACTATACTATGACTTTTCTATGACATAGTATACTGACCTTTTTTTGACATACTATACTATGACTTTATGACATACTATACTATGACTTTTCTATGACATAGTATACTGACCTTTTTATGACATACTATACTATGACTTTATGACATACTATACTGTGACTTTTCTTTGACATAGTATACTGACTCTTTCTTGACATACTATACCATGACTTTTGGGTTAATTTTATGACACGTTTATGACATACTATAGTATGACATTTATTGTAATGTGCTACATCAGCGGTTCTCATATTTTTCACGACTTTACTTGCAGATTGAAGATGATGCATATCAGGAGGATCTGGGCTTCAGTCTGGGTCAGCTGGGGAAGAGCGGCAGCGGGCGCGTCAGGCAGGCTCAAGTGAACGAGGCCACCAAAGCCAGAATCTCCAAATCCCTCCAGGTAATCTTATTGGTGGCTCATTCTCACTTTAACAATGACCTATTTATTATTTTGTTTTCAGTCCTTAAGTGTCTGTATTTATTTTGCTGCACACAACAGAGGACGTTGCAGAAGCAGAGCATGACATACGGAGGAAAGTCTACAGTCAGAGACCGCTCCTCAGGAACCAGCTCCAGTGTAGCATTTACACCTCTTCAGGTAAAAAGAGCTCAACACTCTCTCTAATTGACCATCCCCTGAACACTGTACAGGCTTATTTCAGTTAACTAACCATTGTGCTCTTGTCTGCAGGGGCTGGAGATTGTCAACCCACAGGCTGCGGAGAAGAAGGTGGCTGAAGCTAACCAGAAATACTTCTCTAACATGGCGGAGTTCCTCAAAGTCAAAAAGGAAGCTAAGATGTAAACACACACCAGACAATACACACCATCATCTTGCACATGGACTGTTGGACTCAACACTGTTAAATGTTCATATATTTTGAAATTCGCTTGACATTGTGCTTGGTCCTGTATTTTGGTTTTACTTTTTCGTTTTTCAGTTTTAATAAAATGTGAAAATTTCACAATGTGTCCTGTCGTGTTTTAGAGAAAGTAAAAAATGTTGAAACCATGTGCCTGATGCTGTTTGTAGGTAAACTCTACAAATCTTATCCCATTTGCTTGAATTGGTCTTTATACTTGGTCACTGCATTCGCCAAATACATGACTTGTTAAATGATATACTACACGATGACTTCTTTATCGCAAACTGTACTATGGCTTTTTTTTATCACATACTATGACTTTTTAATACATTACATACTATACTATTACTTTGTAAGACTTTTTTAAAAAATCTAATGCCTAATTAAACTTTTTATTGTGTTTCTTCTTTTTTTTTTTGATGACACACTATACTTAGACTTTTTTCAGTTTAACACATACTGTACTATAACTTTTAAAATGACATACTATCCCATGATCTTTTTTGCTATAATGTTACTTTTTTGATGACATACTATACTAGACTTTTTTCGACATATTATACTATGACTTTTTTGACATAATATTCTATGACTTTTCATGGCATACTGTAGTATGACTATTTTTGTGATTTATGAAGACATATGCGACTTTTTATTCATGATTTTGGACGACATACTATACTATAAACAAATTTCACGATTTTTGATGACAAAATACTATGATGTTTCGTCATGATTTTTGACAACATACGATACTATGACAATCTCTAATTATTTTTGATGACATACTATATATGATGTTTTTTCATGATTTTGAACGACATACTATACTATGACCATCTTTCATGATTTTTCACGACATACTATACTATGACGTTTTTTCATGATTCTTGATGACATACTATGACCATCTTTCATGATTTTGGACGACATACTATACGATGACCATCTCTATTTTTGATGACATACTATACTATGATGGTTCATTCATTCATTTTGAACGACATACTGTACTATGACGTTTTTTCATGATTCTTGACGACATACTATACTATGACCATCTTTCATGATTTTGGACGACATACTATAGGATGACCATCTCTAATTGTTTTAGATGACATACTATACTATAACGGTTCTTTAATGATTTTGGACGACATACTATACTATGATGTTTTTTCATGATTTTTGACACGTTTTTTTAATATTTGACGACACACTATACTATGACATTTTTTTCATGATTTTGAACGACATACTATACTATGACGTTTCATCGTGATTTTTGACGAAATACGATACTATGACCATCTCTAATTATTTTTGACGACATACTATATATAATGGTTTTTCATGATTTTTGATGACGTACTATACTATTACCATCTATCATGATTTTTGACAACGTCATATACTATAACGTTTTTTTATGATTCTTGATGACATACTGTACTATGACCATCTTTAATGATTTTTTACAACACACTATGCTATTACGTTTTTTTCATGATTTTGAACGACATACTATACTATAACGTTTTTTTCATGATATTGGTGGACAAACTATACGATGACCATCTCTGATTATTTTTGATGACATACTATACTATGACCATCTTTCATGATTTTGGACGACATACTATACGATGACCATCTGTAATTATTTTTGATGACATACTATACTATGACGGTTCTTTCATGATGGTTGACGACATACTATACTATGACGTTTTTTCATGATTCTTGACGACATACTATACTATGACCATCTGTCATGATTTTGGACAACATACTATACGATGACCATCTGTAATTATTTTTGATGACATACTATACTATGACGGTTCTTTCATGATGGTTGACGACATACTATACTATGACGTTTTTTCATGATTTTTGACAACATACTATACTATTACCATCTTTCATAATTTTTGACAACATAATAGTATGATGTCAACAATCATGAAAGAACCGTTATAGTATAGCATGTCTTCCAAAATCGTGAAAAAACATCATAGTATGGTATGTAGTAAAAAATCATAAAAGATTGTCATAGTATAGTATGTCGTTAAAAATCATGAAAAAAACGTCATAGTATAGCATGTTGTCAGAAATCATGAAAAAAATGTCATAGTATAGTATGTCGTCAAAAATCATTAAAGGAACATCATAGTATAGTAAGGTGTCACAAATCATGAAAAAACGTCATAGTATAGTGTGTCATCCAAAATCAAGAAAAAATGTCATAGTATAGTATGTCATCCAAAATCATGTAGAAACGCCATAGTATAATATGTCGTCAAAAATCATGGAAAAAAGTCATGGTATAATATGTCGTCAAAAATCATGAAAAAAAGTCATAGGATAGTATGTCGTCCAAAATTATGAAGAAATGTCATAGTAAAGTATGTCATCAAAAATCATGAAAGATGGTCATAGTATAGTAAGTCGTCAAAATAAAATCATTAAAAAAAAATCACAGTACAGTATGCCGTCCAACATCATGAAAAAAAGTCATAGTATAGTATGTCATCAAAAATCATGAAAAAATGTCATAGTATAGCATGTCGTCAAAAAACATGAAAAAAGTCATAGTATAGTATGTTGTCAAAAATCATGGAAAAACCTCATAGTATAGTATGTCGTCCAAAATCATGAAAAAAATGTCATAGTATAGTATGTCATCAAAAATCATGAAAAAATGTCATAGTATAGTATGTCGTCCAAAATCATGAAAAAACCTCATAGTATAGTATGTCGTCCAAAATCATGAATAAATGTCATAGTATAGCATGTCATCAAGAATCCTGAAAAAACGTCAGAGTATAGTATGTCGTCAAAAATCATGAAAAAACGTCATAGTATAGTATGTCGTCCAAAATCATGAATAAATGTCATAGTATGTCGTCAAAAATCATGAAAAAACGTCATAGTATAGTATGTCGTCCAAAATCATGAATAAACGTCATAGTACAGCATGTCGTCAAAAATCATGAAAAAAACTTCATAGTATAGTATGTCGTCCAAAATCATTAAGAAACGTCATAGCATAGTATGTCGTCAAAAATCATGTAAGAAACATAATAATATGTTGTCAAAAATAGATTTTGGACGACACACTATACTATGATACTTTTTCATCTTCAGAAAACATACTATAGTATGTCAAAAAAAGTGTAGTTTTTCATAAAAATGATCTTATAGCATGTCAAAAAGAAGTCATACAATAGTATGTCGAAAAAAGTCAGTGTAGTATGTCGAAAAAAAGTCATAGTATAGTACGTCGAAATATACATGTACGTATTGACCTTTAATGACATACTATGCAATGACTTTTTTTTAATTACATCCGATAGTATAACAGTTGGCACACTATACTATGACTTTTTTTGACATACTATACCATGACTTTTAGCTTAATTTCATGACACGTTTATGACATACTATATTATGACATTTTCTGTAACATACTATACCAGTGGTTCTCCAATTATTCATGTCTTTATTTGCAGATTGAAGATGATGCATATCAGGATGATGCATATCAGGAGGACCTGGGATTTAGTTTGGGTCAGCTGGGGAAGAGCACCAGGCACACTCAAGTCAACGAGGCCACCAAAGCCAGAATTTCCAAATCCCTCCAGGTAATCTTATTTGTGGCTCATTCTCACTTCACCAATGACCTATATATTATTTTGTTTTCAGTCCTTAAGTCTCTTTTGCTGCACACAACAGAGGACGTTGCAGAAGCAGAGCATTACATATGGAGAAAAGTAAGCAGAAATATTTCTCTAACATGGGGGAGTTCCTCACAGTCAAGAAGGAAGCCAACACACACCAGACAATACACACCATCACCTTGCACATTGACTGTTGGATTTAACACTGTTAAGTGTTAATGTATTTTGATATTCGCTTGACAATGTGCTTCATCCTGCATTCTGGTTTTAAGTTTTCATTTTTCCATTTTAATAAAACGTAAAAATTTCACAATGTGTCCTGTCGTCCTTTAGAGAAGGAAAAAAAATGATGTCGCCATTTAACTGATGCTGTTTGTAGCAAAACTCTACATTTATTGCATACATCAAATGTTAGCCCATTAGCTTGAAGTCGGTATTGACATTTGGGCACCACATTCGCAAAATTCACAAAATCATCAGTTTACCAGAACAAACCAAAGCCAAGCTCATCTTACATTAGTGCTAAAATAAGTGAATCCATATTCCATTTAGGAATGACAGGACTTTACACCACACACTGACTTGTAATTTCTTAAAAGTATTTATTGAAATTTTACAATCCTGTTTATAACCCCGTTTTATGACATCTCCCATGCAGAACTGTGATGAGAAAAAATTGTAAATACGTCTTGAAATTCACATTTTAGCAATTTCTTAACTGACCATCCCTTTCTGAAAACCTTAAAAGCCCAAAAAATAGAATCTATAAAAGGCAAATCTCTCATAACTTTGCTGTATTTTCCTTTTTTCACATCCTCAATCCAACCCCCCATCCCCCCCCCCCAAAAAAAAAAGCCTGAAAACTAATCACACACAACATAGAAGTTTAACTGCAGTACAGATCTTAAGTTTTCATGGTTGCTTAAACGGAAAAATCTGATTCAGTTTAACACTCTCCCCATTCAAACTGCCAAGAAAAGGTGGGATCTGTCCCACACCAGATTAAATCTTATTGTTCTTCAGTGTAGCACATGAACAACCACGGCAGAGGAGACATTTCTTACTTGACCCACGAGTTAAATCTACCACCAGAATTTTTAGGATTTCTGTGTTTTCGCTCTACATGTAAACAGTTTATCAGTGCACATTCACTGTATAGGGTTTCACTTAAAATATCAGGTGGTAAATTGAACACAGTGGATTTTAGGATGAAGTAACATCAACAAAATAGAATAAAATCTTAAGGTGGGAAGTTGACTCAAACCAAACTCAGATTTATTTTCTAATGCTATCTGTGTATTTTGAGAGTAATTAAGAGGTGATTTGGGTACAGGTACATTCACTAGCGTTAGCGTGGCCTTTTGCGCTGAGGACGATGAGAAAACCCTCAGCGGTGTAAGAATCAAACATCAAGTAGATAAATGTCTCAAACCCTATTTTTAAGATTTATTTTACAAGTTTATTTGTCACAAACATGAATGCGCCATAATAATGCATTTTCTTTGACAGGTTAACTTAAAAACATTTTATTTGTAAAGAGAGGGAGTCAGAGACCAGTTCAATTGCATAGCAATTTAATCCATGTCCAATAAGGACTCTTTCCCTGTCACAGGGAGAGGCCCTGTGGTCACTCTCAATCAGCGTTTTAATCGACCAAGACAATATCAATAAAACTATTGATAACCGCTCACTATCTCTAATAGTGACCATATTCAACAGGCATCGTAGGGTCTTAAAAGAAGCCAGTCCTACACACCATGACTAAATGTCCACTGTACCTCCCCATTCTAAACCACCAAATTACAGTAAATACAAGATGGGCAGTTTACTTAACAATCAAATCCAAGGTTTGTTTTGTGTCAAGTCAAAGGCTTCCAGGCTCATGTTGGGTAGGTGGTACAGAGAATTTTGTTGAAACGGAAAAAGAAAACAAAACATGAGAAACATGCATGGGGTAGGCTTTCCTAATGCCACATACTGAGTGTGCACACAGACAGGCACAAACGCAGATCTCTAGTGAGAACCCTCCCAGCTCGTGCAGCGGGATGCATTTGAACAGGCCCACGGGGCGTTTTTTTGTCAGAAGCAAAGCGCTACAGGAGGAGAGAGGGCTTCACGTTGAGATGCAGCCTATACAGACACCAGTCTCCATTTTAGGAGAGGGTTTCTACTACACATCACAATCTCTATCCACAGTTTGAAGTTCAGTCTCGGAATGTCAACAGCAGCACGTTTTGTCTCTCTCTGTCCTTTCGTGTCCCTCTGTCCGTCACTGCAGGTCTCTGTCTTCGAGGTACCTGTACTCGAAGGTGAACCCCTCCTTCTTCCGCTGGCCCCATTTCTCATAGTCAAAGTAAATGTAAGTGCCCTGGAGGAACAGCAGAACAGAAAGAACAGTCACTCAAAAACTGAAGCCACAACAACAAACCACAATCAATACCTCCTGAACTGTGGTGAGTCTGCACCTGTTCAAACTCGTCAGTGATAGTCTTGGGCTCCTCGTGCCTCTGGAACCACATCATGTACTTGGTGTGAAACCTCCACGACTGTTTCTTCAGAGCCTTGGCAGACAGATACTGAGCCTTGGTGCCCTGAGAGAGGCAAGGTCAAATACACCATCAAGTTAACAAGCAAGACTGTAATACATCACTGGGAGGTAAATAGAAAGGTTGTCAAGGCGCAAACATGGAGTGGGTGGATAGAGTGTTTCACCTCCAGGTAGTAGAAGATGAAAAAGAGAGTTTCTGTGGACAGTCTCTGGTAGAACTCTATGGAGTCAGAGTGGTGCGGCGGTATCTGATGATGGAAGGGCAAGGTGGGACACGGATTCCTCATCAGGTATTGCCTTAAGGACAGAAGCACAGATGGTTATAGATTACAGGGAAGGCATGTGATCGCAGCTCCCAACATGTAATTCAAATAAGGGGTTCACTCATGAAGAAAACCAAACCCCCATCCAAACTAATGAGATCAAAGCATGCATATTTGATATTTTTTTGAGACACTATACATATTTCAGAAAATAAATTCATGGTGAAATATCATAGTATAGTACGCCATGAAAATTGGGAAAAAAAAAAAAAAAAAAAGCCATAAAACTATAGGGTATTCCATAACAATTCATAGTATTGAATGTCGAAAAGTCATAATATAGCCTGTCATAAAAATGTTATAGTCAAAAATTTTCATAGTACAGTATGTCATAAACCAAAAAAAAAACATAATATAGTATGTCATATAAAGTCATAGTATAGTAGGGCTGTACCCAAATATTCGGATATTCGAATATTCGTTTCTATGGGTAGGTATTCGTTATAAAAATTTGGTATTCGATATTCGTTTTTTTTTATTATTATTATTTTTTTTTTTTTAACATTTTTTTGGTGCTAAATGTAGTCTTTTTGTTGTTGGTAAATGTAGATTATCAATAAAAATCAAAACTTTTAAATTGCATTGTTGAAAATGTGAAAATATAGTATCGCCTACCAACGGAGCTTGTGCGCACGGCAGGCTTGAGCGCATCCGTCTGAGGCTGTGGATCAATGCCAAGTTTTACCACTTTATCACTATTCCCTCTAACTTGTAGCTGTTTTTTTGTTATCTTTTGAATTTAATATGAATTTATGGAACCGTCTTTGTCAACGTTCGTTTCCCCCGTTTCGTACAATAAATTATTGTTTAAAGTTTCAACAAGTTTCTTTTGGAGTGCCTGACACAAGTGTGTTTCGAAAACGACCGTGGACTGTCACCTGCTCAACGCATCAGTACCTTCGGATGCCATGACAGTAATAGCAAATAATGTCAAAATATCATTTACAGACCGA
Source organism: Epinephelus lanceolatus (assembly GCF_041903045.1). Lineage (NCBI taxonomy): Eukaryota > Metazoa > Chordata > Actinopteri > Perciformes > Serranidae > Epinephelus > Epinephelus lanceolatus. Next base: position 14,499,029 of record NC_135743.1, on the reverse strand, counting down.
TTTAATAGACGATCACTGCTGCCCGACCTGCAGGTCCATTTGCGGGTCCCACGGGTTACGGGTCGACCTGCGCATCACTACTCAGCTCATACTATAAAGGCTGTATACACAACAGTAAGGCTATAGACATTATATTCTATTCAGGCCGGCAGAACCAGCAGCGCATCAGCTCTACAGTGCACGGCACTGCTGAGTAACCATGTTATTGCAGCACAGAGTGTCTGCCAGCAACCAATTACTTGCAGAGGCTTCCTACAACTTGTTTCAACGGTTCTGATTTAATCAGAAGACAAATTAAACAAGATGACTAGCCAATGTGAAAATCAAAAGAAAGCATGGAATAATGTACTGAAGGAGACTGTTGTGCCATCACATTTTTTTGTGGTTTGAGAGCAAAGATCCAGTCGCTGCTGTGCAAAACTCCGCAATACAATTAGGTCAGAAAAAACCCCGGAGGAGTGCTTCGCAAGGAGTCTTTGAGAGGAGCCGAGCCTGGCGTAAAACCGGAGAGAGCAGGCAGCACAGCCGTAGCACGGCCACAGCAGTCATGGTATAATATGTCATAAAAAAGTCATAGTATAGTACGACACAAAAAGTCATCATATAGTAGGTCACAAAAAGTCATCGTAGAGTATGTCATAAAAAAGTCATAGTATAGTATGTCAAAAAAAGTCATCATATAGTATGTCAAAAAAAGTCATAGTGTAGTATGTCATAAAAAGTCACAGTATAATATGTCATAAAAAAGGCATAGTATAGTAAGTCACAAAAAGTCATCGTATAGTACGTCACAAAGTCATCGTATAGTACGTCATAAAAAGTCATCGTATAGTACGTCACAAAAAGTAACAGTATAAAATGTCATAAAAAAGGCATAGTATGGTATAGTACAACACAAAAAGTCATTGTATAGTACAATCCAAAAAGTCATAGTATAGTATGTCATAAAAAGTCATAGTATATGTCAAAAAAAGGACACAGAATAGTACGACACAAAAAGTCATTGTATACTATGTCACAAAAAGTCATCGTATAGTACGTCATAAAAAAGTAACAGTATAATATGTCATAAAAAAGGCATAGTATAGTACATCACAAAAAGTTATTGTATAGTCCGTCACAAAAAGTCATAGTATAGTATGTCATAAAAAGTCATAGTATAATATGGCAAAAAAAGGTCATAGTATAGTATGTCAAAAAAAGGTCAGCGAATAGTACGACACAAAAAGTCATCGTATAGTACGTCACAAAAAGTCATTGTATACTATGTCACAAAAAGTCATCGTATAGTACGTCATAAAAAAGTAACAGTATAATATGTCATAAAAAAGGCATAGTATAGTACATCACAAAAAGTTATTGTATAGTCCGTCACAAAAAGTCATAGTATAGTATGTCATAAAAAGTCATAGTATAATATGGCAAAAAAAGGTCATAGTATAGTATGTCAAAAAAAGGTCATAGAATAGTACGACACAAAAAGTCATCGTATAGTACGTCACAAAAAGTCATCGTATAGTACGTCACAAAGTCATCGTATAGTACGTCATAAAAAAGTCATAGTATAGTACATCATAAAAAAGTCATAGTATAGTATGTCAAAAAAAGTTACAGTATAGTATGTCATAAAAAGTAACAGTATATGTCATAAAAAAAGGCACAGTATAGTACATCACAAAAAGTCATCATATAGTACGTCACAAAAAGTCATCGTATAGGACGTCATAAAAAAGTCATAGTATAGCATGTCAAAAAAAGTCATAGTATAGTACGTCATAAAGTCATCGTATAGTACGTCACAAAAAGTCATCGTATAGTACGTCATAAAAAATTCATAGTATAATATGTCAAAAAAAGTCATCGTGTAGTACGTCACAAAAAGTCATCATATAGTACGTCATAAAAAAGTAACAGTATAATATGTCATAAAAAAGGTATAGTATAGTACATCACAAAAAGTCATTGTATAGTACGTCACAAAAAGTCATAGTATAGTATGTCATAAAAAGTTATAGTATAATATGTCAAAAAAAGGTCATAGTATAGTATGTCAAAAAAAGGTCATAGTATAGTATGTCATAAAAAGTTATAGTATAATATGTCAAAAAAAGGTCATAGTATAGTATGTCAAAAAAAGGTCATACAATAGTACGTCACAAAAAGTCATCGTATAGTACGTCACAAAAAGTCATCGTATAGTACGTCACAAAGTCATCGTATAGTACGTCATAAAAAAGTCATAGTATAATATGTCACAAAAAGTCATCGTATAGTACGTCATAAAAAAGTAACAGTATAATGTGTCATAAAAAGGCATAGTATAGTACATCACAAAAAGTCATTGTATAGTACGTCACAAAAAGTCATAGCATAGTATGTCATAAAAAGTCATAGTATATGTCAAAAAAAGGTCATAGTATAGTACGACATAAAAGTCATTGTATACTACGTCACAAAAAGTCATCGTATAGTATGTCATAAAAAGTCATAGTACAATATGTCAAAAAAAGGTCATAGAATAGTATGACAAAAAAAGTCATCGTATGGTATGTCAAAAAAAATCATAGTATAGTATGTCATAAAAAGTCATAGTATGTCATAAAAAAGTCATAGTATGTCATAAAAAAGGTCATAGTATAGTACGTCACAAAAAGTCATCATATAGTACGTCAAAAACAGTAGCAGCAGGACTGTGTATGTTAACTCATAAAACTATTATCATCATAGTAAACTTGTAAATGTTTTTACTAACACAGGTGATTAGAAAAATAAAAAGATGCATCATCACTAGTTGTGAAAAATGTCCTCACCTAATCCTCTCAGAGTCGGAGGGGTGTGGCATGTGTGTCCATGCGGATTCCTGCATGGCCTGCTGGTAGAGCTGGTCTTTGGGGAGAGGAGTGGGGCCAAGTGGACAGACCCCGAGCGACGGGGGGATGCTGACTTCCGACACGGACGGCTGAGGTGCGGCGGGTGTGCCGGGCGCTGCAGATGAACCAGAGAAGATATCTGCAGGACAAAGACAAAGTGAAGGATTGAGTTGATGACACAAATACTGTACAGACTCCTCTCTTCAGTTCAAGAATCACCTCAGACCCCCTCTCTGCCTCTCCTGTTTTTTCCTCTCTGAAGAAAGTCTTTTCATAAGCTCTGCCTTGTACTCACTAGTACTCTAGCAAAACACTTTTTTTTCCATGTTTTGTCTGAGTGTACAGCTGCAACTAACAGTCTTTTCAATCAAATTTCAATAATTTACTACATATAAGGGAAAAAATAATGTTTGAAATATGCTCACTTGGTCTAGCTGACACAAAATCTCCAATGATATGAACCCCAGCAACTGTATGGTAGTAACCAGCTGCTAATTGGAACCTTTATTTAAAAACTAACAAACATTTAATTGATAACAGGATAATTAGACATTTTCATTAAATTTACTAATTGTTAAATAGTTTCTGTACTTTATGGTCCTTTGACTTTTAACCCTACTACATCTACCACTTTTGGGCACTGAGCAGTCAGCAACCTGTTGCAGCAGCTCTCACTATACTTTACTATACCATACTATACTGTGTCAGTATGTTATAGTGAACAACCACATCATGTACTATAGTTCTATTTTGCTTTTCGGCATTTTCCTAATACAAAAAAAAAAAGGTGATTGTTGTTAGTTTTTAGGGTGACAACAGACATTGATGGACACCTATTTTCCGACACAAAACACTTTCTGTCAACCAATCCAAGTTTCTCTCTTTCACCAAAATCAGACTAACGTTAGCTTAACTGCCTTGTTTAGTCATAAAGTCATAAAGTCTTCACAACATACTTGACATTTGTCCCACTAATGTATTTTGATATTTAATTAAAACAAGCTAAAAACTGCTGCTTTTTGTGAAGGTAAATTATGAGTTAACTCTAGCGTGTGCCGCACTGTAGACTGTCCGGGTGTTGTACTGCTCTTGCGGTTGAGTTCCATCTCTTTTATTCACGTCGGCATCACAGCAGCTCTTGTTCTAGTTCTATGATTAATACAGACAACTCTATGGGTTCTAGTTTCCCGGCACAGTGCAGGGTGGCGCAGGGTGGCGAACCCCGCGCAGAGCTAGTTTCGAGCAGTGCAACCTGAGGCGCACTCAGTTTGGTAGTTTGGCAGACCGAGGTGCGCTGAGATGGGTGTGGCGGCGCAGCAGGGGGAGGTGTCGACAGATCCAGCTTAGCGCAGTGACAGTTTCGTGCCAAAAGGCTTTGCCGAAGGTGCGCTAAAAGCTCACCAGCTGAAACCAGGTCTACTGTCAGCGCAGGGGGAGCGCAGCCGGTGTAAGCCAAAGTTTGGCTGACCGGCGGACAGTGCGCATACGTCACCAAAACCTCACAGGCAGGTTTCCAGAATGTCAGGCCCATTAACGATGCAATAAATACCCCAAAAAACACTATACAATGCAACTTTCTGCAATCAGCACATAAATGTATCTCTATATCGACTGTCCCGTCACATCTGATGTCAGATCAAAGGGGATTGGCACCGTTTGGCACGTTTGGCACGCGTAATGGAAACCCAACACACAGCTGCAAACTACTGAGTTCACATCCCTCTCAGCCAACCACAAACAGCCACAGCCTCTTTCCGACTTGTGCAGGTAGGAGGGACGGAGGTGGGAAAGAGGAGTAGCTGCGCCAGGCGCACGGTGTGCCAAACTTGCAAAATCCGCCTGGCCACACCTAGTTGGCGAAGCGCAGGTGTGCTGCGCCCCCGCCGCGCCCGGTCTGTGAAACTAGAGCCCAACGTATCATTACTTAATCATAGTATATAGTATTCTGGTGTTTGCTGTTTACATATAACTAGACTCGCTGCCATTATTCATTGTGTGTCATTTTACCCTGTAACTTTGTCTTTAGTTGCTCTGGTATGGTTCATATTTTTACTTCTACTCTTACAATAGCCAGGAGACGTGATCACATCTCTCCAGTTTCAGCCTAGAACAGGCTTTTTAGAATAGATTTTAAGATTTTACTGATTACTTTTAAGGCTTTTCATGGCCTATCTTTAAGCTTTATTTCCGACCTCCGAGTACTGTACATGCCAGGATGGACTTTGAGGTTCTCCGGCAGAGGTCATTTGTCTGTTCCAGAGGTCTGTCTGAAAACTAAAGGGGACAGAGCGTTTGCTGTCAGGCCCCGAGGCTCTGGAACAATTTGTCTGAGGAAATCAGGGCGGCCGAATCAGTGATCTCTTTTAAGTCCCTTCTTAAAACATACTTTTATCGGAGAGCCTTTCCTGATTTTACTTGAGTTTTATGTTCATTTAAACTTTTATTTCCTCAGTCTTTATACACCAAAGTTTTTATCAGTTTTTTAAAAGTCGTTTTCATGTCTTTTCTGTTTTAATTATTGACATGTAAAGCACTTTGTAACTCTGTTTGAAAAGCGCTTTACAAATAAAGATAATTATTATCATTATATAGTTCTTATTTTATTTCTTCCTATTCTACATTTAATTTCTTTTTATCTGTTTTTATCTCCATTTACCTGTACTTATATCCGTCTTTGTGCTACTGCAACACCTGAATTTACTCTCTGGGATCAATAAAGACTTATACTATCTTATCTTAACTTATCTTATATTAACGCATCTTATCGAATCTTATCCTATCTTATAGCATCTTATCTTATTGCAGCTGTTGCAAAGTGCTTTGGAGTAAAAACATCAGCCAATTATCACAAATGTAAGGTCCCTTCCTCCTCAGTAATTAGTCAGTGTACAAGTGACAGAGGTTTTACAGAGTAAAATTGTGAGGTCATTATTCTTCACAAATTACGTGTAGAAAAAAAAATGTCTGACCGTTCCGACCTCTGTCTGTTAGGTGCAGGTTGGAAATCTCTCCATCCAGACCTGATCCCAGCGCTGCTCTCTCAGCCATCGCCTTCAAAGAACTGAGAGGCTCAGGGGCCTGAGAAGAAAAAAGGAAAACAAATCATGAGAACCAACTATTACAGCTGCTATATTGACCTACAACAGTCAGAGTTGCCTCCACTGAAACATCACCTCCTGCCTAAAATGATGCACCCACATCCAGCAACAGGTATCGACAATGATATGTATTAGACACACTGGGAAATGCATTGAAAAGAGACTAAATTCAGCAGCTGATCTAAATAAATAGTAATAAATCTTTTCTAGCACACACCATATCACATTCAATGATCAATAGTTTTATAATACATTCTGTACTGATACATTGTCCAACACTGCATTGTTCATAGTGCTTGCAGTGAGAATGAGAATTGGGCATACACTTTAGTAAGTCCAAATATATCTTGGCATGACATGATTTCAATCTAAATGTTGCACTGAGTGAGTGTGGGCTTCTGTGTTTGGTATAAATGAGGCCCAGAACAGAGGTTTGTGGGCAACCAGGCTTATTCTAATAATGCTATTTACAGCTGAGCACATCAACGTGCTCCAGTAATGCACCAAACAAGAAGCACCTCAAACCCACCAATGCCAGCATCGCCACTGGGTCATGTGAAAATAATCAAGTTGTGTGGATCATTTTTCAATCTTGAGCATCCATGTGCATTATAGTAAGGGATGCTGGATGGTGTAATATCAGGATACAGTGATCAGAAATCTCCCTTTTTGCAATATGAGAGCAGATACTCTGTAATAATTAGTATAGAAAGCTTTTTATCCAACAATCTGACATCTGTCTCATATTCTCAACCAGCTTGTTTTTCTTGTTTGCCAAATCTCTCCGTGCAGTCAGCTGAAGAGACTGCAAATAATCTTGCTGTTTCACACCTCAAATTCTGGCTACTTAATTACACCAATATGTGATTCCGACTAAAGACTACAGCCGTATTTCCACCAAATACATACCGGATCTGTGCAGTGAGTCCTTCTTTAACAAGACTGACAATTGTCTCCATCAACAGACTTCAGTGTTTCTGGTTTCACCTAATAATGTAGGATCACTGTGCTAAGTATCTTAACAAAGGGGTAACCAGAATACAGGATGGAAGGGAGTTGTTCAATTGGTACCATCAACAACTTTTGACAACGGAAAGCCGCAAAAATAACCTTTCAAATTTGTAACAATCTGAACTGAACCGGACTGCTTGGTGGAGACAAGGCCTAAGTCAGTCTCACTGTTTCAGTCCCTTACCTTGAGCGCTTCAGAGGCCTGTGTGTAGGAGTGGGGTCCGTTGAGAAGGCTCCCTCCTCCAGGTGTGCTGTCTGAGAACGAGGGGGACGGAGAGCTGGGAGGCAGGGTGATGGAGCTGATTAAACTGGGACCATTGTCCATCCTGCAGCAAGTACAGCGGGAACAACAGGGAGACAAATTAACAACTACCATGTAAAGAATAAGGAGAAGCAATGAAGTAACGGACAAATAACTCACGGCTGACTGGTTGAAGAACTGAGAGACGAGGGTTGGCTGCTTTGTGACTGGCTCGGTGTGCTTAGAGCTGATTCTGTGGAGCTCTCTGCCACTACAGCACTGTAACCTGAGGACAGGTGAGGGAAAAGTTAAGACAAATTTAGAATGAGACAACAACATTGACTTAAACAGACGAGTCAAGAGCCACACAACAAGTTAACATACTTGTGCTTCCATTTTGCTTTAGTCCACTTGGTGGTCTAGCAGGAGCTGCATTTACCCCTACTCCTCCAACCATGCCGACATTTCCTCCATTGCCACCCATCATGCCAACTACTCCGGGAGTAGTGCTGACAGGACTCGGGGGCACCTGAGAGGCACCGGGGGCTACATTTTGCCCAGGAACCAGACCCATAATACTCCCGCTCAAAGAGCTGTGGGCCGGACTGGAACCTAGCAATCCGAGCCCTATCCCCGCCCCGTTGGTGGTGACTCCACTGGAGCCAGAGGTGGGAATGGAAGTGCTGCTCTCTACTGAAATGCTGGACTGGGTGGTGCTGCTCAAACCCAAGCCTCCTGATGCTGCTGCCTGAGCGTAAGGGGCAGGTGTGGAGCCTGAAATGAGCCCTGCCATTGTGTTTAAAGGAGAGGGGTGGCCACCAAGCCCTAAACCAGACATTTGGTTGGCACTGCTGGTCCCCGTCAAGCCAATTTTGCTCAATCCTAGTCCCAGCCCGAGTCCCAAACTGGATGCCGGGGAGGGCACGGATGTGAGCTGAGACTGAGAGTTAGGAGCTGATGAGCTGGGTGTGCTGGGTGTAGGGAGAGAGGGAGCAGTTGAGGCTGGGAGTAGAGGGTTGCTGGGTGGGCTGGGGGTGTTGTTTGAAGGGGCAGAGGGTTTTGTCTGAGGTGGCTGCTGCTGTTGTTGCTGCTGCTGTTGGTTTGGCGGTTGAGGTTGTTGCTGCTGTTGTGCAGGTTGATGCTGATGTTGCTGCACCGCACTGCTGAAGCTCCCTATAAGACTGCTGCTTGTGGGAACTGCGGGAATGCCTCCGACAACACTCGCCATGGACACGAGGGAGGAGGATGAGGAGGACCCAGAGGTGGTGGAGGAAGAGAAGGAAGATAGCAAGGATGGGGTGCCGTTCTTCACAGGTGACTGAAAATGAAAAAGCACCAGAAAAAGGCAATTCAGACAAAACTGTCCAGAGGGTAACCACTGCTGTATAAAGTGTACGAGGAGTTTACTGTGAACTATGGACGCCTATATATGCAGATGATGGTACAAACTATATCAGAAATCTCCAACCATGGTCCCACAGAGAAAAAGCTTGCTCTGTTTCAGTGCATGAGAACCCTTCAGCTTCCATGCCTCTACAGGACCAAGGGTGAAGAGCGCTGCACTAAACTGTTCATCTACTTGCACAGTACAGATGAGAGCCTCTCACCTGACTAACTTCACTGTCTGTCGATCGTCCCCTTTTCTTATCGTCCTCTGAGTTCTCCTATAGGAGGAGATACCTTGATATGACAATCCACTTTTGAAATATTGATTCAGCAAACTAGTCAGTGGATTACAACACAATGAGGCTTGTAGAAGGGTTAACAAAATGCAAACGTATATGTGAAACATTGTGCCAGAATGTACTTTTTCTACCCAGCATCCTTTTATCACACTGACCCAAGTTTTAACAGTACAGACGTAAGAACTTACAGCAGTGCAAGTGGCTGGGGATGGAGGAATGGGTGAAGAGGAGGTTGTGGAAGTGGGAGTGCTGCTGGAGTGAAGATACATCTCATCCTCCACATTGCCCTGACCTGACGGAGAAGTTGCAACTAATGCTGCAGCTGCAAGAGAAAGACAAGACAGAGACAAGCGCCAGATGTTGTTAATAAAACCAACCAGACGTCTGAGTAAAAGCCTCATCGTAAGGACCCTGACACACCAAGCAGACAGTCAGCAGTAGGTCAATGTCAGGTTGTCGGTTAGCTTCTGTTACCCTAGATTTGCTTTGGCACTAGTCCACCATTTTCAGTTGTTTTTAGCCGATTCAGCATCTTTGACCAGCAGCGGAGCCAGTCGGTGAGAAGAATCATTCTTATTTGCTGTTCTGTGTAAACAAATCAGTGCATGAGAAGAGAAAGCAAACAAACAACTCAAGTCAAAAGGGCGCGAGATTGAAAGAAACATGAGCACTTTAGGAGAAATGGTTTATAGTGGTTTGTGTTATTGTTTGCTAGCACACAAATATATTTTGTTCTTTAAGCCTCGAGTTGTGTTGTTAATGTGTTAACTAGCTAACTAGTGTCTTGAATCCGCCCCGTCTTTCGAGTTCCCTTTCTGAATGACAAATGCAACTGTCGCCTGCAGCTATGGAGTTATTTTCTCTCAAACAGGCACAGAACATTCATGCTGGTCAGTCGTAGGCTGCAGTCTTTGTGGTGTGTTCAAGTGCAACTTTTTGGCTGACACAGATGACATGAAGCGACACAACAGTCAACTTTATCACCACTAGCTCTTTGATGTCAGTTTGGTGTGTCGGGGCCTTAACAGCCCATAGTGTCTACTCACGGATGTCTTCCAGGTCTAAGTCGTCATACAAGAACTCATTCTCCTCAAAGTCTGGGTCTTGCGAGGAATCAATGTAGTATTCAACATCATCCTTGATCTTCTGGATGGCATCCACCGGTACTGAGTCATTATCAAGCATTCGTAGAATGGTCTCCAACATGCGAATGTGGAATCGATGCCTCTCAATCAACCGCTTGAGCTCATCAATACGATCTTGCTTCTACATGAAATACAGAAGACGAGCATTTGGTTTCAAACATACATTTTAGCCAAACTTTTACCAGACTACGTAGCACTACACTACACTGGATACCCTGAGGAATTTTTTTTTCCAAGTGTGCAGAAATATGCATCCCTGAAAAGAATGAGAGACGACTTACATCTTTATCGCCCTTCTTCTTTCTCGTCTGTACTGATAGGGATTCCACCTCACTTTCAAACTGATCCACCTGCATATTTAGAGTGTCTATTGTATTCTGCAGTGAGGAAGAGGTCAGAAAAAAGGAGCATTAGTGGATTCACTCAATCATTCATCAACAGTTGTAAGTTGTTGTTAGCTTTTGACCATCTTTTTCAAAACTTCATCCAGACAACTTCAGGGAACCATAATGTTAAACAGGTAATAGTGGATGTATTACTGTTAGCCACTGTCCCGTTTCCTCTTTTTCCCTCTGAGCTGGATCCACTTTCTGAGCAAGCCCCAAGCCTTCTTTAGAGTACGCTTTTGTTTTTGTTTCACGTTCCACCACCTTGAACCGCTCCATTTGCTAAGAAAAGAAAAATCACATAAGGCTTGTTAAGTTTACTGATTTTAATGACTATGTCCAAGATGCTATACTTCACAGAAACAATAAACCTAAAATGAGAAAAGATGGAGACCCATACCGTCTCTATGAGTTTGCGGTTCTCGATTAGCTGCCTTTTGTCTTTGATCTCGTTTGAGGCCACCCATGTTTTTATCTGATCTCTCAATCGCTGGAAAGAGGACAGACAATGAAAATATTTACACAACTGATCAACTTCAAATACATGCATTGTTAATGAAAAGTGCATGTAAACAGACAATGTAAAGGAAATTATGTGCTCATCTTCTCTTACCTGTAGTTTTTTAATCTCTTTCTTGAGGTCAGCCTCATATTTTTCCTTCTGGTTTGCATTGGCTGCATTGTGAAGCTAAAATGAAGACAAATAAAGGAGAAATTTTAGGTTTTGCAGCTGCGATTTTAGAAATGGTGCATCCAACAAATGCAGAATGCAAAGATCTCTTACCTTTTGCCAGATGTCTTCAAACTGTTCTACACCTTCAGCTACTTTTTTCAAACATCTATCGATCTCACCTGTGGAGATACAAGATGTGGTCCAACATCACAGCGTATTAATCCATGAAACAGCAAAGACTTTGCAAGATTAAGTCAGTCTGAGTCTCTGTGCAGGATGTGAGGCTGGACAGTGTGATGGATTCTATGAAACATCACTGATAAGTTTCACTAACAGTCTTACCTTGTAGTTTTCTCTTGTCAGCCATGGCTCTGACTACGACAATGTCCACATTCCGTCTGTCACGCAGTTAGCTATGTAAAGAAAATCAAAAGTGCATTCAAACAAAACACAAATCCCTTCAACAGATCAATCAGTACATCGTTCCCAGAGAGTGGGACTGACGTTAACTCAGGCTAGCTGGTCAGTTAACATTAGCTGCACAAATACCGTTATCTCTGACAAATTCAAGCACACCTCATACCAGAACTTTTGTTTAGTCGTTTGTCTATCGTTATTTTTTGCTGAACGTAGCTGATCTTGCTGTTACCAATATGACTGACATGGTTGTCAGCTAAAATTAGCCTGCTAACGTTACTAAGCTAACATTAACACTAGCCAGTATCTTAGCTCGTCCACCTCGCTCGGTTACCAACTAGCCCGTTTCAAAACAAGTACCACAGCGCATATTGATGGATGGAAGTCATATTCATGCATTATTATTAAGGGGTACAGCATAGCTTTTATATGGTGGTTTTGCATTGTGAAAGGCACAATATATCAGAATCCATTCTAAGCGTTAACCTGCTAGCTAATATGGCTAACTGTCTGGCTAGCTAATGCATAAAATGCTAGCTAGCAGCTTAGCTATCCAGCTAGCCAAATTTAGGAAAAAGGGAAACTGGGTCAACCCAAGCATTTAGATTTGTATTTGTTTACGACATTTACCTAGGGTATGGGCTTTCGTTTGTCTTTTTTCAAATACAGCCAAAACTATTTCCAGAAAGTCTTCTTTACTTCCAAATTGTGTTTTCTTTTCGACAAGCTCGCTCACTGTAATGTAGCTGAAGATGGACGGTAGCTAAAATCCCACCTCCGCGTTTAGGCCCCGCCCTAAACCTAATCTGCGAGATCTGATTGGACGGAGCTCACGCCCGTCACTGGTAGACATCCGCTGCACTGGAGCTCTGCCATTGGCTCAGCCGTCTGACGAGTTATGATCGACACATAACCAAAACTGCATCGGAAATTAGACAATTACAATATTTTCTAAAAACATTTCATATTTTCATGTAGGTTATTATACGTTTTTATTTTAAATATTAAATTCGTCTATCATTCCATAAATCTAAGTTTTATTCATGCTGAAAACAAACTTGAAGAGACTGACCTCTGAAAATACAACAAACTCCAGCCTATGAAGAAGACTGTGAGCTATGGCTAAAAGCTCCAGACAATAAAATTCCAAGTTGACCTGAAATTGTGATTTTTTTAAAAAAATTCTGCCTGAAAGTGAACAACTTCTAAACTAAAGAAACATAATTAAGCAACAAAAAAAAAAAAAAAAATTAATAATAAATTAATTGGTGATGAAGATGTGAACGTGAATAACAGCAGTGAAATCTTTGTCGGCCTCTAGTCAACATCAGCAAACATAATAAAATGCATAAGGAGGCGATTTCTAAATATTTGGAAACATTTAAAATGGAAAAAAAGATTTAAAAAAAAAACATAAAACATGTCATAAAACAGTCAGACAGTTTATTTCAGCAGTTACTGAAATAAAATCATAAACCATTAAATCACTGATAGTATCCAGGAATGTAATGTTAAGCCGCTTATAACACAGGTTTGCAACCTGGCAATAACTGTATCTAGGTTGCCAGATATTTACCAAACAAGGCTGTCCATGATAGTTAGCACAGTCAGTCATAATTATGTGCTGCCATTAACTCTAAGTACAAAATATGACAAGAGAAATGATTTAATATACAAAACAAATGTATATACATTATGTACCAGGTGAATAATTGATCTTACATTTATTAAATGTGTTCACAATGTTTAAGTAAAACTACAAATAGTGCAACACCTGGCTAAACAGAGGCAGAGTATCTACTGAACATGAGAGAAACTGGGTGCTCCTTCATCAATGTCATTTCCAGGGCTGCAGTGCAATGATCAGTGAGACAGAGAGGTTGGGCTGGGCATTTCTCCAAACTGTGTCTCTGCCAACACTGACATGTCTGGTTCAGTCTGGGAAGAGAAGCAGAAACTAAGTCAACAGAAAATCAATTGTGCTTAATGACGATTATCTGCATTTTAAACCACCCACGCATCCAAAACTGTAAGTTCATCCAAACCACACACACACACACACACACACACACACACACTGTAAACTGACCATTGTACTGATACACTGGAAGAGACAGCAGTGGTCCATCTTCACCTACCTGTTGGTCTTTATCCTTCTCTTGCCGTTGAATTCGGTGTCTCCTCCTCTTTGGTCCAGCAACATGATGCATTGCTGCAGGCAAAGTGGAGCCAGAGACACCGTTGAGCCGTTCATCCTCCACTCCTGCAGCAGCAGGATCAAAATGAGCTCCAGGCTCATCCTGAAAAAAAGAACAAGGAAAAAATTTAAAATGTAAAGGCATTAAACCAGCATGAGCACATTCATTTATTCTAATACATCAAACAGATCAGCAGACTGGCTGGGTAACTGCCCAGATAGTCTAATAGGGGTGCAGGAGAATATTGATACACTTGAGTATGGCATTGTTATGTTTTGTTTTCAGGTACCGCTTCCCACAAACACTATCAATTTTTGATTTTTTTTTTTTTTTATCTCAAGAACCAAGAATTACAGATACAGGCAATTTTAATTCCTTTGCTCAGATTGCACAAAAAGTAGTGTAATGATGTTAGATGTTGCAGGGACTGTGCTAAATACAGGTGCAGATCCCACAGATGTGATCGCACATATCATAATGTGGTTCTTATACTACAACAGTTTTTCTAAAACTAGAGTTTTAAAAAAATTGCTTTGTATTGCCTTGCTTACAGTATTGCAATATAGCACAATAACTTGAATCGTATCCAATCACACCTTTGAATCATTGCCAAATTCTTGCTAATACACAGGCGTTTATCCTAAGAGGATCCAAGCCCAAAATTGTCTGTGTGTGTTGGGTTTTGGTCATCTGAACTTGAATATCAACAAAATGGAGTTCTGCATTATTACCTGTTTTGGTGGCCCTGTCCTGTTGAAGGGTCCTGTGTCAAAATCTGGATTAAAGACCTTGATAACTTTTTTCACAGTGGACATTTTGACTTGCCATAGTAAGAAAACACAGGTATATCTGTGTCTATTATTTTACTTTACATTGTGCTCACATGCTTCATCTTCTAATTAAGGGGGCATACATTTTTGCCCCAGCCTCTCCACAGATTAGTCCACCAATGGTCAACTGCTATTGTTGTAAGTTAATATAATTTTATCCCCCTTAAATCTTTTTCTTCTTTTAAAACTATCACATACAGCCACTTGTTCATCTCATTGTCACCTCTAGAAGTATGGTGAGCTGGGCGTTTCTGTAGTCGTCCCCATGAGCATCTAAAGTCTTCATGAGAAACCTGCAAGATTAACAGAAGGTTAACAGACAGGCCATCAACTGGAAAACACAGAAATTAAGTTGCTGTAATGGGGTCTTTTACCGTCTCTCCTTCTTCAAGCGCCGTGTTATTCTTTGTACTTGATGAAGACGACCAAGAATCTTCTGATTAACCTAAAAAATGTCACATTTGAAAGGGTGGCAAGGGAGGAACTGATCACAGATACACTATCATATTTGGCTGATATGAGCTTAAAAAGTAATATCAGTACTAGACTAATATGTGATTGTTGAATTGGGATTTTAAGTAATGCTTTGTAAGTAATGTTTTTAGTAATGCTTACAAAAAACACATTTCTGAAAAGTAGCCTGTTGTGCGCCTGCAGTTGCAGACCTACAACAATCTTGTTAACGATAAGTGTTGGTTTGAAAAAAGTTTGTGGCTAGAAATGAAATTAGGAACTAAATGACAATAAACCCAAATATAACTCATATTTCTTACTCTAACACACTTATATGCATGCACACACCTGTTCAATTTCTTTACATCTCCTGTTCAGAGCCAGATATTTCCTCTTATCGAGAGCTCTCCTCTCTTCATCCTCCTGTGCTGTACTCTCCAGCAGCTCATTGCCTCCCGGGCCCAGCTCCACCTGGAGAGAAAAAATGTCAGTGTTTTCAGTGCGTTTCAAATGGAACAGTTGTCGCTTAATCTACTACAATTAACTTGTGTTGCCTAATAGTGTAGCAGTATTATTAGTGCAAAAAAAAAAAAAACACATTACAGACATCTACACTGCGAAATAATGGTGTCATTGTGTTCCTACTTTGATTTGAAATACCATTCTGTGTCATTAACGCATATGATACCAGTCAGAAATTACCGTCAACCCCAGCAGATCCTTGCTGCACCCACTAAGCTACATACATTTGACCACAGCTACACAAAACACTCTAAACTCAAATATAATTAGATAACATAATACAATATAATTAGAAGTGTCTGTCACAACTACGAAATAAGATTTTGGTAAGATTGTGGCGTGCATAGGTCACACTGATGGCATATTTCAATGAGATGTTGGCTTTTTAGGCCAATCCATGCAAAGAGGTGGTGTTGAAACTGGTAATATTTGGCACTTTTACATAACAGTATGTGCAATGCTTCTCATTTTATGGCACAGGGAGCACTGGGTACTTGATGACTCACATCAGCATCACCATTACCTTGACCATTAAAATTAACATTACCTCTCCTGGTCCCAGCTCCACACCACCAGGCTCCAGCTCTGCCTCCAGGATGTGTCCTCCAAACAGAGGAGGCAGAGCCAAACCAGAGAAATCCTCCATCATCTAGAGAAGAAGAGAGAGAAGATTCTGTTATTATAAAAAACACTTTTATAAAATAATTTATGCACATAAAATATATATGAGTACAAATTCACAATACCTCTGCCAGTTTTAATGATCATTTTTAGGAATGTATAGCCGTGGAAGAAGAAAAAGTTGCAATACAACTGTGTGAAATAGTCCTGCATTTAAATTCTTATTTAGGTAAAATTATTAGCATCAAAATATACTTAAAAGTATCAAAAGTAAAAGTGCTCAATATGCAGGATTCCCTATCTTAAAACCACATATATATATATATATATATATATATATATATATATATATATATATATATATGATACTACAAATGTATTTTATTTTTGTTTTATTTAACCAGGAAGTCCCATTGACATTGAAAATCTTAGGTAGCAGCCAATCAAAACTAAAAAAAATAAAATGCAACAAATACAACATAAAATACAAATATCCACGATATAACAACTATTCATGCATAGTGGCCTCACAAGGAAAACAAGCACATGTCTCTATCACCACATTCTTTATGATGCCCTTAAGTTCATCAACGGATATAACTGTTTCTAATCATAAGTAGTGATGCATTAAAGCGTCACTAATGTTGCAGCTAGTTAAGGTGGTGCTAATTTTAATTACTTTATGTTCTGCTGGGTAAAGTACAATATTTGCCTCTTGAATGTAGGGGAATAGACGTATATAGAAACATAAAATAGAAAGACTGGGGTAAAGTGTCGTTAAATTGTACTTAAGTACAGTACTTGAGTAAATATATTTGGTTAACGTTCATTTTCACCACTGGTCATTCATCAGTGGTAACTTAGGACGGGCAGCGACGTTATTAAGTGAATTAACTGAGTAAATAAAGCCCTTATATCATTAATAACGGACTACCATAAGATGCAGCATGCTATAATTCTAACTAATACTTACATTTATGAATGATTAAGTCCAAAATCACTGGTGCTCAGCAGCTGCTGTGTCCTGCGGGGATAAAACTGAACTACAAACCGTCTAAAAATAATAATAACAATCTACAGACTGTGTGTACGTCTATAGTCTGTCAGCTGTCGGTTAGCTAAACGCGTTTACTAACATTATACTTCACAAAAATCAAATATTAAGCGAAGCAGGGGCAGCTGTCCTCCCATTCTCGTCGATGAGCTCATGTTTTTATGCGACAGGCGCAGAAATAATACGTCATTCAGATTACTACATTTCCCATGAGCACCCGCTCTGGGTTGATACTACACAAGACAACATGGCGGGTATGTGGCTAGTTTCTCGTCTTTTGTACAAACATTCAGCGAAATTGGGTTTATTAAGACCTCTATATGGCATAAATAAATACTGTGATGTTTTTAAATTACGCTCACGATGACTCGGAGTTATTTTAACATAATGATATTCATTCATAATAAAACAAAAAACGTGACCTTGGATGTGTTGCTAACGGTGGCTAACGTTAGCTAACCGTCACCTGTGGAGGGTTTTCACCTGTGTGTTGTTATTTTATCCGCAGGACTCGCAGCGTTCCTGAAAAACGCATGGAACAAGGAGCCTGTTATCCTGGTGTCCTGCGGGATTGGACTGTTGGGTCAGTAGTAAACCGCTTCCTACATTAGCTAAGAATTGTGTGTGGCAGAAAGAGAGCACCAGACTGCACAACTTGATTTGGAAATACTGAATTATCGTCATGTCAGTAAAAGCATCATAGTATGAAAGAGAGTTAGCTGTATGCCAAGTGCTGGACCCATAAGGCTCCGCTGTCACATTAAAGAGTAAATGATAATCCCAAACATGACTTAAAAACACCACTTACCGTTTCTCCTTTCGACAATTGAAATTAAATTACATCTAGCCAAAATTACAGCATCATCATTAGATAAGCATATTATATAACGTCGCTACTCTGCTACCAGACGCAACAAATCCCTACATGTGAGAGTGAATATATAATGGTTTGATGCTTTTAGGTCTCTCTACATATTAAGAGCTTGCGGGGAACTTATAATGTATAACGTGGGATATAAAGTGTAATTAATATACTGTTTGTAAACTTAATTCATATGTGTATATCCATCCTCAGGTCTTGCTCTTCCAGTAATCAGCCCCCTGGCAAAGTATACAGGAATGATCAATGAGGCTGTGCCATACAACTACCCAGGTAAACACTGTTCACACTGATCATTTTGCATTTGGCTGGGTGTTCTTTAACAAATTATGATACCAGTACCAATACCAGGAGTGTTGTGCATGTTCACATTTCTCAGGAGCTATCTCGAAGTTCAGTCAACACTGATTAAAATGAAATAGTTTACATTTGATCTTGTGATCATTATTTAGTCGCAGATATTTCCCAAGACTGGTTAGATGCTTCAACTTGATGTATTGTTTCAAAATTCGTTACTGATGTGGCTCGCGCTCAGTCTTGATTATTTTAGACCTGACGGACACAGTTTACATAAAAATATGACTTGATTTCCATTTGAGTCTGTACTGGTTTGTTCATTAAAGTCCTTCAGATATTTGTATAAATTAGCGTCAGCAGTACAGGTAGCTGGGTTGTCTGAATTACCAGTTGCACTAGCCATGCTGATATTGTGTTGATGCCTGTTCCCTTGACAAACTGCTTCCCTCCTGTTATAATGTGTTGCACCCTCCTCTGTGGTTAGCCAAAGACAAAATGTTGATTCATATTTAGGCAACTAACTTAGGGGGAAACACATATCGTCAGGGAAACAGTCTTAGACACAACACGGGCATGCTGGATTGCCATAAAACGATACCAATAGAGAACTTCATTTGATACCTTTTTTCCTGCTTCATTTGATACTTATCATATGATTGGAAGCATTTGGTTGGTTAAATACCGCCATACTTTTTAACGTTGTGGTGGCATCTCAGCATGCTGAACTGCCATCTGAACATCCCCAAATACACTGTGCTCGACTTCACCACACCACAGACTGTATGGGTTGTAGTCGCTGTGGTAGTGGTCCAATTGCATGTTGCATGAAATCAAATAACACAAAACCATACAAATAGTCATTTTTTTCTAGATCTGGGTACAAAAGGGTGGAATACAGGTATTGTTTTACTAGAGAGGGTTTGACAATATTTACTTATTTTTATAGACATCAAGTACCAATACCCAGCCTTATTGTTACAGCAGGTTGTGTCTGTGTGTCACTGAAAGATGCTACAATGTGCAAAGTTAACCTTTGTGTGATCAAATAATAACATTTGTCTTCCTTACGTTCCCAATGCAGTCCCTGTGCGAGATGATGGAAACATGCCTGATGTCCCTTCTCATCCAAGTGAACCAAAAGGACCCAACTTGGACTGGCTTAAAAATTTCTAACTTCACATGTGCATGATCAAAACTTGCGCCGTTCCTCTTGTTCATATGTGTCTGCATAGCTGCTCCAACTATCAATGTCCTGCAATAAAGATTTATTTAATTCTACTTCTGTGCCACATTGTTTGGTTTGAATGCAGTCAATAACATTTGCACTGAGTTCATGTTGAACAAGGCTTCAGACTTAAGTTCAAGATTGTTTTTTGTGATTTGGACTTTTTGAAAAAGTTCGAAAAAAATAAGTCTTAATTCTTTTTATACACCTTTTAGAGTAAACCTTAACATTATATCAACTTCAGTTTTCAGTAAGTCTACATGAAAGACTCAGACAAACATCTAAAAACACACACAAATGGGAAATAAATACTTTTTCTGTAAGAACACAACCTGGCATTAAGATTTCTGATTTTCCACAGCAGCTCGTGAGAGTTTTGAAACTAAGCTTTAGCACAACCCTGATCTTTCAGAAGAGGATTAACTCAACAAAGCTGGAATCAGATTAACACCATGTAAATATGAATTCCTCGTTACGTACCAGCATTATTCTGCTTGCATGAGTAAGAATGGTAGTGGAACAGAATGTGGAGCAGTACTGCATGGGGACTCAGCTGCTACAGTTACAATATGAGACAGGAGTATTCAGTAAGATGTATTTTAAAAGGACAGTTTAGATCTTTTGAAGTGGGGTTGTATGGGGTACTTACCCATAGTCAATGTATTACATTCAGTAAAGTCAGTTGGCACTCCTCCAGTTTGGAGAAGCAGGCTGGAGTCCGACATGGAAGCTAATCAATGTACTGCTGTGGAGGGGTCAGCAGTGAAACAAATGCTAGCCACCTGAAAAAGTCAATATCAGTTTAAGGGTGCGCTATATTTAGAATATTTTCACTGCTTTATCTTGCCGTCAGATAGCGATTTCTACAGGGAACTGAAGCTGTAATATCGCTCTCTTTCAAGCCAGACTCCATTGAGAACAACATTGGGTTGATGCTGAACAACTTCGTGTTTTTCTTTTCCAATTTGATCATTTCTGATCCATTCATGAATTTATTAATATGTGTGTGTGTCAAAATGTCCTAAGGTTTAGTTCTAGTACATCCTCTCCTTCTCAATGTCAGTGTTTTTGGATAAGTATCTTTGTCCTTTTACTTTTTCTTTTTAAAATAATATTTTCAAATGCACAAATGGAAATCTGACACATTTTTGGAACTGCTCCTGCACATAAAAACAAATCTTTACCAAAAAATAAATAAAGGGTTTAGTTTAAATGCAACAAAGTCACACAATAACACAGATTAACTAACTGATTGAGACAGCTGTAGGTCAGCAACTCCGGTGTTCAGCTACCAAAATTATGTTTTTGTCAGTGGAGTCTGGTGGCTTTGAAGAGATGGGTAACTGAACCTGTAATGGGCTTCCCCGTCAGAACAGGTTGTCTGACAGCAAGGTGAAAATAGTCTCAATATAGTGTCCACTTATAGTGATATTGATTTTTACTTAGCTTCTGTGTCAGCACTCCTGCCGCTTTTCCAAACTGGGGGCATGTTGACAGACATCGACATGGAGTATAGGTAAGTACCCCATAAAAAGCCTCTTCAAAAAATCCAAACTATCCCTTTAATATCTGTGTTTGCCTTGGTGTCACTCCATCAACAGATTCATAAACATACAGAGCAAAAGTGGACAGAGATTTCCTTCATAGAACTTTTATTTCACAACACGTCAATATTCAGTGTGTCAGGTGAAGAATGTCTTACTCAGCAGTATTCATCATCACAATAAAATATCTTCTGCAGTCGGCGGGATTTCATGTAGATGCAAACAGTCTGTTTACGTTGCTTCATATTTTTCACAGAAACGAGAAACTGTGTAAAACTGGTGTGCAATGTTAAAACGATATTTCACTCTGGAAGAAGAGTTTTGGACTTTGCACAAGTTTCTGGTTTAATTAACGTCTTTTTGCAGAACATGCCTTCATCTGCCACCTTTTAGACATCTATACATTTACTTCCTGTATACACATAACATTTCGGAGACTGGCTGTAAATGTGTTCATTCATTTTGCCATAAATTTCATGTTACATGTTTATAATTTTAATAAACTCCTCATGTACACACTAAAGATATATTTATATGTTGTACATATACTACATTATTCCCCTGTATCAATTCTTACACTCTAATTTTTGCATTTCTCATTCATGCATTGTATTCTTCACCGTATCACTTGCCCCAAACACAATTCATGTTTTACTCTATTTTATAAATCCCTGACACAGGCCACTACAATAACCACATGCTGCTGTGACTCAAAATTTAAGTAAATTTTTATCCGTATTCTCAGTTAAAACATTCAGATTAATATGTCATTCTGTATTATTACTGTGTTATTGAGAGTCAGTGAGAAAACTTGGAATATGACGACTGACATGTTCAGGGAGGTTTATGTTTCCGCGGCCTCTACAAAGTCAAAATGTTCCCCCAAAGTGAAATATCATAACAAAAAGAAGTCAAATAAAAGTCATACAATCACACATGTTTTAAGCACTATTTACAAGCATGAATAAGCATTAGCTCTATCATATTACTGTCACCTTTATTAATGATGCCATACTATTTAAAGTCATATATAATGCTGTTAGAAATGATTTACTACAACCCTTGAGGCCGATATCTTGAATCTTCAAGGTACTAATAGATTACAGGAACTCAAGGCAGTTACAACAGGAACACAAACCATCTCAGTTCGCACAAAGTTTCACCTTTAAACCACAGTTTTCTAGAGGCGACTACAGAATATTACTTTGGATATCTCTAGTTTACCATAAACACTTGCTAAGACGCTGGTCAACTTCCCATATGCTTTCTTCATCACTTTCATAGATACATTTCCCCGTTTAAACTCAATCGTATCGTCTGTCTCGGCTTTCACATCTCTTGAGGATTCAGCTCAGTCTGATTGGTAAACGTACAGCTACGATCGACTAGCCTAGATGTTGTCTAGCTTTAGATGTGGAACTGAAAAGGAATCAAGAAGACATCAAATCCAAAGACTAAGCACCCAATTCTTACCACTTTGAACCCTCCACGACATGCTACTTTCTAAAATAAACACTTCCTGTAAAAACATCGTCCAAACGTTCAACTATTAACTGTCACACTTTGTGTCTGTGGAGCTCGTACGCTTTTCTGTTTCTGTGTTTCGGAGGAATTACTCTGTGTTAAATAAGCACTTAATTGATCGGTTATTTGAATAATCAAATTTAAAGGTTCAGTGTGTAGGATTTAGAGGCCTCTTTTGGCAGAAATGGTACATAATATTCATAACTCTGATTTTATTGGTTTATAACCTCCCGAAACTAAGAATTTTTTGTTTTCTTAGAATGAGCCCTTTTTATCTTCTGTACATATAGAGCCTGTTGTCTTTATTGTTTCTTGCCCCTTTTTACACGGCCTAGCCAATGCAGGAACATTACACCGTTATTTAGCCTCACTGTTCTCCATAGAAGGCACGATTGCAGAATGGGGGGAGGGGTTGTCTCACCTTTAAGCTGTTAGCCGAAGTAATAACAGCGCTGAATCAAGTCAAATCGAAAGCTTCTAACCCTCTGAGCAGAGGATGAGATCAGCTGCCATATAGCAGGACAGTAACATGTTATGCTATTGTCGTTGTTTGTAAAGCCCTGCCAGTACATATGTTACGTCACACTAGAAGCTGACGCTGTCATGTTACACGTCATGCCCGTCACACCTTGTTTGCTTCCAGGATGCCTACATGGTGTCTAGAATCACACACTGGGGCATCATGATGCCGAAGTTATTTGGTTCTGTGTAAATAAGCAAAGGCGGTCGAGAATAAGGTCTATAGAGTGCTGTGGGGACGACGTTTTTGTAGCCAACGTGGATGTTAACGTCGCCCTGGTTCTCTTGTCATAAATCCGATGGAATTTTTCCATTGGATTATTGCAGAAAATAAACTCTGTGGGAAACACAAGTTTATGATTCTCACACAACTTCAACCTTCATAAATGAACACCACTTTTATTTTTAGAGCTAAATGCTATCACCAGAGGTAAGTAGCTAACATTAGGCTGACAAACTACACAACTATTGCATGACTTCATCGTCACCACCACAATTAGGCTGTAAAGCCGTGTTTGGCGTGATGACGTTCTGTAGTCTCATTAGCCACTTGTAAGCTTTTTTAAAGACGCATAATAGCATTGAAATGCATGAGTGGAGCATTTACTAACGTATTTTATGTTGTAGAACAAATCAAGTAAGTCCCTTAAGCTTTAACCACAGACCTTATTTCAGGCATCTAACCAAAAACCCATTCAGGAACCCACTGACTTTGAGACGAGGGAACCAGAAGTGCGACAATGCGATTTCAATTCTGGGTTTTAGGGCTCATTTCCGCACCACTGTAGCGCAATCTCTATGTAAAAAGAGCTTCTGACTCTAGATGGGCCTATTCATGTTTCCGCGTCAGCCACTGTAGTTCTCCTACACGCTCAGCACAGGAGAAGTTTCCACTAAATCCTACACACGTGATCCTTAATATAGAATTTGTTTCACGATACATGTTGAGTCCAGCTAAAGAGTTAACTTAATCCAAACATCTACATTCACAACATGTTAATATGTAACTTTACAGCAGCAGTGTGAAGTGTTAACTGGTACAAACATGAGATATAACTGACAGGGACTTTAACACTCGAACAGCATTTCCCATGTTCAGTAAATTTAAGGTGAAAATGACACAAAAATAAGTCACTGTGCCAATTTCATTAAAATACGGCAAATCTTCCTCCACCAAACAACCACCTTTTAAAATAGACAAGACACTTTGAATAAATTTAAAAGTTCACCTTCACTGAAACCAAGAAACAATCTGGCAGCTTTCCTAAAAAATATAATATGGTAATAGCACTTTTAGAGTAGGAGCCTGTCCTCTTTCCGTAACACTTCATTACAGTGAAAGTTCACAACCTGTTATTAGGAGCCAGTCCCTAGATCAGCCCGACAAAGAAAACTTTTCTGAATATGGCACAAAAAACCCCCTACATTAAAGGTTATGTTGAGGAATATAAATTGCACTGTAAAACAGTAAGAGATATGAGAGGCATCTTTCATAGGCCAGGAAAACCTGCAAATGTTAGTTACTCTGGACGACACATTATGTCCATTTCAAACACTAAGCTAAGTACAGCCAAACCTCTTACTTCTGTTTTATTATAACTAGCCTAGAATTTATTTCAATGTCTCGTTTCACTCAGAATTTTCAGATATTATAGCATCTTGTCTTGTTTCTACTTTTTTCCCTACCTAACTATCTCAAAACTGTCTGGACTGTAATCATATTTAAAACAACTCAGCCTTTACGCATGAACCTTTTACACTTTGATTTAAAAAGTTCTACACCTGCACACAAAACACAATCTGTATTTGATTAATTTGCGAACATCCAAAGTAAAGAATCAACTGTGAACCAATGAGCTGTTTCCAGGATTCAACCTGAGGTCTGATGGACTGACAAACCACAGAGAACAGGACTGCTGCTGCTGCTGTGGGAATGAAACTCTTACTCAATGATGGGAGCGGAGCGATCGTTGGTGACAGTTTTTCTGAGTCGAATGTGGGCAAATGGAT
Organism: Epinephelus lanceolatus; assembly: GCF_041903045.1. Classification (NCBI taxonomy): domain Eukaryota; kingdom Metazoa; phylum Chordata; class Actinopteri; order Perciformes; family Serranidae; genus Epinephelus; species Epinephelus lanceolatus. Next base: position 14,473,826 of record NC_135743.1, on the reverse strand, counting down.
TAGTCCTGAAAGGAGGAAACAATATCAATGAGAGGTATGACAATCACACGTAGACTGGTGATTAAAGGGGTTCTGTAGCAAGGTGTTTCTCAAATGGAGGTATGGCGGGGACACTCAATTTACATTGCCCGGGGGCCACTTTTGCAAAATGAGAGGAGGTCAGGGGCCAGTTAGTGGCCCCACACATGAAAGTAGGGACATTTCTAGGTTTTAAGGACATCTGGGGTTTAGTCCAGACATCTGTCAGGGGACGGGGGTTCTCTCTTGGCACCTTTTTTGATTACAAGCTCCATTTTGATGCTTTTTAATGCACTCTGGCACCTTAAACTGCTTTCACACTGCTGTGCTGTAACTCGCAGCCTCCAGTCACTTCAATGTGGGGAAGGCGGCAGCGGGGAAGCAGTTTCAAACATGGCAGTCAGGGAATGAAGCAGTTGCCGGCAACGTAAACGTGCACAGAGTATGCGCCGAGCAGATAAATAAAAAACTGGGCCTGTCATAACATTTCCATCAAACTTCAGATGAATGGTAAATTGTCCAAATATATTTAGAGATCTTTGGTAATTTTAGTGATTTCTGTTATCTTGCTACATGAAGCTGTTAATCTACATGGTGCCAAGATAGCTTGCACTTCCAACGTTCATCAAAGGAAATGCTCGTCATCACAGCCCTGGACTATACTAGCAGCAGCTGCTTTTAGGAATGCGGGACAACACTCTTGCAGGTAGGCGGTAGCCAAGCGGCAGTGTAAAGGTAGCTTAATGTATGTTAAAAGTACCAAAAAAAAAACCCAGTGTGAATCAATTTTTCCCCCTTTGAATTGGAAAATTGTTTGGGGGGGCACCTGGCACCCTATTAGGGGCCAGATTTGGCCCACAGGCCGTAAATTGAGTATCAATAGTATACGAATTACCCTAGGGGTACTTTGGTTGTAGGTCTATCTTATTGCAACCAGAGGCATTTTGTTTTGTGGCGTTTAAGGCCCCTTGGAAAATGAATGACAACAAACGGGGGTTTACGACTAACTTGCATTTGTTATTTGGTCTGGCAATGTCATGAGTAAATTGACTGTGACATATAAATTGGTGGAATGTCCCTTTAATGACACACACAGAGCACCTTTGAATTGCTAAAAGTTACCTGGTTGGAGAGGGTGGAGGAGAGACCAACTCTGAGGTGATCTGTAATGGAAATAAGAGATAAATCATCATTCATCTGGTCTCTGATCACTACAGAACTGCTGGCCACTGGTGACGTATTGCGGTAAGCGAGTTGTGTCATTTCCGGTGTTTCTGTGACAGCGTCTCTGTACTGCTCTGGTGAATTCTGCTAGCCTGCTTTCTCACCTCAGTTGCTTTAACGCTGCTTTAACGTCTACTTCAAGTCATAACCCACACTGGTTCTGTTTAAGCACTTATAGCTCTCCTTCTTTCTACGACTTTCTCGCTAATCTCTTAGCTGTTGTTTGCACGCTCTTAGCCTTGTTAGCTACTTTAGCTTAGCCATGGCTTCTCCTTCTCCTGCTCTTTCTTGCCCGATGTGCCAAATGTTCAGTTATGCCTCTGCCTCCTTTAGCGACAGTGGTAATTGTAATAAGTGTAGCTTATTTGCTGCGTTGGAGGCGAGGCTTAGTGAATTAGAAGCGCGGCTCCGCACCATGGAAAACCATTCAGTAGCTGCGGTAGTTAGCCAGCCCCCTGTAGCCGGTGCGGAGCCACATAGCATAGCCTTAGCCTCTGCTAACTGTCCTCCGGCAACTCCCGTGCAGCCGGGAGGCTGGGTAACTGTTCGTGAGAGGCGCAGCTCCAAGCAGAAGCCCACGGCTCACCACCAGCCTGTTCACGTTTCCAACCGCTTTTCCCCACTCAGCGACACACCCGCTGAGGATAAAACTCTGGTTATTGGCAGCTCTATTCTGAGAAACGTGAAGTTAGCAACACCAGCGGCCATAGTCAAATGTATCCCTGGGGCCAGAGCGGGCGACATTGAGTCAAATTTAAAACTGCTGGCTAAAGCTAAACGTAGATTCAGTAAGATGGTTATTCACGTCGGCGGCAATGACACCCGGTTACGCCAATCGGAGGTCACTAAAATTAATATTGCCTCGGTGTGTGAATATGCAAAAACGATGTCGGACTCCGTAGTTTTCTCTGGACCCCTCCCAAATCTGACCAGTGATGACATGTTTAGCCGCATGTCATCATTTAACCGCTGGCTGTCCAGGTGGTGTCCAGCAAACGATGTGGGTTTTGTTAATAATTGGCAAACTTTCTGGGGAAAACCTGGTCTTATTAGGAGAGACGGCATTCACCCCACTTTGGATGGAGCTGCTCTCATTTCTAGGAACCTGGCAAATTTTATTAGTAATTTAAATCCCTGACAACCCAGAGTTGAGACCAGGACAGAGAGTTGCAGTCCTAAACGCCTCTCTGAGCTTCTAGTTCAGTTACCCAGCCATAGTTTTCATAGTTTTATACAAACGGGGTCTGTCCCCCGACCACCTAAATTATTTAAATCTAAAATTAAACAAAGAGGAGTTGTGCATAACAACCTCATAAAAATTAAAACCTCTTCTGTGACAGAAAGACAAAACAGGAGAATTAAATGCGGACTGTTAAATATCAGGTCTCTATCGTCTAAAGCAGTGTTAGTAAACGAATTAATATCAGATAATCATATTGATTTACTCAGTCTCACTGAAACCTGGCTGTGTCAAGATGAATATGTTAGTCTAAATGAGTCCACTCCTCCCAGTCATAATAATACCCACGTTCCTCGAGGCAGCGGCCGAGGAGGGGGAGTTGCAGCCATTTTTAACTCTAGTCTGTTAATCAGCCCTAAACCTAAACTAGATTATAATTCATTTGAAAGCCTTGTTCTTAGTCTTTTACATCCGACCTGGAAAACCTCGCAGCCACTTTTATTTGTTATAGTGTACCGTGCTCCTGGCCCGTATTCTGAATTTGTATCTGAATTCTCAGAGTTTTTATCCAGTTTAGTTCTTAAATCAGATAAAGTTATTATTGTAGGCGATTTTAACATTCATGTCGACATTGATAATGACTCCCTGGCTACCGCGTTTATCTCATTAATAGACTCCATTGGCTTCAGTCAGGGTGTACATGAACCCACTCATTGTTTTAACCATACCCTCGATCTAGTTCTGACGTATGGAATTGAAATTGATAACCTAAAAGTCTTTCCACAGAATCCCTTGCTATCAGATCATTATCTGATTACTTTTGATTTCTTTTTACTCGATTACACGCCACTCAGCAACAGTTACTATACTAGATGTTTATCAGATAGTGCTGTCGCAAAATTTAAGGAAAAGATTACTTCGTCGTTAAATTCAATACCAATACCTTCAGTAACAGAGGTTTCCCGTGCCGACTTTAACCTCTCCCAAATTGATCATTTTGTTGATAGCGCCGTAGGCTCGCTGCGAACAACGCTCGACTCTGTAGCTCCTCTTAAAAAGAAGTTAACAAAGCAAAGAAAGTTTGCTCCTTGGTATAACTCTCAAACCCGTAGGTTAAAACAAATATCGCGAAAATTTGAAAGGAATTGGCGATTAACCAAACTGGAAGAATCTCGTTTAATCTGGACAGACAGTCTCAAAACTTATAAGAGGGGCCTCCGCAATGCCAGAGCAAACTATTACTCAGCATTAATAGAAGAAAACAAGAACAACCCCAGGTTTCTTTTCAGCACTGTAGCCAGGCTGACTGAGAGTCAAAGCTCTATTGAGCCTTGTATTCCTTTAGCCCTTAGCAGTAATGATTTTATGAGCTTTTTTAATGACAAAATTCTAACTATTAGAGACAAAATTCATGACTTCCTGCCCTCAGATGGTAGGCCTACCTATCTAACCTCAAACACAGCTGTAGAATCTAATATATATTTAGATTGCTTCTCCCCAATTTCTCTTCAAGAATTGACCGCAGTGATTTCTTCATCTAAATCATCAACGTGTCTCTTAGACCCCATCCCAACTAGGCTACTTAAGGAGGTCTTTCCTTTAGTTAACACTCATATATTAGATATGATCAATATATCCCTATTAACAGGCTATGTACCGCAGTCTTTTAAGGTAGCTGTAATTAAACCTCTCCTAAAAAAGCCCACCCTGGATCCAGAGGTGTTAGCCAACTATAGACCAATATCTAATCTTCCCTTTATGTCAAAGATCCTTGAGAAAGTAGTCGCAGACCAGCTGTGTGATTTTCTCCAGGATAATAATTTATTTGAGGAATTTCAGTCAGGATTTAGAGTGCATCATAGCACTGAGACAGCTCTAGTTAAAATTACAAATGACCTTCTGATTGCTTCAGACAAAGGACTCGTCTCTGTTCTTGTTTTATTAGATCTTAGTGCGGCGTTTGACACAATTGACCATCAAATTCTACTGCAGAGACTGGATCACTTAATTGGCCTAAAAGGTTCAGCACTAAGCTGGTTTAAATCTTATTTATCTGATCGTTTTCAATTTGTTGACGTTCGTAATGAATCATCCTTACGTACCAAAGTTTGTTTTGGAGTTCCGCAAGGTTCTGTGCTCGGACCAATCCTATTTACTCTATATATGCTTCCTTTAGGTAACATCATTAGAAATCACTCTATAAATTTCCATTGTTATGCGGATGATACACAGTTGTATTTATCGATGAAGCCAGAAGAAAGTAATTAATTAACTAAACTCCATAACTGCCTTAAAGACATAAAAAATTGGATGAGCACCAATTTCCTGATGTTAAATTCAGACAAAACTGAAGTTATTGTTCTTGGCCCCAAACAACTCAGAGACTCTTTATCTGATGACATAGTTTCTCTAGATGGCATTGCTCTGGCCTCTAGCACTACCGTAAGAAACCTCGGAGTAATATTTGATCAAGATTTGTCTTTTAATTCTCATTTAAAGCAAACCTCACGGACTGCATTTTTTCATCTGCGTAATATTGCGAAAATTAGGCCTATCCTGACCCGAAAAGATGCAGAAAAATTGGTCCACGCTTTTGTTACCTCAAGGCTGGATTACTGTAACTCTCTATTATCAGGTAGCTCTAGTAAGTCCTTAAAAACTCTCCAGCTAATTCAGAATGCAGCAGCACGTGTACTAACAGGAACTAAGAAACAAGATCATATTTCTCCTGTTTTAGCTTCTCTGCACTGGCTCCCTGTAAAATCCAGAATTGAATTTAAAATCCTACTGTTAACTTATAAAGCTCTAAATGGTCAGGCTCCGTCATATCTTAGTGAGCTCATAGTGCCATATTATCCCACCAGAACACTGCGCTCTGAGAACGCAGGGTTACTCGTGGTCCCTAAAGTCTCCAAAATTAGATCAGGAGCCAGAGCCTTCAGCTATCAGGCTCCTCTCCTGTGGAATCATCTTCCTGTTACGGTCCGGGAGGCAGACACCGTCTCCACATTTAAGACTAGACTTAAGACTTTCCTCTTTGATAAAGCTTATAGTTAGGGCTGGCTCAGGCTTGCCCTGTACCAGCCCCTAGTTAGGCTGACTTAGGCCTAGTCTGCCGGAGGACCCCCTATAATACACCGGGCTCCCTCTCTCTCTCTCTCTCTCTCTCTCTCATCCTATTACTGCATCTTGCTAACTCGGCCATTCTGGATGTTACCTCATCCAGCTCCGGCTTCTTCTCCGGAGCCTTTGTGCTCCACTGTCTCTCAGATTAACTCATATCGCAGCGGTGCCTGGACAGTGTGACGTGTGTGGTTGTGCTGCTGCCGTGGTCCTGCCAGATGCCTCCTGCTGCTGCTGCCATCATTAGTCATTAGTCATACTTCTACTGTTATTATACACATATGACTATTGTCACACAAGTATACTGTCAGATATTAATATATACTTTCAACATATTGTACCACAGTAGCCAGAACTATAACTATAATATTATTACTTTCATTAATGTTGTTGTAAGCTACTGTCATTACCTGCATCTCTCTCTCTTTCTCTCTCTCTCTCTCTCTCTCTCTCTCTCTCTCTGTCTCATTGTGTCATATGGATTACTGTTAATTTATTATGCTGATCTGTTCTGTACGACATCTATTGCACGTCTGTCCGTCCTGGAAGAGGGATCCCTCCTCAGTTGCTCTTCCTGAGGTTTCTACCGTTTTTTTTCCCCGTTAAAGGGTTTTTTTGGGGAGTTTTTCCTTATCCGCTGTGAGGGTCTTAAGGACAGAGGGATGTTGTATGCTGTAAAGCCCTGTGAGGCAAATTGTGATTTGTGATATTGGGCTTTATAAATAAAATTGAAATTGAATTGAATTGAAATTGAAATTGAATTATTATGAAGCATCCGTATCTCCTCCATTAACAGTGAGGCTCAGTTAGGAGAACACATTGACCTTTGACCTCCTCCATATGGTTTCATGTTTCTGACCTTGTTGCTGTCGGCCATGCTGTATGGGCGCGGGCGGAAGGTGCTGACCCTCTGGGGAGGAAGGGAGCGCTCCTCCTCTGACTCGGGGGTGAGCGCTGGGAGACCTGGAGACACCAGCTTGTCGAGCTGGCCTGTACTGGTGCTGTTCGCCTTAGATAAGAAGAGCGAGCTACAGGGAAGGTCACAGACAGAGAGGAAAGCATATACAAGGAAAGAGACAGAGGAAACATGATGAGAGTCGAGAGACGTTGGTTTTGAGTTAATTCATCAACAAAGCTGTTGGTGTTGGAAGTGAACGTGTTGGGGAAAGGGTGGTGGAAAGACTGAGAGGGCAAACCATAAGTATCAGTCTGCAGTTTCTTAGCTCTTTCTCTGAGTCTGGCATGAAATATGTTTTTAATAAGAATACAGAAGGAAAAAGTGAAGAGTGTTTAATAGTTTCAACATGAAAATGACCCCATGAAGTTTTCTGTGAATCAACTGAAGTTATAACTTCCTACTTTTCAAAGTGTTGCTGATACACTGAGTCATAAAACATCTAAAGGGAATTAAAGGAAGCATTTCTGTCATTAAGAGTGTCAAAGGTCATCAACAACACTGAAAACTGACAGATTTGAGTGTTTGTTCTTCTCTGACTCACCTCTCGAGGTGATCCATCTTACTGTGTGTGGACTGAGTGTAGGAGAAAGGGAACCAGCCTTTCCTGTGAGGGAAAATTGTACTATATGTGACCACTGGTGAACAATAAAACAAGAACAAATGCAAGTCAGTCTGTGTGTGATGAAGTAATCTCTCGTCTTGTGAATATAAATTTAACTTGGTGCGAAAGAGAAGCGTGAAGTCCTCTGAAGTAAGAAAGAAAAATACCGTACTTACAGTAAGCTAGAAAAAAAGCAGTGTTAAGGGGAAGTGGTGTCCCTGATGTGGTTTGGTTATTGTAACATACAGCCTCATCTTATGGCATTGAGACATTTCAGAGTCTTCTAATTTTGTTTATTACAAGGCCCTGTCAAAGTTATAGAGTGCTGCAGGGATGACGTTTACTTGTAGGCCAGCCCAGAAGTTAACATCCTCCTGGTTCCCTTGTCAAAAAGCCAATGGAGAGTCTCTTCAGCTTGTGTTAACCACAGACTTTATTTCAAGAATCTAACCAAAGCCCACTCAAAAACCCACTGATGGAACCGGATGTGGGTTTTAGGAGTCTTTCATGCAGCAGATCATTGAGTGGTTTTCTATGTCAGTGTGTGATTTGTAAAACCTACCGTCCAGTTCGTTCATTCTGACCGTAGTGCCACCCATCTCTGGGCTCGGAGATGAGCAGGGTGATGCTGTCACCAGGTTGGAAGTGCAGTAAGCAAGCCCCACTCCCTACACCGCTGCCCTCGGATGCTCCAGGAGAGTGAGCAAACATGGCTTCCACCCGGGTAGGTCCAGATAAAGGCAGCATCCTGGGGAGACTGGAGCCTAGGTAGAGGAAAGGGTTGTAATCAAACCCTGTTTGAGATACTGTTAATGGTCGTCATTTTTATGCAATAGAAAAGTGATATATATTCCAGGTATAGAGCGTTTCATTGCTATTCTGTTGCTAGGGTAACAGCTTTGGTCCCTGTTTACTTCCTGTCAGCTACTGCATCAACAGACATCCCAACAAGATATACAAAGGATGTTTATGGGCACATTCACACCAGGATAGTCCAGGGGACTCCATTCGATTGGGCGGGGAATGCCGGAAAATTTCAAACCCTCGTTTGGTTCTGTTCACTTTCACACTGCACTTTTTAAAGCAGACCAAACCGCCTGGACAGCGTCACACAGTTACAACAGCTGCGTCGTTTGGGGGCAGTATTGCCCAAACCAACCACTGACTGGGAAGAAAAAATGCATGAGGAAGAAGAAAACCCGGCTCATCGATTGGCCAGGACCGAAAACGGAAATCCATCCCCTTCAGCCAACTTGGTCACCACAAAAACGATGGAGCAACACCAAGTCTTGGGGTTTCTGTTTTTTCTTTTTTTACCTCTGCTCCTCCTGTTTCACACCGTTGGCTTTGTTTTTTTTCTACCCAAAATGCACTGTGCTCTACGTCACTTCCTCTCTTTGGTTCGCTGGATAGTCTGTTTGCATTTCCCACTGTAAGCGAACCGCACCATGGTTCACTTGTAAGTGAACCGAGACCCCCAATTTTCAAGCGGACCAGGGTGCACTTGTTTGGTCCTCACCAGAGTTCGAATGAGCGTTCACACCACTCCAAACGAACCAAACTATCTGTGGAAGCGTACCAAATAGCACCAGTGTGAATGCGTCCTATGATGTCAAATTTGAAATGCTCTATATAGTAGTTTACATTTTTAATGTCGGAGTCCGCCAGTTCCACCATGTTGGATTCAAATTGTCAGCTCATACACAAGAGATTTAAAAATGATGAATGCATGCAATCCATCTTTACTGTGATTTATCTCACTGATATCAGCCTGGCTGTATGATGTTCACTCTCTCACAGCTGTATGTATTTTAATACTGCAAACACAACTTTTACCTCAGCTGCTGCTTCACATTAAAAGCATTTATAGTCAGGAAGTAATGGAGTTTGTTTGGCTGCACTATAACACCAGGCCATGGGTAATGTTAGCTAACTAGTGGAGTCCAGAAGGTGGGCAGTTGCCATTATGTTTCCGCATGTTAACACGGCTTACCAGCTGTCTGTCTGCAAAGCCAACAGAACATAAAATAAAAGGCAAGACATTTACATCACTAAACATTTCAATTTTCCCACCTGTAAATAAATTGCACTTTAAAATGTGGTGCTAAAGTTCCCTGTGTCAATGGAGCGTCAGAATAAAAGGAAAGACCTCTTATATTTCATGTAATTTTGTGTTTTTTTCCCCCTTAAAATTAACCAATAAGTAACTGGTTAATAGGTGTTGGGCTATTGACAGCAAAATTAACCAACACTGACATCCCTACTCCAAATCAATGTGGACTAAAATTTATAAAAAGAAAACGGTGAAGGAGACACTCAAACATAGGGAGGAGACTTATCACATCTTACCCTGAAAGCCGCCCAGCCTCATTTCACTGACAGGTCTCCGTGGCAGTGGAAGCGTTGCAGTTGTACACATGTCAGCGGTCTTCAGCAGCCAGGGGTTATGTGACGGTGATGAAGTATTGCTTCCTCCTGGTCCCACCTGTTGGTGCAGTAGCTGCACAGGAGTCATGGCCCTGGAGAGAGGAGCACTGTGGGGCAGTGGAGGACTGTGAGGAGCACTGTGAGGGATGGGGAGGGTCATGCCATGCAAGGTGCTGCCAGGTGGGGAGACCTGGCTGACTGACATCACCGTGGAGGGGATGAGACTCGGGGAGAGGTTGGATGTGTTGGCAGCCAAGAGGAGAGCGGTTTGCTGGGCCGAGCCGCTGGACGTGGTGGGGGTGGATGTAGCGGGGCTGGCGCTGCTGCTGGCGCTGCTGTCAGGGAGGGGGCTGGCTGATGCACTGAGGGGCGTGCTGGTGTGCTGAGGAGACGCTCCTCGTGAGGAACCTCCAGCAGCTCCTCCACCAGAGAGGGAGCGGAAAGTGTGGGGGGAGCCCTGAGGAGGACAGGTTTCACTCTGGGAGGAGGAGGAGGGGAGTGACCGCTGCTGCTGGGAGCGACTGGAGTCTCCATTCAACAGAGGAGGGACTTCTTGCACTGAGAGTCTCTGAAAAACCAAAGACAGGTACTGTTAATTACCAGGAATTAGAAGTAGTTGTGAGAATTTGAGTCCGCTGACTTAGACTAGAGCCAGACTTACAAATCTGGTGACTTAGACTCGACTTGGCAAATCAAAAAGGACTTTGTCACCTTGAATTTCACTTTAAGACCAACGACTTGTGACTTCACTGGGAATTAGAGGAATACTTGCTGATTTTCACCATGGTATCATAACCATGTGAGTAGTACATGTACATGAACTGTGATAAACTTCCCTCCATCTTACCAGCACCCAGATCTCTCTGCTCAGTTGCCACCCAAGATTTTCACAGGCTCTAGGGCTGTTGCTCAAACTGGAGATTGTACTTCCTCATTTTTGTATACCCACCGCCACCACGTACACAAAGATTATAGAAGTAGATCAAGAACGGAGGAGATGCTGCCGCTCTGTCTCTCTCAAACACAGACCAAAGTCAAATCAAACGGTAAAACTAAGCAGTGCTGATCAAATATAAACCTAGATTATGTGACTGTATTGCACATTTCTTGTCTATGTTTTTAGAAACATATTTTAGTGCACTGTTTGGAAGTAATACGGGAATTTATGAACAGGAAGTGGGCACCACACTGTTTCCTTTATTGTAAAAACGGAATTTCAAAAGTATTATTTATATTATTTATATTTTTTTACTACACAGACAACACAGCTTAATGACAAGGCCATCTTTCATGCAGTGAAATGCTTCTTGTAAAGCTTTTGATTCAGAGGGAATAACTTGGAAGTTCTAAAACCGTGTGCAAACTACAGACAACAGATGATATCTCAGATCACATAAGGACTTGTAGACTGTGCATTCAAGATTTTATAAGCCTAAATGTTGTCTTTTAATATAAATCAACAATCAGTAACATCTTAGCTACAAATCTGTCATTGATGGGTGACTGTTCTTAATTCCAGAAATGACTTGTTTAGGAGTCAAGTCAAAAAGCTGAGGACTTGTGACTTGACTTGGGACTTAGCTTGAACTTGAACTTGAGATAGTTTGTATCTTTTAATTCACACTGTGTTCAGTTGCAGCTTTAAAAAAATGGCAAGGATTTCTATTATGATTAAAAAAAATATATATATATATGATTAAAGGGATAGTGCACCCAAAAATGAAAATTCAGCCATTATCTACTCACCCATATGCCGAGTGAGGCTCTGGTGAAGTTTTAGAGTCCTCACAACACTTTCAGAGATCTGAGGGGGGAGTGGGTAGCAGCACAACTGCACACCTAATGGCTGACGGCAACCCAGATTAAAACGTCCAAGAACACAGAATTGAAGCCATAAAATATCTCCATACTGCTTGTCCGTAGTGATCCAAGTGTCGGGGCTTCAGGACACTTGAATCACTACAGACAAGCAGTATGGAGATATTTTATGGCTTCAATTCTGTGTTCTTGGACGTTTTAATCTGGGTCGCCACTTCACCAGAGCCTCCCTTGGCATATGGGTGAGTAGATAATAGCTGAATTTTCATTTTTGGGTGCACTATCCCTTTAAGTCCAGTGAGAAAACATCAAACATCTGACACAGTATAAACAAAACTGATCTGACCTGTTCTGGCTGAGCAGAGCCGATCTTGGTGTGGCGGAGGACCTCGGCTATCCCAGCAGCCCCTGAGCCTTGAGGCGCGGTGTGACGCAGCAGATTCAGAGCGCGCTCCGGGAGTTTTGTGGGCTGAGAACATGACTGCTGCCAAGATGACAGTTTCTGTGACAGAAGCTCTCTCACCTGGATTATGTTCAAAAGCACAGCAAGAGAAAACCACAATACTGTTAACAGATAATTGTAGACAAATGACAAGACCAAAACTGTTTTTAGCAATGTCACTCAAACAGGAGTACATAGTGAATTTGTGAGGGACTGTTTTCAGGTGTGGATGAATACATCTGGATTCCATAAAGCTGAAACATTACTTTGCTGAATACATAAGTAAATGTGAGCAGATCACCTTGGAGTGGTAGTTGATGAGCAGCTTGGTGACACAACACTGTCTGTCCACCAGGAAGCAATATCGCCTCCTTTCCTCTGTGAGCGCAGACTTGTAACCTGCGGCAACCAGCGTGTCAAGTTCTCCTTGGCGACGACTCATCAACTCCACAAACTGAAGAAAAGTCAAAGATTTCACTGCAAACCTGAACAACCTTAAACATGCACACTCAGTCCAGCTGCACGCTCACATTCACACATGTAGTACTTAAATAACAGAGTGACCTTTAACGCATGCTGTATGAAGAGAAGAATGTGTGACATTATTTCCTGCCTGTTGCACAATGAGTACAAAAATCTTTCTTCCATCAGCCCTGGTGACCTTTTCCTCCAACCTAACCCTCCTAAACCCTTTCACCCTGTTATATCGTTCATATTTCTTCCAGTAAAGACTTGAACGCTAAGTTGCTTTTTTCCTGGAGAATCAGCTGAGGCAGATTGTTCTTTAATCTTATTCACACTGGCCTATTTCTTACACAAACACTCACACTGCACTGTTATTTAATCTGCCGTAATTCTGAGTGAGCAACTTTAGCATTTTACATGTTTGTGCATTCTACTTAAAAGTTCTGTACTGTGTTTTTTTTTCCCACTGCACACGTAAAACTTTGGACTTCACCTACCTGCATCTCTCTGTCTCCATATTTGTTTGGGTGACGACTGCCTTGGCTCTTCCTGCGCAGTTTCTTCAGCTGAGACTGGCAGCGCTCGATAGACTCAGATTTAGACCTCCGCTCACTCTGATACTTCTTCAGGGTGGCCTGAGATGGAAGTGGAAAAAAAATCAGATGCTCTAAGATATAAGTGTGGAGTCCAATTTATTTATTTATTTTCTAGCCATTAATCATACCATCATCAAACATAACATTTACACAATTATTCTTATTTTACCACAGTTTATTCTTTTCTTACCATTGTTTAAATTAGCTAAGTGCTACACACTGCCTTGCTCTCCAAATTAAACTTAACATTTTAAACTAAGCAACTGTGTTTTTCTCACAACTGATCAAACATGAATGGAGGTTTTAACTTACTGTGAGGTATTTAATATCCAGTTCCAGCTTCTGCTCCAACTGGGCGAGCAGCTCAGAGTGAAACAGCTTTAACTGTTGATGAAAAGATCCATATGCAAGATGTTAAACAAACAACACATCCACGTGGTATGCCTTGGTAACACAAAGAAAAATGAACCTGCACTTCAGGCTGCCAAAATATTTTCTTTATAAACTTGACAAATTGTTCTCTTTCTGGGCACTTTAAAGGGACAGTCCACCCGATTGTTTCTCTAAGTACTACTTATCAGTGTGAGTTGTTGAGCTTTGGAGAGATAAGTAATTGTTGAGGCAACTAGGTGCTCTGCCATTTAAGATCCTATAGACCACTTTAAGTTAGATATGACACACTCAATCCTCAACTGGGAGCAACTTGTGCCGAAAGAACTGAGATCTCTCTACATGTCTACATAATTCAGCCCCTGCACTACTTTCATCAGTTTATGTGCTACTTGAAGTTCCTACTTCAAGGCTTTATTAAAGGGACAGTTCACCCCCAAATCCAAAAATACATTTTTTTCCTCTTACCTGTAGTGCTGTTTATCAGTGTAGATTTTTTTAGTGGGAGTCGCAGAGTGTTGGAGATATCAGCCATAGAGATGTCTGCCTTCTCTCCAATATAATGGAACTAGATGGCACTTGACTTGTGGTGCTTGAAGCGCCAAAAGTCTACATTTGAAAAACTCTACAGCAATGTCTCTTTACAGAAATCATGACCCAGTTACTCAAGATAATCCACAGACCTTGTTGTGAGCAGTTTCATGTAGGAACTATTTTCTTTCTATGAACTACACCTGCCAATTATGTCACTGCACAGAGGGAAGCGTGCATCTGCTGCTAACTCACCTAGCACCACTGAGCTAGGTGCTCCACTGAGCTGACTCATGCTGTCATGAGCACGAGCCCCTCGTCCATGAGTAGATGCATACTTCCGTCTGTGTGGTGATACGAATTCCTAGTTCCTATTGAAGCTGCTCACAACAAGGTCTGTAGATTATCTTGAGTAACCAGGGCATGATGGGGGTTTTTTTGGGCACTGTGAGCACCACAAGCTGAGTGACATCTAGTTCTATTATACTGGAGAGAAGGCAGACATCTCTACGGCTGATATCTCCAACACTCAACAGCTCACACCAAAAACAATTTAGACTGATGAATAGAACTACAGGTAAGAGGAATAATATGAATTTGGGATTTTGGAGTGAACTGTCCCTTTAAAAATTATATGATGTTTAAAATGGTTCGATAACATGAAGTAATTAATGCAGACCAGCGGAGTCTTACCACGTCTTCCAGCTGCACCTGAATCTGTCTGTGGACCTCGGCCATCTGAAACAGTGTGTCTCCTGTGAGCAGCAGGAAAGAACAGGACAGTGAAGGCAGCTATATTTGTATGACTGGTATTATATATGATTTGGAGCTGCTTTTATTAGTTAGAGTGGATCTTTCACATGTGCAGGAAATCTTACATCTGAGCTCTAATAATAAAAGTTCACAACATCAACATACACGCAGGACAACACATCAGTAAAATGTCATAAAGCTGTTTTCACTCAGTTTCTCATTTACAAAGTGGCGGTCAGCTGTGAGTCCCTCCCTCGGTCACACAGCACTGTAGTATGTGGTGGCTGGCATCTCGCCCTCCGACTCTCCTGCCTGCCTCCCCCGCTGTTTTCAGCATTACAATGAGATCATGTGGTGTTGTTAATCTCCCAACAATGACCCTACTCTCTCCCTGTCCCTCTGTTCTCTCCCTCTCTCTACATTTCCTCATTCCCTCTTGTCTTCATCTCCTCCCTCACCAACACACGCAGCACAGACCGCTTTCTCTCCAGCTGTCACGTCGACTCTCTTAACTTTATTAGGTCCATCACTAATTTATTTTAATGCCCCCCCCCTCAGCACCGTCTTTCCTCTACCAGCCGCCCACTCACCCAGCTCTTTGGAGCCTTGGCTGTCACTCGCCAGCTCTCCAAGCTTCACCAGAGCATCAAAGTACCCTTTGGCAGCCACGGTCACTCCTGAAGAAGAGAGTTCATTTTAGTGGAAAACTGAAAAGTATCCTGTTCTGTTATTCAGACAAAGACAGCATCTGAATGATCCTGTGTTTGACTAACCTGTCAGGGCTTTCTCATAGTGTTTCCCCATGGTCACAAAGTTCTTCAGACTGGGGTTGAACTGGTCCAGAATCCCCTGGTGGCAACACAAATAACAAGGAAAGGCAAATTATGGCTCTCATATGGTATTATTTCACTGCACAGTTTACTGTGTGTGACAGTGTATGTGACAAACAGGGTTTTTAGTGATTCAAACTAGAGGGTGGAGAAGGCAAGACATACCTTGTAGACATTTTCTGTCATCTTGTTGACCTCTTCTGTTCGAGACATTTTTGCTCTCTTGGTTATTTGCTGCCGCTATGTACGTCTATATTGATTATTTCTGTTGTTCAGGGCCCTAGGCTTTACAGCAGACAGCAATCCCCTAAAAAAGAAGAAACAATACACTGTAGTTAGTGATGATCTCTCATGAAAACTCTCTCTCTCTCTCTGCACCAAATCTGCAAAAAAATCGAGGTGTTTTACAGTCACATCCTCAGAGGAATTTGTATTTATCTGCTATTGAGCTGAAACAATTAGTTGATCATTATATAAATTAATCAATTACGATTTCATTCAATTAAAGTCTCCCATCATATTAATTTTAGTGTAATGTGAACCAATAATGTCAACACTGATGCCACTTTTATTTATCTGTAAAATGACTGGACTCATAGGCCTATTGAGCCTATGCTTATACTTAACTTGTATATGTATTTTCAACACAATAATGTACGTTTTAACGATTATATATTGTTTTTGTTTTTTTTAATTTTAGGATGCCTCATAACATCAGGCAAAGAGACTGTTGATGAAAGCAAACCTTTCAGCTAACTCAGGTGAATTTACACTTGTTTAAATGTTGATTAATGTACATTGTCCTTTTCATATAAAATAAAATAAAAATAAAATAAAATAAAATAAAATAAAATAAAATAAATTAAATTAAATTAAATAATTAAATTAAATTAAATTCTGATATTCAAAGATACCAAAAATTCACTGTTTGGGAATAATTACAACAGTGACTGAGATACAACCTATATAGCTTGCGTAATAAAAGCACCTGATAAAGCAAACACAAAAAACATATTAGGTCACATCTATCAAATTTTAAAAGAAGAAGCTCAAAGTCAGGAAATTAAAGCACTCACCAGCTGGGAGAAGGAATTATGGGAAGTTATATCTCCAGACAAGTTCATTAATTTGTCAGAACTGATACTAAATTTGGGTTTTGGACAGATTGCTGAATAAAACAAACACTTCAAAGACACCATCACGGCCTAAATGAATTGATTAATCCTGAAAACTTCACAACGATGAGTGTCAGATTTTTGTAATGTAGCATGTGTACAGAGAACCTCCAAAAGCAACTGTACTGTTAAATACTTGGAGGTTTATCATCACTGACTGGAAGCTTCTACCTTGTTTTAAGGGAGTGCCTATAACATTTCACTGCCCAAATTCTTTTAACTCTTCATATTTACTAAACAAGAATATGAACTTGACTATTTAGTGCCTCCACTCTCTCTGTGAAGGACTGAAAGTGTGACATTTAAATCATCCAGAGGACTTTTAAGGCCATTGAGCCACAGCACCTCAGCCAGCTATGAGGATGTCACACCGTCTTGTCTGAGACCAGCACTGTTATTTTCCCACGAATCTCACTCTGGGTCTCAGCTGCCAGTTTCTGCATTATCGCTCTGCAACATTACAGCAACCCAAATATTTCTCCAAGATTCGTGTGCCAGACGAGTTATACCATTACAGATAAGAACAATGGGCTCCTCCAGGCTGAGTCACAGGTGTCAGAGCACTGAATAAACACGCGACAACCATGTTTCCTCGGCAGAGAGGACGATCAAGTCGGGGACTGCTCCGGGGTCAAAGGATTTCCAGTCTGGATTTAATGGCAAAATGCTCATTTGGTTTTCCCTGTGCAGCCCTCCTTTGTTATCACAGCGAGATTACAGAGCAAACGTTGACCCAGATCAGCTAATGGTATATGACACAAAGAAAACATTTCCAGACTCTTGCTCATTAAGGCCACCCTGGTGTAGGCTGTAATTTTTCAGGAGAGCCAGAACAGGCTGCAGGATGAAACAGAAAAGTGGGAGCTTTGTGCAAACTGCCTTTTTTTAGGACTTTGTCACTTTGCACAATCTTTAAAAACACTAGCGCTACATTAAAAGTGTGTTTTCCAGCTTAGTGTGGTTTAAATCTCAGAAATAAAGTGTTGTTCGTTCCAGGATGCCACAGGAACAGTCTGCAGGTGGTTGGGAAACTGGTACAGAAGGTGCATTCATGTGGTGTGGCCTCTTTAAATGTCTTCTAATGGTGTGGAGGCAAACATAGCAGTTAAACACCATTAATGTCACTTAAGGCTGCAAGAAGAATTGTCGCTCACTTGTTTGAGTATTTTTTAAGCCCAAATCCCAAAAAAATCTGAACATTTATGCAGATTTTCTGTTTTATATGACAATAAACTGAATATTTTTGGTTATTAAAATGATGATCGGGGGGAAAAAAGTTGACTGCAGAGGAAATTATGATGGTACTGCTTCTATTTTCTGACATTTTATAGTTGCAGCTCTGATGTCACTTCAAAATTTAGACTCTTAAAACACTGCAAACAAATTTGTGTTTAAAGGATTCATGCAAGCCTTGAAAATTATCATAGTTTTAAAGCTATCTTGTCTTGTCTTATGGTGAAATGCTGCCAGATATTAATGCATCTACCTCTTGCATTTCACTAAATATCAATTAATGGTTGCCACACTGCAGCTAAAACAAAACTCCAGTACTAAATGAGGCTTTTCTTCCACATCATCTCATCTTATTGACAATCAGAGTGTTTTAAACTACTGAGACAAATGCACCACAACAGAAATAAAACATCCAAACTGTGCTGTACATGTAAAGCTGCATAAATAATCTGGATAGTTACACAGTGGATGTTTTTCCTGAGTGAAAAAAGCACCCTGCCATTTGCCCACAGCTCCCTAACAGCTACCTGTTGCTCTCCAGCTCCACTTCCATTTGTAAAACAGTAACATAATTCAGCAACTTGACAAAAAAAAAGTTACATACCTTTTCTGATCTCATTGTGGGAAACGATAAAAGCTTCCTGCGCGTCTTTGAGTGTTAAATGAACAGTACAACACCCTCTCTTTTCTTCCCATTAGGCTACTTTCCCTCTCCGTTAGTTAGTGGGGGGTTGTTTCATCCAGCAGAGCACTAAATCTCAGCTCCCCTCCACCCCTTTTTCACATGGCCCTCTCCCCCCTCTCTGCCTCACACACACACACATCGACACACACACTTTCCCCCTGTCCTCTGCCTCTCTCTACTCCCAGGAATCGGGGTCAGATATTTGGTGCCGTTCAGTACCTCTCCTCATTACTGAGCCGATTATCAACATGCCTTCACGCCCGCAATAACCGGCCAGAAAAACCAGCACCGACAAAACCCCCCGCCCAGTACAACCAGCTCCCTGCCGTTGGAAGCCCCAGTCAGCCTCCCATTCTGTGTCCGCCTCTCTCCCTGTCACTCGGGCAGAATAACAATGAGCCAACGGGACCTCGGCTGAATAGGAGCAAGAGGAGAATAATGACTTGAACTTTTTAAGCCAAAGACAGAGCAGCACATGCAGGCCTATCACTGGCCTACATACACCCCGGACCATCGCATAGTCCTGCTCCACATTCTCACAAGAGGGGGAACAGAGGAAGAGGAGGAGGAGGAGGAGGTGCATGGCCCTTCATTTACTGCAATAAACTACAGAGAAGTTTAAAGGCAAAAGAAATAAAGGAGCTGCAGAGATGTTAAAGCGGTGATAAAAGTTTGTAAAAGAGTTTAGAATCAGTGGAAATTAATTAAGTACTTTTATTTAAGTACTGTACTTAAAGGGACAGTTCACCCAGAAATCAAAAACACATATTGTTCCTCTTACCTGTAGTGCTGTTTATTAATCTAGATTGTTTTGGTGCAAGTTGCAGAGTGCTGGAGATATCGACTGTAGAGATGTCTGCCGTCTCTACAATATAATGGAACTAGATGGCACTCAGCTTGTGGTGCGCCGAAAAACTAATTTCAAAAACTCAACAGCAACGTCTCTGTCCAGAAATCATGACCCAGTTACTCAAGATAATCCACAGACCTGGTTGTGAGCAGTTTCATGTAGGAACTATTTTCTTTCTATCAAACTACACCTGCCAACTGTATCGCTGCACAGAAGGACGTGTGCATCTACTCATGGACAAGAGGTTCATGCACGTGACAGTGTGAGGTGTCCTCCTCGGCTGAGCTGTACCGTCAGCTAGCTTAGTGATGCTAGGTGAGCTAGCTTAGTGATGCTAGGTGAGCTAGCAGTAGATGCACGCTTTATTCTGCACAGTGATACAGTTGGCAGGTGTAGTTTAGTATAAAGAAAATAGTTCCTATGTGAAACTGCTCACAACAAGGTCTGTGGAGTAACTGGGTCATTATTTCTGGAAAGAGACATTGCTGTTGAGTTTTTCAAATGTATGTTTTTGGCGCTTTGAGCACCACAAGCTGAGTGCCATCTAGCTCCATTATATTGGAGAGAAGGCAGACATCTCTACAGCTGATATCTCCAACACTCAGCAACTCACACCAAAACTATCTGGACTGATAAATAGCACCACAGGTAAGAGGAACAATATGTATTTTTGATTTTGTGGTGAACTGTCACTTTAAGGTGGCCAGATAGAGTACAATTTTAGAGTAAGGAAAATGTTTTGCAGCCTGTAATAGTGCAAGTTTTATTTTCTTTTGATGAGTTGTGCCGAGGTGTTTCACATGGATGTTGTGTCAGTATACTGTGTTTCAAACGCTGGATGTTTTCATCAACAGTTAAAATTGTTTCAGCTGAAAATCAGAGCAGAAGCAAAAGCTGGATACTAAATATCTCACACTAACAGGAAATATGTTTTTGATTTTGGGGTGAACTGTCCCTTTAAGTAGAATTTTGAGGTACTTTACTTGAGCATTTTCATTTTATATTACTTAACACTTCACCACATTTCAGAGGCAAATATTGTAGTTTTTACTTACGGTTGCAACATGTTGGTCTGTTTAAATTTCCACAAACCCTACAGTGGACCTCAGGTTTGTTTTGAAGAGGACTTGCATTTTATGTAGATATTTATACAGATATAACCATGTATCACCCATGTAATGAGCCCTTGGATGGAACAAGCACAGTACTCCAAGGCATCCAAAGAGCACCTGTAGCCTACTCCTCTGTCTTTACTAACTTTAACTGTCAGATAGTCTTTGCAGAGGAAATATTTACACCTACAGTGTTGTGGAGTGGTCTCAAGACACTCAACAATAATAACTGTACATTTAGTAAATATATAGGGGCCATAAAGCAAGAACGGTGGACATCACTTGCAGTAAATTCAGTCACCTGACTGAAGGAGTTTGTGTTGCAGTTGCAGGTTTTGTCCAGGTGGTGGCGACAGTGTAGCATCACTTCCTGCAGCACTTCCCTGCATGAGACCAAACAGCAGACTGTAGAGTCACACTGCTATACAACAGCACAACTGCATATTTAAAGGCACAGCTCACCACTCCCCACCCTCTCCTGCCCACACACACACACATATTTTTTCTGAGGGGGGTAAACTGTCACTTTAATTCCAGAACAGGCAGGTAGGAACAAAACACACCTTCATGAAACATATGGAGTTCATAATGTTGACAGTTTCACTCAGTTTTGACTGAAGCCAATAAAACATTCACCACAGCTACCATATAAAGTTTGTTCTACTCAGTCATCAGGACCTCACCTCATCACTGCAGCTCGTTACCTCTCCACAAATCAAACCCAAACTTTAAAAAAAAGACCAGATCAAAGTGTCTTAACTCAGCAGCACACTGTCCAGGACCATCTCTCCGTTCAACAGACAAGACAGAGCAGCCTCCAGTTTATCAGCCGTGGCAGACGAGTGAGCTCTGTGGGGTTCTGGGTCACTTGGTTCAGAGTTGAGGGGAACATTGGAGCGTCTGTCGTCTCGTGTCCTTGGACCTGAGCCGCAAAGCTGTTTGTGTCAGCTCGCTTCCTCCGGGGCCTAATTCACACGCACTAAGGAGATTGACAGACAGAAGAACCCGGCTCACACTGACCTATTAAAACAATAAAGATGACTCATCTCGTGAATCTATCTATGTCTTTACTTGGGCTGGGTCCAAATGTGTCACAGACATTTAGTGTCTCAGATAAATGTCCTGCCCAGGAGACAGAGACAGGTGTCGAGAAGGGATAAAGCTCTCTGGAAGGTATAAATCAGTCCAAGCATACCTGAAAAAAATATCTTAACTTTGCGCGTACAGATAACTTAAAATACGTACTTTCTTTTGGAGTAGCACTGACAAGGTAAATTCATGTTGAAGCCATTGTCCCTTACTGATTTCCCTCATTAAACCTAAATGAAAAATGAGAAGATGTGGGTGAGTTTAAGATGGATTTTAACACTGTCAGGGAACTGAGAGCTGGTTTAATTGCTTAGATGTTCTACTTAAGCAAAAGAAGCAACAATTCAGTGTAAAAACACTCTGTTACAAGTAAAAGTCCTGCATTCAAATTTACATATAAGTAAAATTACAAAAGCGGTGGCATCAAAATATACTTAAAGTACAAAAAGTAAAAGCACACATCATGCTGAACGGCCCATTTCACAATGATGTCTCTCCTCCTGAGACCCTTTGTCCTCACATGAGGTCATCACATTTTGGGTTTCCTGCCCCTTATACTTCATTCTGCTTAGCTTAGACCTGTTGTCCTCGTTTGTGGACATTTTTATGCTCAGTCTGCAGCTGATCAACAAAACCTGATCAAATTTGATCTCTATAGTTTGATATGGCAAACAAATGTGATCAATTTTAGTAATAGTAACAAGCTAAAATGCTGTTAACTAGGAAGTGCTCATCTGAGGACATTGGGAATACATTATCATCTCCTTTTAGGACACTGGGACCTAATTATTAAGTTATCTCTGCATTTCACACATGCCAGTGATAGATAGATAGATAGATAGATAGATAGATAGATAGTGTAGAAGCAAAAATCGGTGCCTGGAAGTGGGCCAAATGGCACCCGACCTCGTCTCTTACTTCTCCTGCAGGTCGCCCTCTGATGTTGATTTAGTACCTTAGGTTCAGTTGGCAAGCACTTAGAGAAACACTGGAGTCGAGTAGAATCAGGTGCAATCGAGTTTAATGTGTTCACAAGCAACAACACATACAACTCATTGAGTGCGCTCTCTTATATGCTGGTGAAGGTTTGAGAGAATCTCCACCTCTTTTCGTTAATCCTTCCCACTTAGACCCAAATCTATTGGTGGCGAGCTTTTTCCTTGGAGGCATAACAAACAATTTTATAGGAACTTGTAACATAAAATATGGTTATATGAACTTCACTCTTAATCAACTTATGCAGTCTAGTACTTTTATCTGATTTAAGATTAAATCTTACACTACAATAGATAGATAGATAGATAGATAGATAGATAGATAGATAGATATTGTTTATTTACCAGGGTAAGACCCCCTAGGACCTAGGACCCCTTGGGCAGTACTTTCTGCAAGCTCTCCTCATTTTTTCAGATGAATAAACACATAATACAAATTCGTAAAAAATTTAAAAAATTATTAAACAGAGACATACACTGTTCACCTTTTATCAGTGATGGAACTAAGACTGGCTGAATTGCCTTGTTATCGATTGGTAAAACACATTTCATTCAAACTAGACCGAAACAAAATAAAACTCACCCTAGCCGTCTTGGTTACTCTTGTTAGTCCTCTAATTAGTTAGTCCACTGTCCTAACAGTTATCGACTCCAGTTTGGTCGAAAACAATCTTTAATTCACTGGGTTAGATGTAACAAACATGCTGGTGGCACCTGTTGTGCACTGACAGCGAGAGGAGCGTCTGTGTGTGTGACGTTATTGAAAATCATACTGTCGGGATTTCTGAATACCCTGGTATACCGTACTGTCACACTGCCTAAGGCTAGCACATGATGTCCTCCTCGGCTGAGCTGTAACATTAGTTATCTCAGTGGTGGTAGGTGAGCTGGCAGTAGATGCACGCTTCCTTCTGAAAGAAAATAGTTCCGACATGAAACTGCTCACAACAAGGTCTGCGGATTATCTTGATTAACTGGGTCATGATTTCTGGAAAGAGACATTACTGTTGAACTTTTCAAATGTATTTTTTGGCACTTTGAGCACCACAAGCTGAGTGCCATCTAGTTCCATTATATTGGAGAGAAGGCAGACATCTCTACGGCTGATATCTCCAACACTCTGCAATTCACATCAAAACACTCTAGACTGAAAAATAGTTTTGTATACTGTAACTGGATAGAAAA
The DNA here is from genome assembly GCF_041903045.1 of Epinephelus lanceolatus. Taxonomy (NCBI): domain Eukaryota; kingdom Metazoa; phylum Chordata; class Actinopteri; order Perciformes; family Serranidae; genus Epinephelus; species Epinephelus lanceolatus. The sequence continues at coordinate 14,450,146 of NC_135743.1, read as the reverse complement.
AAAAGTGGGTATACCCCGTATACTTGAGCATACCCTCCACTACACCACTGGTTATAGCCAACTTAAAGGGTCTTAAATGGCAGATCACCTAGTTACCTTGGCAATTAAAGAGGCTAGGGAAACTAACTGAAACCTTTACTGATTCAAAGTAATGATAGGTAGGTCTCTTTTATCTATGCTGGTGCTACACAGTGGAGCAAACTGCCTCTTGTGATAAAGGACGTTCAGAACCTACAAGCCTTTGAAAAAATGGTCAAACAGAGACTGATAATGTGTCCAAGTAAGGTCATGGTCATTTTACTGCATTGAAATCTTTTTTTTCTGGCACATTTATCTGTAAATAGATGGGTTTGTTGGGACGTGGCGCGCTGTGGTCACATGTCTCCCGCTTTGGACTGACGGAACAAAAGGGACCATGATGGAAATAAATCCTGTAAACATCCTGTCGTGACCTCTGTCAATTAAAATGTAATTACACAGGAAGAGGCAGACACAAGAGCCAGGGCACAAACTTTGACTCTTTAACCTTTTCACCCCTATTTAATCCTCAATACTCAACGACACGCGTCACAAGAACTGAAAGGCAAGCTCTTATAATCAGGCTGGTTGAGTTCAAGTGCACTTTGGTCTCAGTGCTCTGATTGATTAATACAAGCTATTTTATCAACTAGCAAGAGTTTGGCAAAAAATCTAAAGTCAGTGTCTACTTAAATAGTTTCTTCTACTGGCAGGAGATCTACTTAAGTACTGCCAGCAATTTACGCCCCAATTGCCACTTTAAATGTTGGAATTGTACGTATATGTAAACCCAGTGGTATGTCACATTTGTGCGATATTATGTAGCAGATACATTAAAATTTTATGTTTCAACAATGCTGTGGTTAACGTGTGGTTGGATTTAGGCACAGAAACCACTGGTTATGGTGAGGAGACGATCATGTTTTGACTTAAAATATCTGGTTTTGGTGGCTAAAAAGCCGCACGAAGACGCAGTAATGTCTCAGTGAAAAACATCCCCCTTTCCCCAGCCAGCATTTGCATTTGGGGCCCATGTGGGCTGAAAATGGGCCCTTAATGGGACTGTCCATGGGTTCCAAACTGGCCCCATGCCAATTGCCCACATTGATGGCTTTACCCAAGTGGGCCCCACGTGGTTATGCTGGGGCTACCTGGGTACCAAGTGGGTATGGGCCCACAATGGGCATCTTATCTGAGGCCCACTTGGGTAAACCCACCCGTGGGCAGTTGCCATGGGGCTAATATGTAACCCATGAACAATCCCATATAGGGCCCATTTTTCAGCCTGTTTACTACCAACATGGGCCCCACATACAAATGTTGGCTGGGTTGGCGGCACCGTCCCAGCAGGAAGCGCAATAATGTCTCATTAAAAAACAACAGCATTTCATGGCACTATCTCAGTGGAAAAACAGCGATGGGTTGCTAAGAAACAATCATGTTTGGTGCCTAAAAAATGCTGCAAGACGCAGTGATGGCTCTTTAAAAAAGTGGTTTATTGTGGTTATTTGTTTGTCTTGGACAGTGGTCTGCAGGTTGGCAGGCATCTCGCCCGGGGCCACACCATCCACCATCCCCTCCACCTCCAGATGACAAAGTCAGCTCATATACATGTAGTCTGAACTAGCCTATGTCACTTTAAAAATGTTAATATGAAACATATAAAACATACAAATAGAATGTATATGTGGTTTGCAGAAACATACAGTGGCAACATTTTCATCTGGTGACTGGGATGAATTTTAAGATAACGCATAACACAAGTAACCATCTTTTAAAAGTGACCATGCCCAGACTTGTGCGACATTTATTTTGTAAGACCAGGAGAAGTGCGGGTTCTTTTTAAAATCAGAGATGTGTCTGTGTCTGAACTTGTTATCTAATGTTAATGAATAAATGTCTGTTCTGTACTTAACATACTGGCTCCATTGTTTGTTTGTTGTGTGATTTTCTTTGACCTTAAATCAGCCATCTGCCGTCCCGCGGCTGCCTGTCTCTGGCTGTCAGTCAGACTGGAGGAGACGAGCAATTAATCAGGCCAATTACTCCCGTGCTGAGATCTAGGTGAGCTGTGTGACGTCGTGCTGGAGGATCTGAGCCAATGATAGTGTGCTGGTAGAGAGGATGACTGCAAATCAGAGGTCAAATTAAAAAAAATAAACTTTTTATGTACATTTTTGGAGCTGGGTAATATATAACTAATATGATCACATATCAAGGATAAAAATAGAGATGATGGAGTAAATGTGATGCCAAGCAGTCGAAAGAGTGTGTCAGGAAAAGAGGTGTGGTCTCACAAGAAAAACACAACAAAGCTGAGGGAGAGGAGGAGAGAACAGAGAGGCAGAGACACGAAGGAGGGGTAGAAAGAGTTGAGCTCTTCTCTGGAGTAAATCTCTCTCAATCTGATCAGAGTGTGAGGTGGACTAACTCACCACAGTGTGGATACACAGGCTGCACCCACTGGGACTCAAAGGTAAGGATGCATTTACAATGTTCATCTAACTGGAACAGCATCTTCACGTGTTTTATATTAGTTAAGGTGTTTCAACAGGGTGTGACACAGAGGACAGTAAAGAGCTGCAGTGTGGCGCTGCGTTTAGCTTTTACAGTTTAGAAGCAAATTAACTTTTTCAGTGAGAAATCTGAACAACTTGTTGAAAGTAATAAAACAACTGAGGCGCTGTGTTTAAAGCAGTTTCACCTGCAACAATCTGCAAAAGACAGAAATGTGTGTTTGGGTGTTGTTGATGTCAGTTACTGAAAGCATTTTAATTTTCATTTATTCTTTTTTGTTTGTTTGTTGGCTGGGTGTAACTTTGCAGTGACTAAAGGCAGGTGAGAAATCATCAGTGACATGTTTGTTACACCTGACAGAAAAGACACAGTGAGGAGGGACAATGACTGAAACCAGAGTTAGATTTATATTTTTTAGATCGTCTTAAAATGTAGGGTAAGGTAAATGAAGGAACCTGAAACAAGTTAACTGATGGATAAATGGAAGAATTACAATGTCACATATTTTGTTTAAGGACGTTTAAGGAATTGGCTGCAGTTTGTCAGATTCCAACTAAAGCGGAATAAAAAGTCGATCAGAAAATAGATTTTTATTGATTTTCATTTTTACTCACTGTCCTAATATGTGTTGCTGGCCATGACAATGAACTACAGAGTTTGTGGATGGGATACCAGCCACACTATATATCTTAAGAGATAACCAAACTTTAAAAACAGACTGTGCTCTTACACAAAATGGACATGGATGTTACAACTAATGATGACAAGAAATAAATAGCATTTAAAACTTTATTTTCCTGAGAATTAATGCTCCGTCTTTATTGTTGGGGAAAACTGTATATGAAGCAACTAGACTGATATAAAAGAGCATGCAAAATATAATTTACTACATAATGTAACATTTAGGGGAAGATAATCTATATGATCTTAAGTTAAATAGATGTTTAGCATCACATAGGTTTAAGTGAAGAGGCATTTTAATGGCAGATACAGTTTAAAACTAGGAACGAGAAAAGAAAAGACAAGTGGAGACCTTATACAAGGTTTTTAGAAAATCATAATGTTGAATGATATGAAATTGAATGGAAGCTATGGACTGCTGTCATTTTTTAATTATTGTTTTTGCTAGCGTTGGGGGTAATATATGCACATTTTTGTTAAATTGTTATTGTGAATGTGTAAAATTCAATGAAAAAAAAGGGGGAAAAAATAAATATACATATGTCTGAACTCATTTAGAGGCACATGTCCCTGTGCATAGGGCTGTCAGTCCTCATAACCTGGTGCAGGTGACAGCAGGAAACATCAGACTGATAGTAAATAAGCAGATACTCCGCACACAAAGGAGGCTTTAATTGCTTCTTTTTTTTCATGTGCGTGTGATCTGAAATGAAGAAGACATTAAACTGTGATTTATTTTGACAAAGTGTCTCAACAGTTTATAGGAGAGCCACTCAACAGATAATGAGGCTGACATTAATCTTGTAATGCACTTGTTGATTATAATAACAGTTTAAACCTCATCCACTCTCTGTCTAGAAAGAATCTGCTTGTTTACAAATACAGGAGCTCTTTATGTTGTTTGTCAGCTGGCTGTTTTTTAATCACAGGTCTAACTGCTGTTGTCAGTTTTTAATTTGGGACTAATCGCACTACTTAAAAATATCCACCTTGACCATATGGCGCGGGGATGGTGCACGACCCCTGCGCTCACCGTGGATTACACACACACAGAAGCATGCAAGCCCACTTATCTCTGGCTAAGGTGGCACAACAACTGTTTGCAATTAGGTTAATTGAGTGACCTGTGGGTGGTAATAAACTTAGGGTTAAACTGTGGTGATTGGGTGTGACACAGTTCTGTACCGCGACCATCTGTCTGCCCTCTAAGCCCCGTAAATCACAACAGGGACCTCAGAGACAGAACATGCTTCAGTTCAAAGGTTGTTTCCTCTTTATGAAGATAAGAACGTTAAGATGATTATAATAAAACATCAAGGAATAATTCTCCAGTTTGTGCAGCTCAATAAATAATTTTTGCATTGGCAATTAAAGAGGAGATTTCTGTGAAGGCAGACGTGATCTTTGTCACAGGCTATATTTGTATGTATGTTTTCACTGTGTTTCATTATTGATAAAGTACAGTGAATCATGTATGAACTGTCAACACACTCACACATTGTGGAGGCTGGTCACTGCGAGCAACAGGTGGTCAGTGAGGTTTAGCTGCCTCATCACGTGTGTGCCATTTCAAAATGCCGACCCTGTATAATGAAGGACATGTTACAGTGCTCAGAGGGGTCAGAGGGGCTTTGTGATATAGACACAGAGAATATAATATGGGGCCACGTGGACACATGAACGTTTACATGCTGGGATCCAGATTTTAAACGATATACTGCTTTTAATTATAATCCTACGGGCCTAAGACTTAAAGGGGAGCTTTGGTATTATTCAACTGGGCCCTATTTTCCCATGTTTGAGTGTCTAAGAGACCAATGTGAACAACAGTTCTTAACAGTTTTGTGTCTGAATCTCACTCAAAGAGAGGTTTCGTTTGAAGTCTGAAGATGTGACCTGTTGCAGGAAGACAACAGGGGAAACATTAGCGAGAGTTTCAGAGTGGTGTCGGGAATAGTTTGTTTTGTTGGAGGACAGAAAACATAGTTTAGTGATATCTAAAAGATCAGAAGAGAAAAAAAACAATGGTTTGTAATTACGGCTTTCTGAATTGTGCAAACAAAATGTCAGGCTTGGCTTTGCAAGCCTTCTCCTTGAGCGTGACTTTGACACAATAACACACAGATCGGGGATGCCCACTTGCTCACCTGGTAGAGCAGGCACCCCTCGTACAAAGGCTTTGTCGTAGATGCATGTTCAGTTCCAACTCTGGCTCTTTGCTGCATGTCACTCCCTCCATGTCTTCCCATTTCACACAAGACTTTCCTATCTAATAAAGGCAAAAGTGCCAAAAGAAAATCTTAAAAAAACAACAACACACAAACAGACCAGATTAAGCGAATGATATAGAAACACCTGTAATAACAACCTGAGCCTGTCTGTAGCAAAAAATAACCACATTTAATGGATGTATAGTGACGGTGCACAATTGCCCCATCTGGTTACATTGAAGACACTGCCAGCTGCCCCCCTATCTCTCAGAAATGTATCAATTTCAAAAATTGTTGTTCACATCAGTCGCTTAGACACAAAAACATAGACAATGGGGCCCAGGTTAAAAAATGCCAAAGTTACCCTTTAAATAACCATCAAATTTAACTCTTTAAATAAAAAATAAAACACTGAAAGGCTCTTTGCAGCCTTCCAGGAGGTAAAAAACATCAAACACTAAAGGTACCGACAAAAGTCTCGTTGTCTGGTTCAATCAAGATGCCACACTTCTGATTTGGACTAATCCTTGTCTGGACAGCCTCTGGTTATTTTGGCTCATGCCTGCACCGTGTAAGGTTACTGGTCAGACAGACTGCAGCTAACTGGGGCCGGAGACGACGCGCTGAGGTGTTCATCCTCCATCACATCCTGCTGAGAACTGACGACGTTTTATATGTCAGCCTGGTCTAAACATGTCTCCTCTCACTATCCTTTTTTTGTTTAAGAACACTGACTCCAACTATATCAGTGAAGACATGATCAACTCATGTCTGCCCTGTAGATACACTGGGACAAGATAAACCTGAAAATTTAATGTAGTCAAAAAAACTACAGCCTTATAATCAAGGACATAACAGGGAATAATAAGGAAATGTTGCTGATTAACCTCCTTAAGACTAGAGCTTTTGTGTGGTATGCATTTTTAATATGTCCTAGCTATTTGGGATGAGTAGGACCTGATAAGTATGAAAAGACTGAGCATTGTCTTTGAACAGTGGAGAGTTTTGGGAAAGACCTTGCTCACTTTTGTGTCGGGATCGGCTGTAGGCTGATTTGGCATACATGGCTGCCTCTTGTTTTTACATGGATTAGTGTATTGTGCTTTTCCTACCACTAGATGGCAGAAAAAAGTGTCCACAATCGAGGACAACAGGTCTAAATTAAACAAAATGAAGTATAAGCTGCAGCAAACCCAAAATCTAACATCCTCATATGAGGACGCAGGGTCACAAGAGGTTAAACTACAGGGCAAGTCGCAAAATTTTGATACTGAATGTATCAAAAAAAAATCTTCACTGACAAAGGATTTCAGTTGTTTTCCGCCAAAAATAGTCAATCTTGCAATATTTAATCCACTTATAGTGACTACAGCATTATTTTTTTTTTTATTAAAATTTAACCAAAATCACGATCTTTCCCTAACCTTAACCAAAGTGTATTTGTGCCATCAGACAAAAGTCTGGTCATGGGTTCTGGTGTCAAGGTGCATTTCATATGCCAGCCATACTCCTTGCGAGGCCTACCTGGTACATAAATGTAGTGTTTCGTTACCTGAGAGAAACGTTGTCGTTGTCTGAACATAATCCAGACAGCAATTATGTTGTGACGACAGCATAATTAAGAAAGCAGCGACAGGGTCTCAAAAAAAAAAGCTTCTTTATTTTGTGTGAACCCTTTGTGGGCACTATTAAAAAACCTTTATCTAAAATCTGATGTTTTGTCTTACAGGTTTTCTCCATTCTTCAGTGACAGAGGAGACAAGGCAACATCCAGAATAAAATTAAATCTCCTGAGTGACGAAGAAGATAAAAGATAAAACTGTTATTTCACATTGTTCCTCACAGATACTTTGAGATCTTTGTTATTGTGCACCCCGATGTCTCCTCTCCAACAACAAAGAAGTCAACGCAACCTTTACCTTAAACTGGCATCACACATTTTGAAGTGAAGCCAAGCTCCTTAGTCTTACTGGCTGAACTGTGGATGGAGATTATGAGGACCTCTCAGTTGCTTCACCTGTTCCTCGCTCCTATTGTGTTTTCTTTACATTCACTCCTCCCCTGCCCTGCGTCTGCCAGCACAGGGTCTGACTATGACTATGGAGCACACCCACGCTTTGTTTGCACCCCTATCCCCGTGGATGCAGACCCTGCCTGCTTCCCCGCAGGGGGTCCAGGCGTAGGGGCGTCAGGGCCCAGCGGGCCAGGCCATCAAAGTGCACCTCCTGCTGGCTGGTGGGGGGCGAGCGAAGAGGCCAAAGCCACCATCCTCCACCTGAGGGAGAGCCTCGTTCAGCAGAAAGAGACCATCCTGGACCAGAGGGAGACCATCAGGGAGCTGACGGCCAAGCTCACCCTGTGCGAGGGCCTCGGACGGGATGCGACGCCTCACACCGAGCACCACGGCACAGGCTCGCACTCTCATCACGCATCAGTGGCCGGCCATCACACATACAATGACAACGGGCACTATAGCAACCACCAGGGTCACCATGGAAACCTCATCCCAGACTCACCGCACTACCCCTCTGTAGGGGGGCAACGATCTGATGGAGGGCACAGCAGCAACCATCAGGCGAAGGATAAACATGTGACGCCAGGGGAGATCACATCCTCACCAGAGCAGATGGAGAGGATGCTGCATGCGCTGAAGGAGAGGCTGGACAACCTGCAGGTGAGCAGCAAGAGGAGGAAACTTTTTCAGCTTTATAATCAAAAATAATAAAACTACAGACAAAAAGTAAAGTAAATATAATACAGCTGATGAACAGGAAAGAGATAAGTAGAGAGACGCTTGAGATGTGCAGCCAGCCCATATATGGCTTTCATTTGTTTAGACATGATGATGCTGTCATCACCGGAAGTCCCAAAGTAGTATATCTGCTAAGTACTTTAGACAAAGGAACAATCAATTACTTAACTGCAGTAAGCCACACAACACATTGCCAAGAGAGTCACTCTGATGTCCCTCAGTGGGCGCCTCAGCGATGGACGTTACTGCAGTGTATTAACTGGGCACATTAACGTTTTGGTCGCCTCTTTAATTACTCACTGTTTTTACTCTCCCGGTACATTTGTCTGCCCTTTCCTGCTGGCTCTCCTCCGTGGATCGTGATCACAGACAGATGTCAGGGGCTGTGGAGTGTGTAAGGGGGGGTTGGCTGGGTGGTGGCACGAGTCTAACATCAGCAGTAATTACCGTGATCTCCCTTGACAGTCTGGTAATCGGGGCATGGACCAGGGCAAAGCCTGGATTACCTAAGAGGAAGGGGAGCAGACACATATACATGAAGAACATAAATAAATAGCTGACTGTTGCATGTGACACTGAAAGATTACTAGTGAATGTAAATAGTAGGCCAAGAAGTTCAATAAACACGTAAGTGCAGGTAACAGACTGACACATTCTGACACGATCCCTTGAGGTCAGTTTGTGTCTTTGCCAAAGCACCACTGACGCCTTTCTGTTGGAAGCAGCGGGATTAAAGTAATTCTTCACCCACAAAATGATCATTTGTAAATCAATTACTCTCACAGTGTTACGTTGAACTCATGAAGAAAACTTTGTTTTTCTCGCATGAATTTACGAAGAAAGGAAAATCCAAAAACTGAGAAAAATTCTTGATGAATTGAAGTCATTGGGGTCCACGTTTACCTTCAGCAAAACTATAATCAGTCTCATTTATCCAGTCGTGAACTCAGAACTTCCCAAACGGATGCATTTTTGCTAAAATGTTAACATTTAAAACATTCATATAAGAGTAGTGCACCTGGGCACAAACAATGCATGTGTTTGGTAAGTACTGAGTACACAGCTGGATAAATGAGACCAAGATTAAACAATATGAACGGTCATTTGTGGGGGAATATCCCTTTAAGTGACAGGAAGTGCTTATCAAGACCTCACCTGTGTGTTCTTCACCTCCCCAAGCAGAAGAGGAACATATCCATCGCCTACTCCAGCTCTCTGAAGGAGCTGCTTCAGAGGAAGATCACCGCTCTGGAGCAGCAGCTGCACCATCACACCTCCGCCCTCAGCAGCCCGGACCACCACGATGACGACAGCAGCCACAGAGATGACGGAGACCATCACGACGACGATCATCACGATGATGATCACCACGACGACGGACACCCGAATGACCACAAGGATGACCACAATGATGGCAGCGACAGCGACAGCCACACCGACCATCATGATGACAGACACAATGATGACCATCATGATGTGGATGGTGACCATGACGACCACCATGACAGTCACCACGAAGATCATGATGATCATGATCATTATGATCATGATGATCACCACAGTAACGAAGCAGACAGTCACAGTTACCTGTCACACACAGGATACAGAGAACCAGGGCCACGGACTGGTTTCCACGCAAATAAACTGGAGTCAGTGCTCAACCAGCTGCACCTCGCAGGTACATGACCACCACACATTATTACCTCGTCAGGTGATAGTCACTTGCCTGCATTTGCTCATGTGTGACCATTCCCTTATATCCATGACCTTCCTCCTGTCCTGTACATAAGCACTAACATCCACAACTTTTGCTGATTAGCCGGCACAGTGTTGTGTGACTCGTCCAAGCCACTTTATTTGTTTTATAGTTACAGACCCAGGGCTGTGTATGAACAGCAGATTTTTTTAGTGTGCACAAAGACCAGACAGCTAACAGTCCATGAGGAGATTATCGTTGAATTTGACAAAAAGTGTATTGAATTAACATAGCGGACTACACTTTCAAATTGCTCAGAAAAAAATAAAATTTGAGCGTCTTAAATAGTTTCAAGTTGACTCAGCAAACTCATTCTGCTGAGTAATCGATCGAAAGCTCCAGACCAGAACAGTTAGTAAATAAACCTACTGACATGACTCAAAGTGAATTGTTTATCATGGTATGATGTTGTTTCTCTCCAATGACAGGTTCCAGGAAGAAATTCAAGAGTCCCGATGCCTTCCAGATCAGCTTCCCCATGAGGACCAACTACATGTATGGGCGGATGAAGAGGACGCTGATGCAGGAGATCTTTGCTCTGACTTTGTGTCTTTGGATCAAGGCGGGTGTTGGGCCCGTCCTGGGGACACCTTTTTCTTACTCCGCACCCGGACAGGCCAATGAACTGGTGCTCATCGAGTGGGGCAGCAACCCCATGGAGCTGCTGATAGACGACAAGGTGAGGGAGGATAAACAGAAACCCTACTGCAGTGTCAAAGGTTTAGAGACACATTTCCTCAATCAGCTGCTTAATAAGAGTGACAGGAACCTACATTAACAGTTGCTGCGTTCAATATCACATACTATTCACTACATACCAAATATGTGTCTTATAATCACAAACATTTGTTTACACTGATTTATAAAGAGAGCTGGATACAGCTTTGGAGGCAGGGCCCCATTCATTTCATTAAAAGTTGCTCAGTGGCGCATGAAGCAAAATAAAATTCAACTTCCCAGGTATAAAATTACCTGGATTTTCCACATAGTTGAGCCCATAGATCAAGCGTCGACTGAGCGGCTAACTTCTAGTTTTGCATTCAGCTAACTCACATGGAGATAAAATGATGTAATTGTGCAGCTCTTCTGGGCTTCAGAAATGGTTTCGAGCTGAGTGAATGCAGTCATTTTGAGGAGGTTGTGATGCTCTAAAAAATGCATTCACTGATTCAGAGACGTCTCTTTCACAATGAAAATCAATGGGAAAAAATCTTTTTGGGCCCAGTGGCATCACGTGATGGAGCCAGAGGTTGTAATTCCACATTTAGCCACTATAAACAATTGGCGTCAAAGCCTGGTGCACTTCCTGGGGGCCTGGAATAAACAACAGTATTTATCTTTTCGGATACACTGAGACTGCCTGAGAGGCTCATTGACTGTTAGAGACAGATAACCATGGTAACCTGTACCAACCTCCGATCTACTGGAAATTTAAGATTAATTTAAAATATATATCACTAACAAAATGAAATCTTATACTTAAGAGTTAAACTGCAGGGTTACTGACGATACAGAGCTGTCTGGTCACTGCCTGCCATTGTCTATTATGAACATTGTCATTTACTGCAACTTTTGTCTCGTCTAACGCATTGCATGATGGGATATTTATGCTGGCGTAGTGTTCACTGTTTGCATACTGTAATATTTCACAGAACAACTTTCATAGGCATGAACAGGCGCCCTGCCTCCAACACAGTATTATGTTATTCTCTTTATACATCCATGTTTTGCACTTAATAAAAAAAAGGGTTTTTTAATTACACACACAATCTCCCACAAACTATGTTCTCACTTCTGTATTTACCTGTGTTAACTTGAGTCTGTATCTCACCATCCCCAGGCTGCGACGCTGCCCCTGTCTCTGGGTGACGGGAAGTGGCACCACGTGTGTGTGACCTGGTCAACAAGAGACGGACAGTGGGAGGCCTACCAGGATGGAGTGCAGAGGGGGTCTGGGATAAATCTTTCCCCCTGGCACCCTATCAAACCTGGAGGTGTCTTCATCCTGGGACAGGAACAGGTAAAGACAAAGAGATTCACTCCCTGTAGATGCACACTACAGATGCAGAAAGGGGGAGAATTTATTATGCTAAATATCAAATACATGCCCAATGAAGAGCTTAGAGCCTGAAACATTTTACAGTCCAGGGAAGCCATTGTTTTTGGCTCTTCTTTACCTGTATTTGTGGATAAATTGCTTTAATTACATTCTCATTTCTCTCCCTACCTCAGGACACTCTGGGAGGTCGTTTCGATGCCACTCAGTCGTTTGTGGGCGAGATATCCGACCTGCACATGTGGTCACATGTCCTGACTCCCAGTGACATCTACAGCCTGGCGTCCTGCGGCAGCCACCTCAGAGGAGACATCCTCGCCTGGTCTGAGTCAGAGGTGGAGCTTCGTGGAGGTGTCGCCAAATACCCCTTTGACCCCTGCCACTAAAAGGCTGGAGAAGAACGCTGAGAACATTTATCACATATCGAAAGGTTCAGGAATAAAACAGGAGCCCCTCTGACTTATTTTTCGGGATGATGACTCAGTGGCACAAACTCATTGCCTTCCTTTAGACTGAATCAGTGACTTTTTCTTTGAAAAGAAAAACAATAAGTCTAATCTGTGTTTACAGAGACTGTAGAGACTTAGTGGTCTTGGGCCTTAGGTTTCGGCCTCTAACGTAATCATAAGCTAGTGTTTTATTTTAAACAGACAAGTGCTGTATGTGACATATTGTCATATTGTTAATAAGACTTAATACTGTGGGGTCTGTGATAAAATTAGCAGACCTTACACGGGTTCTGACGTGGTGACAAACTGTGTTGTTAGTTTGAGCGATATGTAGAGAAATGTGTTGAGAAATCATTTTGTAATCAGGATACTCCTTTTTTTAAAGGTGTCCACAGAGATACAGCTAATTTACCAAAGAAATGTAGAATTGATCTGTTACACTTTGTAATTTTAATAATCTGATGTGTCATAGATAGATTGTGTTTTATTTTGGCAGAAGAGCCTGTCAGACTGAATTTAGTGTGAAACAACAGTTATAACACGGACTTTTGGCATGACGCTGTAACCCAACAGTGATGCTTTAAATTCATCATCAAGGTTTATTATACACTCTTTTTTATTCACTTTTATAAACTCTACAATGGATCTCGCTGTTCGCTGAACAAGCTGCTGACGTTTAACACTTTTTTTTCTCTCCAATAAAAAATGCATCTTTTTGATATGTATATTTTATGTGATCAAGTCATTGCAACGTGGCTTTTTAATTCCTTATATGATCTGGCCTTGACTGTATATTTGTTATTGCACTGTATATAAAAGACTGAATTAAGGCCAGGTTATGTTTTTAACGTTGTGTATTAAGTTGTGTGTTTGTGTTTTTCAAATGTTAAGAGTGTGTAAATAAAAGTGTGAAAGATACACATCTTTGTTCTTGTTTATTTGGTAAATTGTATAGCGCCTTTCTAATCATCTGACCACCCAAAGCGCTTTTCACACTATGAGTCGCATTCACCCATCTACACACACATTCACACAATGGTGGCCGAGGCTACCATACAAGGTGCTACTCAGGCTACTCAGTTTTTAACACACTCACACACTGATGAAACAGCCAACGGAAGCTTTGGGGTTTAGTTACTTGCTCAGGGATGCTTTCACATGCAGACTGGAGGAGCCAAGGATCGAACCGCTGATCTTCCAATAAGAGGATGACCTGCTCTACCCCTGAGCTTCAGTCGTGGATGCCACCTGACATGCTCAGCCCAGCCAAACACCGTTGCATACCAAGTATTCCTCCTCCTAGCAACAGCACTCCCCGGTACAATTGGACGATGCACCAGGCCTCACTGTAAAAACGGTTCAGGAATGGCCAAAAGAATGTGACTCAAAGCGTCAACTTGGCATCCAAACTCCCCAGATCCCAATCTGATCCAGCATCTGGGGGACGTTCCAGTAGCACACGTCACAACCCATAGGACTCAAAGGATCAACAGCCAAAGCCCTGGAGCCAGACAACACACAGAGGTCCTGTGTCCATGCCCCGACAGGTCACAGACAAGTCCGATTTAAGGAGACCCACCTGTGGATTGAGGTTACCTCTAGGGTACCAGCATGTCCAGCAAATGCTCGATCAGATGAGGATCTTGTGTATTTTGATGCCTTGAGGTCTTTGTCATTCTCCTTGGTCCATTCCTGAACAGTTTTTGCAATGTGGCCTGGTACAGTCCTGCTGAGGGCCACTGCCATGGTGGAGTGTTGTTGCTATGAGGGCGGTACCCACATGACTGCCAGGAAGACCAGCAAAACATTGCACTGCAACGAGATGATCAGTGTTATTCACCTCACCTGTCAGTAGTTTTTATGTTTTGGCAGATCAGTGTATAGTGTCAATAACTTAAATTTACAGCTAAATCCAAGTCATGAACATCAACAATGCGGCCAGTGCACAAGACTTAATAAACTACTTCATCGTGTCAAAATAACGTTAACTCAACTACAAAAACCAAAATAAACGGCACTTACCAGGTGTGAGTTGAACGAAAGTTTAGCTCGATCCTGGGGCTTTATGAATCTGCTCCATAAATGCACAGACATGACAGGACAAATGAGAGACTTGAGAAATAACAGAAAGAACCAAACTTGACTGCTCCACCAACGATTCTGCTGGCAACAGCAACAGCCACAAAATGTGCCTCAACCAACCATCCTCTCTCACACCCCTCATACACAAAAATGGAACACCAGTTGGCTATGAGAGGTATCACAGTGGTTACAAGTCAAAATGAGGCATAAGGTGTAGAAAATGTCAACTTCCAGCACGTTTAAATGCTGATTTTTAGTGCATTATAACATTGATTTTTAACGGGATGAAATGTGATTTTTAGCACATTAACGTCACAGTTTTTAGCATGCTGAAAAGGTGATTTTTAGCACGTTAAACTAGCGATATCTAATTGTAGCCCACAGACAGATTTTAAATGGCCCTCTGCTTGTCTTTCAAAATATACTATATGGTTAACACAATATTGAATAATCAAGCAAGATCACTTCACACTGATTGTAGACATGTACCAGAACTATGCAGGCAGAACTAATGTGTTTGTTATGGATAGAAGGTAAACAAGCAAACAAACAGGCTACCTAGCACCAGATATCTCCTTCTCTGTCGCAGACATGGCCACAGTAACAAAGCGTAAAGTCAGGAGAGAGGGCAGCTGTTTTCAGGAGTGATGGAAAGTTAAATACTTTCTCACTTTAAGACCCATGTGATTTGAGAGGCAGCTGGCCCCCAGGTATTTTCACAATATCTTACCTGGCCCCCATTCTAAAAAGTTTTAACATCCCTGCCTTTTACTGTCAATGTTTGTTGCATAAAAACACAATTTTTGGGGTGTTAAAATGTTGACTTTTAGCACCGTTAACAGTCAATTTTAGGTGCATTAAAACATTGATTTTTAGCATCCATTTTTGCCATGTTAAAATGCCAGTTTCTCTGGAAACTCTCCATAGATTCCTTCTTCCTGTCCCTCAGTCCTGTGGTAGACTGTGTCTCCCTGACCTCTGGCACAGACACTTGTGTTCTCCTGGACATGAAAGCAGGTGTGCAGAAATTATAGAGCACACAGTTTATACAAGAAACCTTTTAACATGTCAAAAGTAGGTTAGTGTTTGCATTAGAGTAGGGTGTGCAGCAAAATACAGGGCGAATTGCAAAGGACGAGCCTGTATTATACATGACAGGTGTAAATCCGATACTGAACAGTTGCACAGACCTACAGTTTTACCTGATGATGGTGCTGTGTGGAAAGTTATGGGATCACTGGAGGTATTAAAATTCTTCCAGAGGGGATGCACCATGGTTTTATTTCACTGGAAGTAAAAATGGTATTCAGAGGGTAAATCCAGATTACTCTGGTGACATATCTAGCAGGTCAAACTTTGAATGACACATGGTCAAATTTAACAATTCACACATAATCAACGATATATTACACATTATATCAGACAGTTTAATCTGTTAATACAATTAACTTTACCTTACACGCATCCCACAAGCTGATGCTTAACCAAATGAGGATCTCAGCATAAAACGTGTTGAAGTAAATTTGTAATATTAGCTTTAATACCTAAAGTTGACCCCACTTGGTGGTGAAAATATAAAGACAAACCCCAGAAGAAACAAAAACACATCAACCAATGACCTCAGTTTACCTTTTATTGTTACACAGTAGTTTACTGGCACCAATGTATCGTGGTTTTCCTTTTGCTACATTTACAGATGATCTATCCATCTTCACCTCACAGTAAATAAAAATAAATAATACAAAATTAACACATTATCTGAAAGAGGTGGAATCAGAAACAGAGGCCCAGTTTCAGTCTGATCATTTCAGTGTTCATTATTTTGTTCTAACAGAAAAACATTTGTTGTCCCAACAGTTTTTTTTTTTTTGGCAACTTTGCACTTCAAGAATACCCAGAAAGTGAAGGCCTACAGACAGTCCATGTGTTGTGTAGAAGCACTAACATGAAGGTATAGAGTTAGGCCTTTGTCAGTTTGATGATATCGGGGAGTAAAAGGCAATCCAATCACTTCTACAGAAGATAAGACCCCCAAACAACATGATCTTTGTCAGGTCAATAAATACAGTGCATGCTGGTCAGACGCTGCTATAGCTGGCACCGACCAGGCGGAGGAGTTATAAAGTATTTCTACACAGTTCATGGTTCATCCTTCAGCATATTGCAGTGTGTGAGATCACCAGTAGAGGGTGCTACAGAGTATTGGAGTCAGTCAAAGTAACAGCATTTTCTTCAAAATGCTAAAATGGATAAAGTGCAGTAGACAATTATTTTCACTACCATCTAAAAATGCCAATTCAATAAACTACTAGTAATAAGTTTATGAACTGGATGTCAAGCAAATCTATCACTGGACACAAATCTAAACTTGTTACTGATTCATTACATCTGAATAATTTTACTATTATATAATGAATCAAAGCTTTGTTAGTGTTCCTTGTCTCCTCACACTTCAAGTGGACACTGGGCAGCCAATGGAAACTGGACGTTAGTCTCACAGAGGGTCATTACTGCTTGTGCTTTACAGAGTCTGGTTTACTCTTCAAACCCACAGACGGGTCAAGAGGTAAATCAAACTACTAGTCATCTCCTAAATATCTTATTATTCTCTGAAACAACTATGATTAGGATATTTCACTCTACGCATAAATCAACTTCCATATTAAATTTTTCCGTGTCAACAGGGAACACTAACAGTTTTCAAATCAGTGCTCTAGCATGATCAGCGATGCATCGGTACCTATGACTGACGCCTCAGTTTATCAACATGCAGTCCTACAGTAGCTCGTACAAAAATCAGATTTTAACAAAAGAATAAATTAAATCTATGTGTATCGTAAACAAATATGCTAACAACTATGTACAAAAAGTATACATTGTAATGAGCTGCCTTTGTGATTTCTTGAAACTCACTATAGCGGACAGACCGGCTCTAACAGTTACATGTCTGGCAGAGTTATTACTTGTGAGAGAGATGCAGACGTTTGTCTGTGTAGTGTTGAGCAAGAAGGAAAATGATTTGTGGCATGCTAGAATGTTACATCTGAGAGGACGTGATGAGCGTTGCTCAGTGTAGTGTTATAAAGGAATCTGTGAACAAGCCTACAGACTGGAACTACGGGTTACTCTGCTATTGCTGGAACATGTAGAGAAACATGCTAAAGGACATATATACCGTCTCAGAGAGCTGAAACGAGCAGCTGCTCATGTGTGTCTTCATTAATTCTGCGAGTAAAGCAACCTTTCTGCCTCGAGCCCGACCGTATAGATGAAGATTAACAGTAACTTGGTGAACAGCAGTGAACAGTGACGGTTTCTTCACATAAATGTTATCTAAGTGTCGACAGTAGTAGTGTGCTTCAAACCCATTAAGAGGGGCAGAAAACTGAAATACTCTGCTGCTATGACTTCAACTGATTCCTCTGACTGAAACTAAATCTTAGTGCTAAAATAGTGAATTCACATTTTCTCTGGGGTAAGCACAATCAAGAAAGACAGTTTCTTATTTAGATGGCATCAACAGATGTGAGAGATGACAGCACAAGAGCTGAAGCTGCCTGCTGCCCTGAGTAAGACCATATTCACACTGATGTAAACGGATGTAAAAAAGGCAGGGCTCAACGATGAAGATTGCCTGTGGCAAGTAAAATGCACATCTAGATAGTACATCTAGCGACTTACTTGCCAAATTAGGCAAATGGTTACAAAGAATTCAACACACCGCCTTTGTTTCAGAGCTGACGTTGCTGGAGGTGGCGCAGGAGTGAGCCATCTCACCTGCTTCAAACAATCGAAGTGAGGGCAGGTAAAAATTGACTTCATTGATCCCTGCAAAAGGCTACCTGTTTGGAAGATTTCAGTCGCCACATATAAAGAGATATAAAATGTCTTTTATTAGAGGGCGGGTCCATATGCATTCAAATTGAGACACCTTCTCAGCCATTAGCAAAAAGCACTGACCTGGGTTGGAGCGCTGATAAAAAAATAATAATGATTGAAAGCTCACAGAACACGGGAGGTGCTGGTCTACAGCTGTCTCGATCGCTAAGTTCAGTGGTGTTACTGTGTTACTTTCAAACCCAAACTAACACGCCGTCCACAGCAGTACGTTGCTTTGCTTCCATGCCGGTTTGGGAGTTAGAGGAATAAAGCTAATTTGGAAGATTGACAACAGAGAAGTCTTTAAGGCTTGGCTCAGACACAAAGAGGCACATTAGGCAGATTAGGGGGTTTATATGGAGCAACGTCGTAATGCAGAAACCCACATTAGGTCACATGGGAAAATGTTTTTAGAAGGGCTTTGGGAAAACTGTATTTTGATGCTATAACATAAGTGACTACATGAGGATCACTACCGGGAAGCTAAAGTATGATATTAAAAAAACAAAACAAAAAAAAAAAAAAACCCTGACGTAGTCGCCCTTTCACACACAAGCTCCATCAGCCAAAAGCTTTACACATTTCTGCTGAGCAACTGTCTGTGGTGGTCTATTAAGTTTTGCTTGTGGTTTACTCAGAAACTGAAAAAGGAAGTACTCAGTGGCACGAGATCTTCAATCATAGTATTTTTAAATGCTCTATTTCCCCAGCATTCGCAAATCTGTCCACATTCAGTTAGCAGCTCTGATAAGTTGATTTAAAGTGTGGGTGACAGGCCAAAACATGAAAAAAAGTGTTGATAAAATCACCAACATCAGTGTGGATATGTTCTTAAGACATGTTTCACAGTTCACCTACACGCTTAGTGAGAGAGGAATGTGGTCAGAAACAGGACAGACGACGTGCTCTGGCTGTAATGTGTCAGGTTGTGTATAACAGCAGTAGTGTAAGAACCAAGATAACGAGAGGCAGCCGCAGTGGGTGAGCTCTTCCCTCTGAAACTCTTTGAAGAGTCTGGTAGACAGGATAAAAACGAGTCCTCATATCAGGGAGAGGATGCGTTTTGGGGAAGGGGAAAAGAGGGGTAACAAAAAACTTGTGAACAGGTGGTGAGGAGCAAATATGAAAACATGTGTCTGGTGCTGGAAGGAAGGATGAGAAGGAAGACAGGGAGAGAATGACGGGAATACTCTACGGTTGTTCCTCCTTCTTCTTCAGTGATATACGTTTCTTCCTGGCGGCAAGCATTTCGTAGAAGGGATCAACACTGACAGCAGATCTGTGACAGTGACAGAGAAACACGACTGAAAAAATGTCTATAAAGAAAAAGATGCATAAACCATCCAAACAACAGGCTACATCTTGTTTGGCTAAAATTCATCACAATCTACCACTACATCCATTTTTCCTGTGACATTATCCGCCATTTCTGTTTCCATACTTGATGCTGTGGATCCATTCGTCCTTCTCCTCAGGTGTCGGGGCAGAGATACGGTACACCATGTGGTTTCCTTCCACTACTCTCCCATCAGCCTCCGTCTTACATGCCTTAATGAGCTGACCACGGTTGTTGGGGATGTACAGCTCAAAGCAGTTCTGGAAAAACAAACAGTGTATACAGTAATTTTTAAATTTAGATATATGATAATTATATTTGCGTTTGATTTTGAAGAGAAATGCAAACTTACAGGTTTTCTTGGATCTTCTACCTCACGGATGCTGAGGTTTTCCAAAGGAATGATACCTCGTGGCTCCTTATCCTGTTAAAGGAACACATAATCATGACAGATCAGGGCCAAAGGAGTTACTGCAACATTTAAAGTAGGGCTGATTACATTTTAATTTCACTCATGATTTTGGTTTCCAATGATTATGTGAATAAGATAATCAAGATAAAACGATTATTGGGCCAGATTCCGTTTCGCATTGATGCTCTTATTTATCTGGTGTTATAAATCCAGCGCAGCCCTTTCCTTTAAAGCCAATGCGACTTTTCAGACCCTCTTAGTGATTTTATTTCCAAAAAGATACGAGCAACAAATTCAGGGGAAAAGCGAGAAATGCGATCAAATATATCACAATTCCCACACATGCTGCTCACAGTAATCCCAGTCCACAGCTCTTCTGCCAACAGCACCAAGTCTCTCTCTTTTCTTTTGCATCATGTTCAGTTATGTATTATTTGTTTTATCTAACTAATTTCTTACACACATTTTTTAAATTGTTTTTCAGTTTGATTACTTTTAAAGTTCAAGAAAATCTACTGATGAAATGACATTAAAAAAAAAGTTCCAGAAATGCACGGTTTCTAAAGTCACAATTAATCATGTTACAATAATTGTGGTCTCAATATTAATCAAAATAATTGTGACTATGATCTGTGCCATAATCGAGCAGCTAATTAAAGGGTTTTTTTATGTTTTAACTTTTCACTTTCTGGCCTGGTACGGTCACCTAAACTGTAGACCTGATAATCAACTTTCAAGGATTATGTCAACAATGAGCAAAACAGTTCACAAACCTTAAAACCCCTTGACTCAACTTATCACAGACAGTACGAGTAAGAAAGCAGTGAGGATACTGGCAGATAGCTTCCATCCTCACTTCAGCCAGTTTGAGCTCTTGAGCTCAGAGAGGCACTACAGAGTCCCCCGAGCAACTACAAAGTGCCATCAATATTCTGATGGTTTCTTCTGTTTGGTGAGCTGAAGACAAATTTCCACCCCTTGTGGATGATAAAAATATAATATACTCTAATCAGTCCCAACAGGAATTTGAGAGTGCAAGAATTAGCAGAAATTCAACCAATTTCGCATTAATCTGCTAAAAATTGCAAAATTGAAGGACAATTTAAATCGTTTTCAGTGCCAGCTGTTTTCTACAAAGAAAGTCAATCTATTTAAAACCAAAATGACAAACCAGGTTACAGTTAAACTTAATCTATTATTTTATTCTTAGGTGCATCACTTCAGTTTTTCACGTTCTAACTTTTTGGCTAGGTGGGAACCTGTGCTCCTCCTAGAGTTAGTGTTTTGTGTTAGTATTGTTACGGTAGCGTGTCTTTGATGTGCTGTCCCTTGTGACCAGTCTGACTTATGTCTCTTTTGTTAATGTGCTTGGGCAACCAAACCTGTTTCTCCTCTGGGGATTAATACAGTTATGCACCTAATCCTCACCTTCACTGACCAAACTTCATGCAGACAATAGAAACTTCAAAGTTTACACCTTTGTTATCCTAAACATGACCACATTTTTTGCAAGTCAACACAACAATGCCACTAACTCCAGTTTTCTCTCAGAAAAGCTGATGCAAATGCAGCAACAGCACCCTGTGAGAAAAGTTTAAAGGGATAGTTCAGATAGTTTAAAGTGGGGCTGTATGAGGTACTCATGCATAGTCAGTGTATTACCTACAGGTGACGTCTGTCAACATGCCTCTAGTTTGGAGAAGCAGACAGGGGTACCTGCACAGATGCTAAGCAATGTACTGCTGTAGACACGGGCAGCCGCAAATGTATTTTAAAAGAAGGTAGACCAGCAACTCCTGTGTTCTGCGAGGTAAACTTATTGTTTTTGTTGAAGGAGTCTGGTGGCTTTTAAGAGAGCAATATAACGACTTCAGTTCCCTGTCAGAAAGCGCTGTCTGACAGCAGGCAAAAGCGGTAAAAATATTCTAAATATAGCGTATACTTTACTGACATTGACTTCTTTTAGGTGGCTAAAGTACATTTTGCTACAGCCCCTCCACAGCAGTACGACACTTAACTACTTGTTGGTACTCCAGTCTGCTTCTCCAAACTGAGAGCGTGCAAATCGCCATCTACTGTAGGGTATTATGCTGACTTTGGATAAGTACTTCACACAACCTCACTTCAAACAATAAGAATTATCCCTTTAATGTACCTAATGACTCTACGAGGAGTAGCAGTGTCAAATTCACTCAAATACTTACTGTGGTGTATTCAAAGTAATAAAGGCAGTTGTCTGTGAGAATGAACCATCGCCGTTTCCAGGTTTTCACTCGTCCCCCTGAAACACAAGAACAAAGTCTTTATAATGAGTGAGAGGAGAGGAGAAAGATTTCCTTAGGGGGTCAAAGTTCAAAGAATACTATTCTACAATTTCTACATTCTTACAGCTAATTACGTGGCTAATTTTTTAACTTCCAACTGTCAGTACATACCTCCTGAGAAAACAAGCAGCGGCAGTAGAGGGTGGAAATCGCAGGGAAGAAGCAGAGACAAAAGGGACCAGAGGATTTAGAGGGAGACAGAGGACAAACAGACAAAGAGAGAGACAGATGGGGAGGAGGAAGAGATAGAGATTATATTAGTGACACACAGATCACAGGCCCCGCCATGCAAAAGAAAACAAACAATCAGATTTTTAGACTGCTGTGATGCAAGAAAGTGAGTCTCTGCTTCACGACCGTGCTGTGGTAACGGTCAAGTGCCACAGCACTGCGAGCTGATGATCAAGTGAAGGCAGAGAGCCGGCAAACCTCAGAGACAGAGGGCAGGTTCATCATAGCACAAAGCCTTAACGGAGAACAAAGTACACAAGAACACACCCCTGACATCTGTAACATGGACACACTTGATTTGTTGAACTGAGATCAGCGTTTAAGACAACATGTAAATTAAAAGCACTCCAAAGGCCTCACTGGGATCATCTCACCAAGTTTAAGAAGCCAGCCCTCTCTGTCCGGGTTGAAGAAGGTGTGTGTCAGATCGTTGCCGTCATCCTCTGGAATCTTGAACGGCTCATTTTTAATGCTTTCATAGAGATTCTGGAATAACACAATAAAATAAAATAAAATCATTAAGAATCTCTTTTCTTCATTTTAATTGTCACTTAGCTGTCTCCAGAGAAAGCAAAGTAGAGTTCATCGTACTCTGAGCAGGTCCTCGGGCAGGTCTCCGCCCTCATTGATGCCTCGGTTCATGGAGATGAAACGATCCACTCCAGGTTTGTCTCTCACATTTGGGTTATGGAGGCTTGTGTTCAGCATAATGATGGCAAATGACAGCACGTAACATGTGTCTGCGAAAATGAGAGACATGCAAGACAACGCAGCAGTAATGAGTTTTGTTCTGCGCAAAAACTAAAACTAATTAATGAATCTGCCTTAAAGCTACAGTTGGTAACTACTAACTTTTTGTCACATTTGCTGAAACTGTCACTTCATCCAGACAGTCGTACATGAGACAGATAATCTTACCCCTTTTCCACCACTCTGGTTCTTGAACCGGTTCTGTTCAACATTCTTGAGGCCTTGATACTATCTAGTGAACCAGCCCATGTTGCCACCTGTTTTGCACGAAATCATTGTAATCAGGGATGTGCCATCAACAGAGGGCATTGCACAATGCACAACACAAGTAAACAGAGGTAGTAAAAAGTGCGGACCTTGATTACCTGCAAATTTTTGTTCTGTAATCACAGATATTTGTTTTTAACCCAAAAAACAAGCATGAACTAACTTTTAATGAGACCACTGCACACTCTTTGTTGTCTGGTGAGTTCTCGTTTGACTTCTCAATTGTTGCCTTCTTCATCCTCTCTTTCCTACCTGTCAAATATGACACACCCACTGATGTCACTTCAGGTCAAGCAAAACCTGCTATTTTTTGGTTCCAGCTGAGGACAAACTTTTCAGGTTCTCAACCAATTTATTTTTGGTCGAAGTGCTCTGAACGATTCAAAATTAGGTGCGAGAACCAGAACGGAACCAGTTCCAAGGAGGTGCAACAGTGCGTTTGTCATACTCATTCTAGTGGCCTTACCGCACCTGACTGAAAACAACTGATCAGAACTGCAGCCAACTCTCAAACTAGGCAGCACTGATCAAATATGAAGCAAGATTCTGTCGCTGCATTACCCACTTCTAGCTACAAATGTTTTCAGAAACTTATTTTAGCGTACTGTTTAGCTGTGACATGAGAAAGCTTGTCTGACTGATGGGCAATGCTTAGTACTTCAGTTAACTGTATCCAACATGGCAGCTTGGTCACAAACGTTCTCATTTTACAGCCAAACAGTACACTTAAACGTGTTTCTTTTTTTTATGACTTACAATTTTTGTTTTCACTACACAAAACAATCAGTGAACAGCAATCCAGTGTACGAATACAACTTAAATCCTACCCCATCCTTTCTACCCAGCTGGTCGAACATTCAGGACAGGAGGGGTAAACAACAACTAAATACATCAATAATGTAGCTACATAAAAAAGGAAATCTACATCTATCTCTACATAAAATAACAAATACATTAATTCACAGAATAGATGAGGACTTTTAAGAACATAAAGACATACAATCCTCTTGACAGCACTTGTGATTTACCCTACCCTTACTGATGTGTCCTTATAAAACCAATTTACCTCCCCCACTTAAGCCAGCACTTTTCTGTCCTATTACAATCTAAAATATGTTTCTGAGAACATTTTAGACTAGAAATAGTCAGAGCAGTAACAGAATCTTGATTCATATTTGATCAGCCGTGCCTAGCAGTGATTGACATGATTGACAGCTGCGTTAGAGACTGCTCGGCTCTGACTGTTTCTGTTCATGTGCAGTAAGGCCGTTAGAATCTCTAAGGCAATAAGTAGGCAGGAGTATGATTTTCTTCAGATTATCCATCTCATGTATGACTGTGTGAATGAAGTAACAGTTTCAGCAAATAAAACAAAAAGATATTTTCATAAAACTTAAAAGTTACAGCTTTAATATCAGAAATAAAAACAAACACGATTGGCTTTGACCCAGATTAAAACAATATTACTTTCTACCAACACTTTCTCTAAAAACAAAAAGTCTGTCAATGCTGAACCTCATCTCAAACTACTGAAGGAAAATACAAACATATGTATATTTGTAATTTTGCCAGATATTTAATACTCTATTGTTCTAAAACTGGGCCCTGTGAGTGACCCTGACCCGGGGAAACCACCGGTTGTTCTGGTTGTGAACAGTAAATTGTGGTTACTGTATTGAGTGTTACTGTAATTTGAAGCATTCTCTGGCACAGGAATTTCTTTCGAGACAATTAAGTTCACTGAATTGAATTAAAATAGTTTTCACTGAGAAGCAATGTTTATAAATCAGCAGACTCCTGGCTTTCATATCTGGCCACTTCTGGTAAGAGGCTCGTTGTTTGCGCCATGTACACCTTCTGGGAAGTGCCCCTTCCTGTTACCCATCATAAAATAATAAAGCTTGATTTGAGAGGACACCTCCAAACCACATGCTGAAATCAAAACATCCTACGTGAGGCTGGTAACAGATTACCTCACATGAACTGCAGTGTAACATGTTTGTGTTTACCAGTGCTCTGGAAGACGCCGGGGTTGCAATGGCAGTATCTCTGAGCAAAGGCCTCCATCATTCTGTCAATCTTCTGGGCTTCACCAGGCAGACGGAAACTCCACAGGAACTGTCTGCAGAAAACAGGTCAAGGTTTAGGTCAAGACGGAGAGAGCACATTTGGCAATCACAGCAGGGTTGTACAGCCACTGCGGCTCTCTTGCATAATTTTTTCCACCCTAACCTGAAGTGACATACAGAGTGGGGCTTTCCATTGTGGAGGTCTGTTTACCAGAGTACGCCAGGACACTATTCAGGAGATTTTGTTCTCAGTTCAAATCATAAAAACAAAAAGCCACACAGACACAGTTTACCTGAGGGCCTGGACAAGGTTGAGATCAGTGAACTCGTGGAGGTCAACGAAAGCCTGAAGAACTTTGATATTGAAGTCGTCCCTGCAGAGCAGCAACACAAAGATCACAGTTACAAATGGCAGAAGGACAAAAAAAATGACAAAAGGACAGAAGATATTTCAACACCAATCACCTTTCTCCGAGGTAATCTCCTATAGCAGTCTTGTTGAGGCCCTCTCCTTTGTAGAGGAACTGAGCGATGTCCTCTGAAGTGTGTCTGAGCAGCTCATTCTCCACCAGAAACACAATGCCCTACAGCGAGACCGAAGAGTCTGTCACCACACAACCAGGACTCAGTGAGGACAGAGGAGACTTATACAAGTACTGAAGGGTTTTACCTTTTTAGGGTCCATGTTGAATTTCTTCCTTCCCATTGCCACATGCCTGCTTTTCTGCAGAGTTTTACTGCACAGAACAAAGATGTAAAATGTAAGAAGGAAAAATACTCTGTGGCATCCAAATCACATCTCTATAACTACATTACTTTTATATTACTAGAACTTAAATGACCGCTCTAAAGAAGGGAATTTATCAAAGAATCAATAACCATAAATGACACCACTACAATGTCAACTAAAGACAGTGTTTCCCACAGGTCTTAAAAAAAACTTGCGGTGTAGCTGGCATAATCTGCAAGCACAAAAATGATCTTCAACATGTGACAAACAACAAATGGTTTGACTTGTAGCTCATTTTTTCATTTATTGTTGAATATTTCCATTAATTTCAGATACATAACATCACTGTGGTCTTTCCTAATCACATGTAAAGCTAAACTGTACTATCCACCCCCTCTCTATCTGTCTGCTTGTGTGTGTCTGCTCATCTCTTTCGCTCGCTTGGACACAACTGATAAATATCTGTAAGTGACATAACTTTAAAAACCTAATCACAAACAGAAGTGATACTAGGCTGTTACTAATAAATATAGAGGATGGGCAGATTTTTGAAATTTAATCACATCGGGGAAATAAAACTTCAGGAAAACAGCGGGGAGAGGGACAGGAAAATGATCTGATCATTTGCATCATATATAACATGTCCTTTATTTAGTTTATAAAAGATCAGCATTGTATTTTCTTGCCAGATTCGATCACAGACTTGATGCCAAAACGATCACTGCAGTGCACAAGCCATGGTGTTGTGTCAAAGAATGTTTCCCCATCAATATGTGTTTCTCCCTTCCTGAAAGTGAACCAACCACTGAGGCTGGCACTACTGGAAGCATCAATTTAATGGGAGGGAAATTCTCCGACGTGGGAACAGACTTTGACACAACACTGGTGCTTCTGCCTCCGTAGCTGAATAGATACGAGATGGGTAGAGTGAGACGTCCACAATTTAATTGTTCCATTGTCTTGGATGGAATTTAAAAAAAAAAAAAAATCAACACTTGTATGTATGAGCAATAATATGACGCACTGAAAAATGGTATGGATGAAAAGGTGATGTGAATAAACAGCAGGAAAAAGTCTGCAGTAAATTCTGGATGAAATCAAATCCTACAAGTTACGAAAAGCTCTTAACTGCAGCTGAATATGGTGATGTGAGCAAATGCCAGTGCAGTTTTGGACTTCGCTGGTCCATTAAGTCACAGCTGAAGGTTGACAAGGTCTAAACCAAAAAAGTGTGGCCCATAACACATAAAGTGATATGGTTGACTAACTGCATGGGATAATGTTTCAAGGAATGGTGAATAAGTCTGTTCACAGTGTGGCCATCATGAAAGTCAACTCTTGTCCGATATTGTGTAGAGCAGTGGTTCCCAAGTGGTTCAGCCACAGGGTCCAGATTTCTCCTTAGTCATTAGTTTAAGGTCGACACGATTTAATATATTCACCGCAAACTTGTGTTTGGCCATGTCAGTGAACTGGTTTTCTGTCTCAGTCAAGAAGCTGTCCATTAGTCGCTCACTCTACAGCAGGGAACGACACTTCAAATTGAAAGCTCTGTGCTAGAAATTCACTGTACTTCAATATAAAGTGTGTTTTTTACAAACTCAACATATTAGCGAGTCACTTGTGGTCCTTTCAGAATGAACCTGCAACCCACTTTTGGACCATGACCCACCAGTTGG
Organism: Epinephelus lanceolatus; assembly: GCF_041903045.1. Classification (NCBI taxonomy): domain Eukaryota; kingdom Metazoa; phylum Chordata; class Actinopteri; order Perciformes; family Serranidae; genus Epinephelus; species Epinephelus lanceolatus. Next base: position 14,421,948 of record NC_135743.1, on the reverse strand, counting down.
GAAGCACTGGTAAAGAGAGTACTGTAGAAATGATACATGATGTGTATTTTCTTCTTACCTGCCCTCTGTGCTGGTCTCCAGTCCCTCCACCTCCAAAATTGCCTCTCTCAATTCCTCTCTGAGCCTCTGGATCTCCTGCAGCAGGACGCCCTTCCTCCTGCGGATGTCCTCCAGCTCAGAGCGCTCCTCTGGGCTCAGGTCTACCGGGACTGTAAGGGAAGAGAAGAAGAATGACTCCATTGCTGCTGCTGCTGCTGCTGCACATATAACAACAGTGCCCTAAAATCCTAAGGCCTACCGTGTCTTTATTAGCAACATAAAACCCATCAAGTATAACTATTTTTAGAACGGCATTGTTACTCAAATTGGGTATGACTAATTCATTCTTTCAATACCTTACAATGGAAAGTGGTGGGACAAAGTAGGGTAGTATACGTAGTAACTGAAGTTAGCAAAAGTGGATACAAGTATGCAGTGGAGAGGCACTGGGTGAGGACACTTGAGTGTTTCAGTTTTTCTTTTGTAAAGAGAAAAGCCTCTTCATTTTGAAATAGAGCTACACTACTAGTACTACACACTTTTAGTTTGCTTTGAGCTGTCCCTTTCTTTTCCCTCTAACCCTTTGTCTTCCCCGTTCATTTATCTCCTATTGTACTCCATTTTTGCAACCTGTGAAAAAATACTGATAATCAGCACTCTCCTGATCCGTCACTGCAGTATAATGTATGAGAGCATGAGCAGTGCCCACTGGCTGAGTAGTGATACACCACTAGTAGAGTAGACACACACTTCAGGGTCTCAACAGACACAGCCACAAGGCTACTGTAAAACTGAGACAAAGTCAGACAGCCAGGTTTCATTTTTAAAACACTTCTTCCACAGATACATTTATATGAATGAGAAACATCTACAGTTTGGTTCTAACAGCCTATTCCAACCCCTCAGTGGTGAAGCTTGGTTAATAAAATCACAAAAACGATTTTCTGGCTGATCACGTGTGGTGTCAGGCAGGGCATTGGGTTTAATTTTATTTGCTGGGTGTCATGATGAGATTTCAGCTGCCAGCACAATATATGTTTTATAAAAGATGAATAGATTTCCATTTGTGGTACTAACTCTGAACTGTTTTCATTGCAACTTCTTACTACTGAAAAAGACAAACTAAGAAACAAGTTCACACAGGAAACTGTGATATTTGGACTGATGAAAGCAGGTTCAGCGTTCTAAATATGGGCAAAAGAACCAGAGAGGTCTCATTTAACACAGTGCCATAAAACAATTTGATCAAAAGTGAAAAGGATAAAGTACAACTGAACTATTTTAATGACATGGAAACCTTGACAAGAGCAGCACTATCAGTGCAGGTTTAAGGGATGTAGCTACAGATGGCATTACAATGGAGTGCTGTGTGACACCATGACATCATAATAATCAGGCATCATCTCAGGAATCTCAGCTACTGTAAAACTGTGTTTGTTCTCAGTGATTTTCAAGGCTGCGTTACAGTTGAGGTATGCAGTTTTCTAAAGTCATTTGCTGAATTGTGGCTCTACCCGTTTGTTCAACATATCACATTACACTTCCAAAAAAAACTTGTACACCCAGTTGCTAGTTTACACCAAGATAAAAATGAGGCTGTTTTAAAAGGTGTCTTGACAAAGGTCTTTGAGACTGTCAACCTTTTTTAAATAAATCAATGGAGAGGTAAATAAGTGTGTGAAGGAATCACAGCTTTCCATTGTCTTAAAACTCATACAATGACTCCTACCATAATGAATGCTTCGATATTCAGTTGATTCAGCTTAGGCCTAATTGTCACTTCGGAGACTAGAGTTACAGTTGGTGTTGAACATTGTATTAAGCTGGGGAGATTTTAATATTTTGCCAGTTTTTGTCAGTGAGGGCAGACTAAATATTAGAAACACATCAAAGCACAAAAGCAATAAAAACTACTGCACTATAGCAGAGTGTCTATAGGTATCAGGTATAGGTATCAGGACACCTTTAACCAAATTTAGGAACTGTTTTTGGACAAATCATGTTTAACTTATCCAAGCATTGCAAGTATGTTGTATATAGCCTATGCGGTCTCGTGCAAATGCAGGTGTTATGTAGGAATATGGTTCAAGTATGAAGTAAAATGACAGTACTGTGGATTTTTTAAAGGATTTGTAACATTTAAAATGTGGACTTTTACATCAGAAGGCTTCTTTCATTTCCACAAAAAGAAAATTCAAGATGTTTAATTAAATTAGATATGTTTGCAGTAGCTATGACCTCACATGTTCAAATTTAAGACAATTTAATTAATTTAAAGGCCTTATTATTGTAACATTGGATTTAAGACATTTTGAGACTTTTAAAGGATCTGCAGTCATCCTGTATTATCTCCAACTCATAAACCCTGACTATCATTTTGAATCAACACCTCTCTAACAGGTTTAACAAAAACCTTGCTTTCATGAGGGTGAGGTGTATTGCAGGGCTGTTCTATCAACTAGGAATACCTAATAAAGTTGCAGTTAAGCATAGTGTCTGAAAGCTCCATGACATGCTCACATTTCGATGTGGATGTTGCCTACTTATGCACAAAAACATGCAAATGATTTTTGTCCAAACCACCCATATCTAGAGCTGAAAACAGCAGCTTGTGATCGACAGTGGCTGGTAGGACCCACAGCTTCCCAGGCCAGTGTGTGTTTATTCTGCAAAACAAACAGCTGCTCTATAACACCACCAACCACGCCCACAGTCTGGATCAACTGCACGGATTCATACTACAGCAGCGAGGGTCTTGATAACAGGAGGTGGATGGTTTCAATAGTACAGGCAATGCCCAATTTCAACAAGCACTCCTGTAGCTTAGAGGCTGATGGGGTGTTAAATGCCCACCGACGTTAGCTGAAGCGTTAGCTCCCTGCACACACTGAAATAATCAATATTTAGTTGGCGTCAGGCTAAGCTAACGCAGCTTTGTAGCTTATTTTAACTCAATTCGTTTACGTGTGAACCCAGGGTTTTTGTAAAAGACCGCAAAGGGTGTATGGTCAATCGTCTTCATTCAGATGCTGAACAGAATGACCACTGTGTCACACCTGAGCAAATAAACTGAGCCACTAGCTCAGTCTAGTCACAGTTAGCTAGCGGTAGCCTATGCAAATGTAGCTAATTAGCAAGCCCACTTACTGTAGTCCAGGTCATCCATTTTTGGCGCTTTACTTTTAGGCATAAATATTTCAGAGTCGACTGTCATTCAATATCAGAAAACTGGGGATATATGTGTAAATATATCCTCAAAACTAAGGGAGAAAAATAGACAAGCCCTGGTGTCGAAATACTGGGCCGGAGACAAAGAAGGTGGCGACACCGGAAGCGGTGTCTGGCTCTCGAGTGGTCTACTTCCGGTCAGTTGTTTTTCAAAATACAATTGTTTGTCGTAAATGCAGAAAACGGTAGTTGGGCTACAAGTTTCAAAGATAAAACAGTGATAGGTTAGCGCTTATTTATTTATTTATTTTTTGTTTTAATTTGTATTAATGTATCTGTTTAAATTCACCAGACCAGGTGCTGCTCACAAACCTTTCCCACTCTACTTGGAGTTAGAAAAGTAGGCCGTACAGATTTCTAAATACATTTAACAGTAAACTTTAATATTTTGCAAGAAATACTTAAGTGTCTGGATAATTTTCCCTCGCAAGTTCGTATTTTTTAGGTTTTATGTAAAAACTAATAATTTAAGAAAGGTAATTCATTGCAAAGACATACAGTAGCAGCTGAGACTTGCAAACCTTTAAATGAATCCAATCCAATGAATCCGTTTGACAAATTATTCTCACCACAATATCCATTTAGCAGCCGTTCCTGTGCTTCTGATTTTATCACACTGTCTTCATCAGCAGATGGATTTTGCTCAATCATCACAGAATGGTAGATTTCCCGAGCACTGTAAAGACTTTTCATCCATGTTGGCTCAAATGTTGACACTGAAAGTTCATGCTTGATCTTGCAACACAGCAGTTGACGACACAATCTCACCTGAATGTCCATTTAGTTGCTGCTCTGGAGCTTTCAATCGTAACTGCAATGTTCTTTGACAACTTGGCAACTGCATCTGCTGAGGAAGATCATGTGATGCTAAACTACTACTGACCAATCTATACAACGTGTATGTGTATTTTTTTGTACTTACTTGAGCTTACCTTGAGCTTTCAAGGAGAATGTCTCCAGGGTTTGGTGGTTTGTTTTCAGTTGCCTCCACATTTACTCATATAACACTGTCTGAGACAAGGATTTGATTTCCTCTGGGGCCATGGAAGCAAAAATGAATTTACTTAGGAGGCTTTGGTTAAAGGCTTTGTCCAAATGGCATACAAGTATTACAAAGTGAATTCCTAGAAGTCACAAGAGAGAGACAGAAAAGCTGCTTATGTAACAAAGAAGGAGAAACCTGAGGGAACAATTCACTGGAATAATGAAACCTATAAAACTCCCCCTGTGGTGGAGAGGGGCACATTGAACAAACTGAAAGCTATAATGGACAATAGCAGACACCCTCTCCACAGCCTCCTGGAGCGACAGAGGAGCAGCTGCAGCAGTTGGCTCATCTCACTGCTCATCTCAAACACACTTACACACAATAGCCACAACTGGACTGGACTGTGGAATGGATAATAGGTGGTGGTTTAAACAATAAAGAAAAGGTAACGCCTGCACATTTACTCCATGCCACAAAAGTTACTGGGATCTTCATGAGGTCAAAATGTTTAAGAGTGGAAACCAGTCATTTATTTATACAAAATGCACACCAATCGGCTGACAGCCTCTATGATGGCAGGTGTGTTTAACCATTTTAACTGCTCAGGATCAGTTGACAATAAACAATTTAATGTAGTGCATAGAAAAAGTACAGTAATACAAAAGCCATATTTCAAAATATCCCAAAAAAATCTTAATTTACAAAACATCCCATAGATCAGTTTAAATCACCTACATTCAAAAATGTATTGTGTTACGTTAGAGGCAAAACAGAACAAATCTTAAATATATGTACAGAATTTGGGTTGAAATACCTTTCTAAAAAAACGTAGTTGGATCAAATCCCAACGAGGGAAAAAACACACCTTTTAACCAATTTTCATTTTTACAAATATGTCTCAGGGGTTAGAGAACTACGAACACAGGGAGAGCCACTTCTTAACATTCGAAATCATCGAAACACCCTCATTAATCTTTTGTGGCAGGGAGTACATGTGCAGACGTTACCTTTTCTTCTGTGACGCTGCGTTTTGATCGTCTTGCACCTTCATGATGTCTGAATAAATACTCTCCTTCAACCTAGTAGTTGAAACAGTTCCATTAGCTGTGATATAACTCGCCAGTAAAAGCAACGTCCCTCTTCTGACTTCACATGAACACGTCTATAAAGACACACTGCTGTGACACAAGTACAGTAGATTTGCTCCAGACAAACTTACCAAGTTACATTTATTCAAAACCATGTATAACTATTAACTGTACATTTTGTATGTATGCATTTCATATCCTCATATGATTTTAGTAGTAATTACAAGTTCATTACAGGCAGCCCACTACAGACATCTTAATGGCATTATCAATTGAGGGGTTGTACCCCGACATTGTCATATCAAATTGGTCTATAACACCATGGTCCGAGCTATGGCCATAGACGACACAATGTTTAGGAAGGTAAACTAGTCTCTTAAACATCAATAGTAAACATTTTGGCAAAAAACTCCATTCAAAGTGTGTATAGATTCTCCTATTTGGTACTGTTACAAGCCTAGATTCAAAATGTTGTATTCACATTCTGTAGCTGTGTAAGCACAGTGTAGTTGTGGTAGACTAGCTGCATTGTGCGCTCCAAGGAAAATAATAAAAAAAAACCAAAAGGAGAAAAATAAAGGCCTGGTGAGCAAAGAGTTTTACTCCATTTTCTGCAAGTCAGGTTTAACAGTTCATGATCAACAGCCAGAATTTACAGGCTTATTATACAAAGGCATTGATTTGTCCAGGCGTGACCAAGACATACAGTATGACCCAAGCAGTCGGCACATGATCTTACTGATTGATACGCTGCACATGCTAATGATTTATCCTTCGTCCAGACCAAGTACATCAGCAGGATTTTATTATAACATTTCAAAAAAATTAATTTATAAAACATGACAATTTCTATCAGGGCTCCAAGATCTGCGGTTTGATTTCACCAAGGAGCACATCATCATTCGGAAAAAGTTGTCAAGAGATTTTAAAATTTAAAACCCAAATTATCAGTCAGTTCAACAGGTCGGCTCTGCTGCTGGATAATCTCTCACAGTTAAAGTTGTTTAACCTCCATCTTGTTAATCTCTTAATCAAAAGTCTGATGTGACAACACACGGCTGCTGGAGTCTAGTGTTGTGCCCTTGTTTGTCTCTACAGCAGGATTTGAACGTTTCTACATGTTCAACTTGAGAGATTTGATTCATTTCAGGCGAGGAATGTAATGTGATCCATTTATTATAGTAACTGGACTATTAATACTAGTGTGTCTATTACTAGAACAAAGCATTGAATCAGATTCTGCGTTACTCTGTAGCTGTATTTAAAAGTTACTATGCAGTCTAGTGTTGTGATTTTCTGTGCTGCTTCAACTCCAGTTAATGTGCAAAACAAATGCACTACTTACGTCTAAACAGAGGCGTGTAATGTCCTCTGTACTTCCAAAGATGATTACTTGGAGATAGTGATATATTCTAGACATCTGTGAAACATTTCTTGATAATGAACAGTCTAAATCCACTGACAAATATGCTTGTTTCATTCATTTTCGTTTTGTTCGATATGCTGCAAAGTGTGATATCACTGACATCATCATCGTGCATCCACTGGCTAAGAAAAACAGGCAGATTATGCAAAAATGTCAGTAATGGTCACCGTTCAACGGTTCCATTGCTCCTTCTGATGTAAGGACCCTGACATTTGATCTCGCTGCTCTAAACTGCTTGTATGAACATTAAAGTGTATATTTATCGACATTTTTCTCCACTGACGCTTAACACAGTGGAGAGTAGTGTGCTCAAAGATAACAGTAGGTAGGTGGGTCTACCAGTTTGTCTAAGTAGATAGCTTTGAAGTAGTGGACGGACGCTATGGCAGGTGGATAAAGATTAAGATTATCTGGGTTTCTTGTGTAAGAGAAACTAGGGGCAAAAATACAACTGTACTGTCCAGTGTCAGATAAGGCATTCCTTTCATGGACGGAAGTTTTTATACTCAAACATCTGGGGTGGGGTTGAAGACAGAGGCTTGGGGCTAACGTCAATGGGGTGTTGACCCGAGTGAATCTCATTGTATTTTTATAGCATTTCATGTTAAGAACAACTTTCTCTTAATTTAATTCCATCTGATCGAAAGGCAAAATTCAGGTAGTGCTTCTCTGCATGCATACTACTACGTATACATCCAACACATGCACTATCTGCACAAAAAAATATCCTTAAACATTCGATTGTTCTTCCCTCTTACTATCCCAGGCTGTGCAGTTTTCATGCTTCTCAGGGTACGCCGAGCGTAATCCAACAGCTGTGCAATGAGGCGCATTTTTCATCCATTTTCAAATTTCGCTATTAATCCCTGCAGTCGTGCTCCATTGATGCGTGGCTCGGTGGGTTATCCCTTTCATTAAACCTCAGAAAAGCAGTTTCTGCATTCCAGGCTATTTTAAGTCTTTCAGATACTCTGCCCCCCCCCCCCCCCCCTCTCTCAGAGTATAGATGACAACAGAGATTTCATAATTCAGTAGAGTGCTGTTATCTGTCAATCAGATCAACCAATCCCTGATTAGAATCTGGTAATCTTCACTCCAGAGTCGCCGACGATGAGCCGGGCCATGGAGGGATGAACCTGAGAAATGTTGAGAGATTAGAAAAAAGAATTATCACCAATTATAGGTCTCATATTAACTCAGTACTATAACTGCAGAGCATTAATACTTAGCACTGTAGAAGCATAAAGTACATCTGGTAAAAATACAACATACCTCCTTATTTTTACAAATGAATTTTCAAAAATTTTCCATAACCTTTTCATAATATTCTATCCATCAGAAGTAAAACTAGTACACTGACAATGAATATTCATGAATCTTATGTGCCCCGAATCTTATGCTTCTGTGAAGACGCCCCCGATATCAGCCAGTATGCTGTATGAGCGCAGTGCAAAGTGACAGCTATGAGTTAGCCAGTTGGATAAACACATGCACTAACATACAGCGTGACTTCATTCTCTGCTCAGGATGCCTTTACTCCACTGTATCTTGACATAGAAAATAGTAATTTACTTCTATATTAATGTTCTGAATGTCACATACACAGCCTTTAACATTAAATTAATCATTAAAGCTCATAAAATACAAAGTACTGCCTTTCTGCCTGTTGTTAGTGATCAGAGTCAAACCAAATAAATACATTTAACACCAACCACAATCAAGATACTGTCACTGATAGCCCTACAAAGTAGATTACAGTTATATGAGCATGTGCTTTATGTATGGGTGGATCTAGGGGGAATAAAACCTCTAACACGAGCATCCGAAAGGTCACATCCTATCCAGTTACCTTCAGTTACTACACTCAGATCACAGCACTTCATAACAAGAACATTCAGTATGTACCAAGCACCATTTTTCTGTGTCTGACCTGCGCTTGAAGTGGCCCATAGGGCACCAGCTCTCCGTCCACAGTGAGTGTCCCCCGCGTAGAAAGAGGCTGCAGCCTGAAGGCCTTGCAGGTAATGTGGCTCACATACGGTGAGCTGACGGAGTGGTGGGTTCCTCTTTCCATGGCAAAGAACAGTCTCAGTAGAGTGGCTCTAGAGATCCCCGCCCGCACGAAGGTCAGGTGGATCAGCCCATCGTCAAACCTGGCCTGGGGTGCAGCATGAAGATCAGCCCCGAGGTGGGTCTGATAAAGGGCCAGGACCAGGACAAAGTCCCCTTCAATGGTGACCCAGTCTCTAGTGGGAAGGGGTTGGTCTAGGGGCGGTAACAAGTCATCCTTAGGGATATTAAAAGGCAGTGGGACGTAAGGACGGTTCTTCAGGGGTCCCGCTGGCTCGGCAATGTCAAAGTTAAAAGATGAGGACGGTGTGCGTAGAGAGGGGGAGGGGGAGGTGGAGTTTGGGGTGTTGGGACGGGGGACGAGGTAGGATGAAGAGTGTGGGGACGCACATGATGGAGAAGATGGGGGTGTGGGAGAAAGAGACAGGGACAGCGAGGGGAGTTTGGGGGGGAGGGAGTTTGAGTGGGAGTGCTGGAGGAGAGAGAGGGGCCTCGGCCGGGTGGCGTTCTGGTTTTGGTCCAGGGCCTTGGGCTTGTAAGAGAAGGGAGAGTGACGAAAGGGAGACGAGATGGTGAGAGATCGCTCACGAGCAACATCCATTTGGTAGGGTTCTTTCTGGTAGTAGGTCCCGTTTAGATCCATGTCCTCTACACCGTATGAAGTGCCAGAGTCTGCATCAGCCTCCTGACTGAGAGGCTGACCGAAGAGAGCGTTGGCTATCTGGCTGGAAGGGGCTGAATTCTTCCTTAGCGACTGTCTGGCTTCCTGAAGGCCATCTTGGTAAGTGAGACAAACTTCTGGGTCTTCATCTGCCTCTCGCCCCATGTCTACTCCCTGCTCTCTTGCATGCATCACACTCTCCCCCTCTGCAGAACTACCACTGCCTTCCCCATCCTTCCCCCTGTCCTCTTCCTCCATCTCACTGGAGTCTTGCTCTGTCCTTCCCTCGTCTTCCCTTTCATCCTTGATCCCCGCCAACCTTTCTCCCCTTCCCATATTGCAGTCTTCCCTTTCAATTGATTCTGAACTCTCCGAACATGTCCCTGACCTCTCCTCTTCTGCTTCCATCTCCATCTCCCCCTCCCGTTCCCTCTCTCTGTCCTCTGCCAGGCTGCTCGCCCTCACCACGCCAGTTCCTCCCCCCCGAGCCCTCTCCCGTCTTCTCTCCCTTTCTTTCTGCCTCTCCTCTTTTTCCCTCTCTCCCTCACCCCTGCGCAGGCTCCTCTGTTCACTGATGCCCATGTCGGAGCAAGTGCGATGGATGGGCGTTCGACAGAAGCCCTCCAGGCCTTCTGTGATGCTGCGGGAGAGGGGTCTCCTCGGCGGAGGAGGTGTGGCATCTGGTGATGAGTTGCTAATAGAAGGAGGCAGGTAGGACAGACGACCCTTGTAGGATCGAAGAGAGGCTATGCGCACCAGGGTGCCCAGGGTGAAGCGAGCTGAGCCCAGGCCGCGATACCTGGAATAAAGAAAGATTTCAGGTAAATCTTTCTTTTGTATTAAAACTAAATGATATCGCAGGATAATTAAAGTAACGCTTAAGTAATTACACACCCACCTCTCACTCTCAATGTCCACATCAGACACAAAGCCCCAGGCAACAGAGAGGAAAGAGAACAGTCTTCTGGGTGCTGCATTACGACTGTTGTTGGAGGGAGGGCTCGTTGTCACGGAAACCACGTCCATGGGTCGGACACCGCCTCGACAGAGCAAAAAGCAGCAATTCAAAAGGAGGGGCTCCCGAAGGCACATGTCATACCTGAGGGAGATATAAAAAAAAAGAAAACACCACCTCCTGTGAGTACAGATAAGGAGAGAACTGTACAAACAACAGCCTGATTCAGAGTCCTTCCGCCATTCAGAGATACAGTATCTAGGCCTCGATAACAAGGTGACGACTAAAACAGCAACACTGTGTTCTTTTGTTTAAAGATAGTGTCTAACTAGGCTAATCTGATTCTGTGAAATAAATCCACATATCTGTTATCTTTGAATCTCTATTTATATTACTCTGTTTTAGTTGATAATAGAAACCTTTTGATGTTGGAAACAAAGTACAGAAAACTCTTGTGCAAGATGGGATGTCAAATGAGGGATACAACAGAGCTCGACTCAGGCAGAAACTATTAATGCTGAGCTTATAAACTATTTAAATGTCTACTGGGGCACAACAATCAATTCAACATAATACATTAAAAGCAAACAGGATGTCAAGAAAGAAAATCACAGATAACAGAAGAGAAACGTGGAGATTAATATTATTCTATGTGTTGAGTCTTGGCTCATGCAAATACTGAAGTTCAATCACATGAACTCCGTCAACAACCAATGGCTGAGCTTTCTCCTGGACTAAAGAAACAGCAATCTGGGTAGAAAGGGAACATGGAGGGGACTCTGGGGAGATGCGAGAATGCTTGCAAGTTTCGGTTCTTTTGTACTGTTGAAAAGGAGGAGAAACTGGTGGAGTTGTGAAGTGAACAAGAGTCACTGTGTATCTGATCCACCAACCAGCAATGATTGTAGTGAACTATCTAAATTTTTGAAATGGTTCACCTCACATTCCCCCAGTCTTCTCCCACTAAAATAGCAGAGTTAACCAAAAGAGGCTGGTGGCAAGTTGAGGCAGCTAGAGTTTTGTGTTTCAGGAACTGTTAATATGTCATATTTCTTAAAGGGAGTTTGGCATAATATTTTCCACCAGGAGCACAATGGGAAATAATCTGTAAAGGAATCTAGTTGCAGTCTTGCAAATACTGAACCTGCAAGATCACCAGTGTTTGCAAAATCTTATAGTGTGTGATCAAAAACTCACATTGTTCTCAAGTTGTGACAGGTTGTCGGTCTTTTTAAAGTCCTTCAAAGTCCTCTAGTGTATGGTAGGCATAAACAATGAGGTCACGCACATGAGATCAAAGACAAGACGAGACAATAGCTAATTAATATGCACACTCAATCGACTGGACAGGAGTGTGAATTACAGATCGCCCTCAGTGTTCTAATCTCAGCCTTCAGATTTTTTTCCATCACTGTTAAAAAATTCAGTCAATGACAAAAAATATTTGGTTAATGCAACCTCTGCTTTATGAATGAGAAACATGCTAACCCTGCATGGTGGTTGATGGAGCCAGCCAGGGCATTCCCGGAGCCACAGGGAAGAATGCCGACAGGTGTTTTTATTGCTTGTTCCCAGTCAGGACGCTCCATCAGCCCATTAATTACCTGCAGGAACACAACACAGAAAACTCTGAAAATCACATCGGTGGACACAGTTTAAGCTGTGAATACAATATATGAGGTATAAAAACACAACAAACATCTTTACTGTTATTACAACATGCTTAGCCCTTAAACAAAAGCTCTACACACCTCATGCAGCAGGCCGTCTCCAGAGACAATGATGATGCCATCCCACTCTGGGAGCGATATCTCTCTGATGAGCTCTCTGGCGTGGTTCTGACGCTCTGAGACAGATTCATTAAGTTAACAACTGTTACATATGTGAGTTATATGTACGTGTGTTATCTGTCCTTGCCCTTACCTGTCTGTATAAGGTTGTAGCTGATGTTGGCCTCTCTGATCATTGGCAGGATGTGGGTCTGACACCACTGCATTGCCTGGCCTCTCCCGCTAAAGGGATTGACCAATAACAGTAGTCGCCTGGGACGAGGTAGCAGACTTCTTGAAAATTCTGTATGAGAGAGAAAGAAAGAAAGGAGAGTATGAATTAGTTAAAGCTCTCATAGTTTTGCTCCAGAACAAAGACAGGAACTAGATGTTCCCTACATTTTCAAAGCAAGCCAACTGGGAGCTGTCATTACACTTTGTTGCAACCCTGGACTTTGAGTGCATTCAACCATTTAAGCCTCCTCTATTTCACCTCACAGGATCTACTTCACACTGCATAATGCTGTCACTCCAAACAAGCCTGTTAATAATTTAAAGTCAGATACATGGTAAAGGACAGAAGCACTAAACTGAATATAGGGATTAAATAAAACAAGGTGGTAAAATGATAATAAATCATGTATTATCCCTCCAACTGGGGCACAGATGAAAGAAAGCCAAGACACTCCGCTTCTCTACTCTTTCATCAGCCCAGGTATGAAGCTTAGAATGAATAAAAAGCTTCTAAAGTTAGCTCTGAAAATCTATCTAAGATTTATTAGGATACAGATGGATGCCAGCGGTGCAGGGGAGATGATGAAATGACTGCACTCTCTGATAATCCTGGATTATGTAACAAACAGCACTAAAGCAAATCGACAGAAAACCCAACTAACCACAGCTTTGATGTTCATAAGCATGAAAACTTACAGAAGACAGCAAGCAATTCAGAAATGGGGTGATTAGATAACAGAAGATGAGACAGAATGAAGACTATGTGAGCAAAGTTGGACAGAAACTAGGTGTGACACAGAGAAGACTGTCAGACTGAGAAAGATTAGATGAACTGCAGTAGAGTATGAATGAGGCAGGAGCAGAAAAGAGGCAGACAGGATTGGGAAAAATTAAAAATGAATGGCAGCTTTATCTGTTGGGGGAAGGAGACAGAGGTGCGATAGGTGAAGACTGAGGAAAACTAATGATGGAGTGATTACAGTGAACTATAGGTTAAAGATTAGGCCTAAAGAAGAGGAAGGAGACAGGAAGAGATGCCAGATGCTGGCGACTAGTGTGACGCATACACTAGGCAATGGTGAGAATAAGATAAACACACACACACAGTCAACGTAAACACTGAGCAGGGTCTTGCTATCTGTTTGATTCTTGAGGCTGGGGGATACAGGGCTTTGGGAAAGGGTGGCAAGCTGCAGCAGCCCCACCCGCTTTGTTTCTACATTTGACACATGATGATGCAGGCCATGTGTGCAGGACAGATAAGGGCAAAAAAAAAAACAAAGGAGTATTAGATAAATGTGAGACGTAGTTATGTGAACAAACAAAAGAAATCTAAACTAAATACTCTGAATAATAAATCTCAGCCTCTTAGAGTGTATTAATGATAATCCCCTTTGTTTTTGCTAAGTAACCCCAAAAAGTTCAGCTCAGGACAGCTTTTAAAATGCTGAACTACTCTCATGCTTTCTGTCCTCTGTAAAACAAACAACATGTATGCTGTACATACAGAAAGGTCTCGAGTCACTGTGACACATTAAGCTATAATTAGCACCCATTTACAATGGAGGCATAAATCGAGGCCGCATGAGGGAACATTGTATGGATTCATGTAGTAAACAGGAATTCAGGGCTTATTCATAGAGACAAACATTAAGGTCAGCCAAAGTAAATCACACTATCACCTACTGTAAACTCACCCATGTTGCTCTTTTGATAAAGCCACTCACTGTAACTCCACACTGTCTCTACGGCCAGGATTATTAATATAAAAAGAAACTTGGGGTTTTAGAGTCTGGGAAACTTTGACTAAAAAATCTGAACAGCAACATGATGTTCACATACATGGATTGCCTACTAAAGAAGTTACGAGTCTCAACAAGTTGAATTCCATAACATAATGACATGAACTGAAACATGGCTGCTGGGCAGGTTGGAAAATCCATTCCATACATTTTAAAACAAGCTGCAGCGAGGAAACGTATGCAAAACTGTGGCTAATGGGCTCCATCACCAGTATGGGCCTGTCACAAGGTGGTTCTTAACCTTTTTCAACTCAAGGATCCCTACATTGATAAGATTTCACTTCAGGGACCTTTATCTGAATAGATTTAGTTGTTAGACATGATTAAGGCCAGAATCCTAGAGTGGGGGAGACAACTGTGAGGGAAGTGAAACCTACAATCAGAATAGTCACTTTTATGACCCTTCTGCCTAGAAGACATTGAAATACTTTTGAAGACTACAGTCTGACACCCTTCACACCTAAAAAACAACAACAACTAGATTTCTTTTCAGATTATTTCCCATTCTGCTCCTGGTGGAAAATACTACGCCAAACTCTTTTTAAGAAATATGACATTTTAACAATTCCTTACATGTCTGCAAGAACGCATAACTCTATAAACACAAGATAAAAGGTGTCATTTGTCGACAATATACCTGTCAATTCTGCATTGATATAATCCATAAACTACATTTGCATACAAACTTTACATTTTGAATTTTGTCCCCTAAACTTGCCACCAGCCTCTGTTGGTCAGCTGCGCTATTTTAGTGGGAGGAGACCATAGGAATGAAAGGCAAACTGTTTCTCACTAAAATAAGTGCTGGTTGGAGGATCAGACACACGCTGAATGAAACACCAACTCTTGTTCACTTTACAACTTCACCAGTTTCTCCTGCTGTTACAAAGTGCAAGAGAACTGAGACTTGTTCACATTCTTGTGTCTCCCTAGAGTCCAAACTGTGTTAACCATCTACCGCATTTGTTGTTTCTTGTTTAGTGCTGGAGGGAGTGCAGCTGTTAGTTGCTGACAATGTTCAAGTCACTGAATTTCAGTATTTGCGTGAGCCAAGACTCGACACTTGCGATAATATTGAACATGTTTGATTTTGTTGGAACATCAAAATGTGAGAAAAACTGGGTTAAGAAAGCTTGGACTGAGTTATATGAACGATGGAGAGCCTCTGTTGAGACACACTCACCTGTGTCAGCAGTGACGGTCACACCTCTGAGTAGACACTGCACAGCAGCCGACCACCGCTCAGCTTCAGGCCTGCTCTCTGCCAGGTAGGCCCTCACCTGCCTGCGCCGAGACACCCCTTTCCGCCGCTTGCCTGGCGGGTACCAGTACAGCACCAGGAGAGGGGGCGCGGGGGCACGAGGGCAGCTACACCCCACCAGCTCTGTTAAAGGCAGCAAGAGACGGGCTTCCTTCCCTGGCCGTGGCGACAGCCGCTGGATATGTATGTGGGTGTGGGTGAGGGTCAAGGCATAGTTGGAGGCCGGAGCCGGAGTAGGGGAGGCAGCGGGGGAGAGTCCCCCTGGACCACCAGGGCTGTTGGGGCAGCTGTTATTGTTGCTGTTGCTGCCTGAGCCCCAGCTGGCAAACTGGCCATGAAGAAGAGCTTCTGCTGTGGAGGGTGAAGATGGTTCTGGAGATCGCATCCTCACTGCTGAAGGGGACGAAGCTTATCAGGAAAAAGTCGGTCTGACAAGCTTCAAGGTCTTTGTTCTATAGTTAGAGACTTGAAG
Organism: Epinephelus lanceolatus; assembly: GCF_041903045.1. Taxonomy (NCBI): domain Eukaryota; kingdom Metazoa; phylum Chordata; class Actinopteri; order Perciformes; family Serranidae; genus Epinephelus; species Epinephelus lanceolatus. Next base: position 14,405,955 of record NC_135743.1, on the reverse strand, counting down.
AGTGGAATCTGGCAGTTCTTCAAGATTTGCAGGTAAAGTCAAAATGTGTCTGAATGTCAGTCTGGGAGCTTTATCCCTGAAATCTCCTCAAAATCATTCTCCTTCTTCAGTGTTTGGATTCAAGAGACAAAGTCACAAAAAAATCAGCTCTGAGTTTCTGTTTCCATCTGTCTATTTCAGGTTTGTCTTCATTTGAAAAGAAAAGGAAAAACTCCTTCCAGTTTAAAGGTTCTTCGGTGTAGAGTATTTATCCAGTGAAGATGGAAACTGCTAAAGATCAGTCTTTGTGTCACAGTTAGAGAGCTCCCATCACAGTTTGATCTGAAGAGCCGTCAGCTTCTACAGTTTACTGCCAGTGGAAAAATGAGTGAGCGATACTTCAACATATTCAAAAACAACAGAACTTAAAAATGTATTTTTTCCACTACAAGATCAGTCATTTAAACAAATGTTCACAAAGATTGCATAAGTAAAAAAAAAAGTTTACATTACGACTTAAAGCAGCCTATTGTGATAACAATATAAGGCAGCTGAGCAGCTCCTCAACATTAACAATAAATCTTTAAATAATTACACAAATGGACAAAACTCTTAGTTGCACTGAAAGAAAATCTATTAAGAACGAATAAGACAAACAAACACACCTTGTTTAAACAAGGAGGCTAAAAATTAAATTAAATTAATACACAAGGAAAGAATTCTGTAGAGTATGTTGCATGGTAAGTGCTGGCCAAAATGTCATTAATGCCACAAATATATGATAAGTGCAGGCTTTTTCATGACCTTTGATACCTCTATTGCTATCTTTAATCTCAGTGATAAATAGGAGGCAGACAAGAGGAGCGACTAGGCCAGACCTGTAGACAGTAGTGTGATACATAAAAGTTTCATCCAAACAAATACTCCCTGTACACTACTTCATCATCTGTTCTCCACAAGAAGAGGGTGAACACTGGGTAAGACGAGTGGAGACTAGACAACGAAAAAATTAAAACAGAAACAAAACAAAAGACAAACAAGGAGACAGTTCCAGGTGGGTCCTTAGTTTATGTCATGGTAAAGTCCTTGAGTCAAGCCTCACGTTCCCTCCCAAAGATCTTTGTTCCTGTACGAAGACAAAGTGGGAGAGGAGGACAAAAGTCAAATGTAGAAGTGGAAAAAGCAACAGCAGAACATCAGAGCACATGGGTCAGAAACTGACATTAAGGAAGGAGGCACACTCGACTAAATTGAATGAACTATGTCTCTAATTCACCTGGGCTTTCACTGTGCAAAGGTGAACATCCCTGCAACACATTTTCACAATTAGAGTAGGACAAGTACAGGGAAGAACTGTCACGATAAGAGGAAGAGATTACGGCTAGAGGGTGAAGCAATACAAGACCCATCATGCCCCTTGACCCCAAGTGCGTCTTTGTACATAATGACTAACAGTCATGCATCCTCAACAACCCTGCTGAGACACCACATTATTGGGCATGAAAGGTTGAATGAGAATGACCACATCTGTTTTTTTGAATAGGGCTTTTGTGTAACAGGATTTGGGGAAACAGTGTCTCTTTCACAATTTGAATCAAGGATTGAGGATTTTGTAAATTCGCTGACCTGGCCTAAATGGTATTGGATTTTACAGGTTTTGCAATGAGCATTAGCGTGCAGCACTCTTGCTCAACAATCCTAAATTGCTGCCAATACAGAAATGTCGTAGCTAATAAACGATGATTAGAAATTCAGATGACATTAGGATATAAAAAATGCAGAAACATGATTGTTAATTAAAAAGTCTGGGACTCATTTGACAAACTGAGCAACTCTACATAACTTGGACAATGATTTTGGCTGGTTACATGATTTCTGAAACGGTCTGACTGTATATAACATAAATCACAACAAATTGCCATTTACTATTATATCAGTTTATGCATACAGAGGGTAATAATGTGCAAGCTCAGTCAGTTAATGAGACCTAAGTGTGTCAAAGTACAATTACAGGACTATCACTATGGGACTTCGGTATACCCTAAATTCATAAACTAGTCTCATCTTTCTTTCAAGTTTTACAACAGTCCGGAAACATTATGCAAGCTATGTCGCAGACAAAATCAATACTTGGCTGATGTCCTGTCTTGATAAACCACACACACAAAAAGCACCAAAGCGATGCCCATTGTTGCACCTTACGTCCTTGAAATGCAGGGCGGGGACACCCAGAAATAATATCACCAGGCTAATTCTGTCCCCCAAACAATGAGGCTGTTGTTGAGTGACTTCAGGGTATTTTGGGCAAGTTTCGATTGGCTTTTAATTTGAACCCATGCCCACTCTCATATCAGGGGCACTTAAACACTCCACAGCGTGTCTAATAACCCTGATAACACAAAGTAAAAGCTAATAATTCAACTTTACCGATGGCATCCACCTAACGTTAGCTAGCAGGATGACAGGCTGTTAGCCACCTGAACAACTTCACTTACAGCTTTAGTTTAACAGTTATAACACACCCAAGCTGTGGAGCTGTTTTGATGAATGTTGCAGCCTTTAAAATAACCTCTAATAATTTAAAAAGGCGTTTAAAGTTACGAACCCTAACGTTAAATCAAGGTGATAGCACAACGCTAGCTTGTGTTGTGAATACAGTAACGTTAGCTACTGTAAACTGCCTGACAAGCGCAACACAGCGTTGTCAGTTAGCCTCGGCTAGCAGTTACTACTCAACATGTAGCCTGAATTTAAGCTAACTTGCACCACTTTTTTAAATTTAATTCCCCCGAAAATTACTTGAAATAATTATGGGCGTAGTGGAAAGCCCCAGTTTGATATTTTATGTCTCATTTATTGATTGGTTTAAGGAGGTATTCAAGTTAGCGCAGATAACGGTGTATGACAAACGTTAGCTAACGGGCGGTTTGCTTTCAGTCTATCAAGCCACAGTAACGCGGACATGTGCAAGTTTTAAAGAGTTATAATTCTGCCAACACCGGCTTAGAGTGAGGTAGTTTAAGTGTGATATATAAAAACACAACAGTCAGATTTACCTCATCTTGTCTCCCCCTCACGACGACAGGCGGTCGCTTGCTGTGAAAACTGTGGTTCTGTGCAGGAAGTGTCTGGAGACGCAGCAGCAGCAGCTTTGAGCGGCGGAGAGGAAGTCCAATGGCGATAAGGAAAACACTGCAACACCCACCGACATTCTCCAATCATTGACAGAGCAACACTTCCTGGCCAAGTCATTTTCCCCCATGGTCAACTCATTATCAATACTGATCAAACGAGTCTTCACTTAAGGTTTACTGTAAAACCCCAGGGTGGACAGGAAATAAGGGGAAAGGTTCTTAGCTGTTTTAGCTTCATCCTGGTCCTCTCCTGTGAAGCGTGTAATCTTCTGTTTAAGTTCACCACAAATGACATTGATTTGCAAGGGTGTGCAGGCAGTGCAATGAAACAAAAGACAATTCATTTTGTACAGTCTCTCTTTATTTGTATCAGATTGCATGGAAAACAAAGACACAAACTAGTTCTTGTAGCCACGGCTGGCTCTGCGACCACGGGCTCTCTCGAACTTCCTGCCCTTGGAGCGGATGTAGGGCCTGGAGAAGAGAATGAATAATTTAGTATAAAATGTTGGCGTCACAAATCCAACCATACATCTTACGTCTGCTTTGTTGTTACGGTAATATTCTCTACACCAATGCTGCTCTAATGACTGCAAAGCTTGTACTCACTTTCACTAAATTGGTTTGAGAGTCATTAAAGGCAACAATTTTCCCTCATTCCAGACTGCCACTACTCATTTAGAGATTTTTGTCTTCTGACAAAGCACTGATTGTATCTCTCTTGTACAAAGGAGCTTAATGGCATTGGTTTCTTGCGCTCAAAACCTGTTACCAACAACTCTTAATTAAAGAGCACTTGTAGCAGGAATTTTCCCTGAGGTATGGTACCATATAGATTATTACTGAAACAGGTCACAGCACGCTGTTTGGATCCTCTTGTGCAATCACACCTGTCATATATGGAAATAAGTGCTGGAGTTTCTTGTTTCAATATACATATTTCTGGCATATTTACTCAGCCAAATGCCAAAGGACATTTTTAGGTGTCACAAAATTAAAGCACAGGTGTAAATTATAAAATTAATAATAACTGAAATTCATTTAGCTGCTTAAATTTCAAGATGCTGGTATTGCGTATGCTGGCTTACTATAATGAAGTCACTGTTAATGTTATTCCTGTGCTTTTCCTACCAATGCAAGTAAAAATGTCTACTGTGGGAACACCAGTTATTTCCGAGATATATCTACCTTTCTCCACAAACTACACTGTAACTCTGTATAAAAAGGGATTCACAAGAGGAGCTAAATATTCTTTTAAATACACCATTTTCTTGGTGAACTGCCGGAATTTAACAGGAATGCAACAGGTTTTCCTGACAAATATAAGTCAATTTTAACTTTGGTCTCACAGGCATTTTACTCGTTGAACATGGGTTTGGTCCTGTGCTTCAGGAACAAAGTGAAAATTTGTGTTAAAAGTTACACCTGTTTCTTTCAATGAAATGATTACTTGATTCTTCAGACAAGTAATTCAATAGGGAAAGATATTGCTGCCCAGGCAATATAACATCTGATCTAATCTTAATTTATCAAATTCAATCTAATTTATATTCCATATTATCTTAAGTGTCATCTAAGTGTTTGGTTACTACCAGTTAGAGTCTGCTAAACAAATGTGGTGTATAATGATGTGTGACAGAAAAAAATAGCTGCAGACAGTGAATGCTGAATGTGTAATGAAACAATATTCCATTGTCAAATCTACACACACCCACTTCTCAAAGTATTATTTTCTTAAGTAACCACTGTTCTCTATTTGGGCCAATTTGGTTGCCTGGATTGGACTGATCAAAAACTAGAACAGCTAACTAATTTGTTGTGACAGCCTTTCTTTACATTTTGTTCTGTTGACAACAGTACCAACACATCAGCTGTATACATACTTGGTGTGGCTGTGAGGAGTTCCAGGGGCTTTTCCAAAGTGCCTGTACACCTCTCTGCCTTTACGGGGTCCTAAAGAACAAACAAATGGGTCAGATTAAACAAAAAAACATTACTAACAAAAGTGTTCACACTCACATTCATACACTGAATTCTCACATACCCCATTTTGCACAATCGTATCTGCTTGTGGCAGAGATTACATTAAGTACAAGCTGCTCAAATTATAGTTTAGACTTAACTAAATAGTGGCTGAGTGACTGTTTATCTTGTGTTACAGTTCAGGTAAATAAACTTAATAGAGTCTGAAGTAAAGTTGAGAGTTTTACATTATTAATGACCTTCCAGAGATTTGCCCCTTCATGCCGTTCATTACTTATTTATTTACTGTTTTAACTTGCGGCATGATGAATTGCAGGTTTAGCAATTTAGCACAACTTTTTTTATCTGGCTGGCCACATGAAAGAAGCACATAGATGTCCAGACTGAACAGTGTATAAGTGAAAAAGTAATGTATGAGCTTCCTTGTGTTTACAGGCCAGTATTTTTTTAAATTTGTTTGTTGCCAAAAAAAAAAAAAAAAAAAAAAAGTGGTCTTATAGCACATACCAGACGAGGATTAATAAATGCTCCGAAAACCAGCACTATCATCAGCACTTGTTGCCGGCAGTTTTAGCATTTTGGTAATACTTTCACCTTAAAGGTAAGCCTGTCATAGAAAGTTTAGCACTGTGATAACTGGTTCATTAAACCTGACAAATTCAGGCAAACAGGATTCAACGAATAAAACAAAACTTCTACATAATGAAGTATATATCTAGTGATAAACTGCCAACAATTAGACCAAAATTTGATAAGTACCTGCTTTTCTATTACATGCAGTATTCTTATGTAATTATTACGATATTACCACAGACCAAGTATCCTCACAAGTGCCTCTGTAAGGCCCAGACACACCAAACCAACGTCCAAGAACAAGAGGCAGTGAAAGCCAACGCCTTGTGCCACCTGTGTCTCAGCCAGAAAGCTGCACCTGAACACACTGTGAAGACTACAGCCGACAGCCAACTACCACGTATATTCTGCCAGACCTGAGAGGAAATAACGCTCCACGGCAGCAGTCTGTATGTCACTAAAAAGAGAAATCTGAAGACTGACAAGACGGATTCAAGAAGCTAGTTCGCCAGTTAGGACATTAATAACACAGCCCAATGTTAAAAGAACAAGGATATTGAATGTGTGCCATTCAACAATAACAAAAATGTATGAGCTGTTTCAGCTAAAGAGCTTAATGGCATACGTTTATTTTGATCTCAAGCCCTCTTGACTTCAATGACTAAACCTCATTTCCGTTTCCATTCTTGTGCGCCGAGTTGAACTGCCAATCACAGTGACTGGATTGGACTAGGATGTCAAACGCTCCAAGATGGCTCAACTTTGACACACGGCTGACTGTCGGCTCGATGTGTCAGGGCCCTTAAATCAACTAAAGCATGCCCATGTAAAACTACAACAGATTTGTAGACTAAAGGCAGATCTCAAACAACTTTATATGCAAAGAGAAAAATACACTGTCTCACATCCCTGCAGACAACTACATTAAGTGCCTACTTTGAGTTTCATTTAACATGAGTAGCCCTAATGGCAACCCTGACTGCTATGCTCAACTGACTATGCAACAGGACAATATTTGTAACTCATGTGAACTTGACTTGGCGGCCACCTTGATGACCATAGTTCCCCCAGCACCAGTTGGACAGTAACTACTTGCATCATCTAGTCCAACTGCATCATAGTATCAGAATTTGGATGTAACTTCATGTTTGGTTACCTGACAGCAGCACTGTGCCCTGTCCTTTGGGAGCAGCCATGGCCAGCTGGTCAAAGGTCATCACCTGACCGCCTGCCTTCAGGATCCTGCGACGGGCACCATCAGTTACCCTCAGAGCGCAGATCTGTGGGAAAACAAACAGGACATTGAGACTATCTCAGAGACAACATTACAGGAAAACCCTCCGTGGACTAAATTATATATTTATGGAGGAAACAAAAGTCAACAGTGCCATACAGTGAATTCTGCCATTCCAAAAAAAAGGAAGAGTTACCTTGAGCTTGGGAATTTCCTGAATCCTGACATCATCAGTGACAGATCCCACAACAACAGCGATTCTGTTCTCACGGCCAGGCATCTTCATCTTACGGATCTGGTTGTGATGGAAGCAAAGTCAGCCAGTCAGTCAGTCAACCAACAACATGGATAACACGCATTCAGCATTAGGACTTCTAACTTTCCCTAGTCTGTAAGCTTTTCTAAGAATGGTAGTGAATGGGCGACAGTGTGCAAGCAGTTTGGCTGCATGACATGGATAACATGGCGTTTACAATTACATCTAATTCAACCCCCAGATGAACTTCCTTAGATCATATTAGATACATTTCAAATATTAATCTTGAGATGCAAAATAAATAGATCCAAATTGGGATAAACACAGACAAGGTTTCTATTCAAATTTGTCAACCCAATCTGAGCTACATTACAAAATTCACAGCCACTGGAAAGCTTACCACCACATCAATACAACTTTCCTTTATCCAACCTTTGAAACATCTACTGACACAGAGCACTGACTTAACACAAATGCTCGCTCTTATTCCAGTTACAAATTCTGTATAACTCACTGCACAAAACTCATTAGATCATTTTCACCTTAGTTCACATGAGGTCAGGGAGTCTGTAGCACTAAAAACTCTGACAGCCGAAAATCTTACTGTTATTCAATGACAACTAAGATTCAACTAAATCTTAAATGACATCAACCGATGCCAACACTGACCTATAAGTCTACTTGGCAAAATATGCATTTCTGTCTCCAAACACAACACGCTATTCATTACAACTGGCTCAACAGTACACACTTTTAATAAAAGCAAAAAAAAGGAATCATTGGTGATGGACTGACCAGGCGAGAGATGGAGATGGGAGGCCTGTTGGTCCTGCTCATGAAGAGCCTCCTCAGGACGACCTTGTTGAAGGGAGCATTAGAGCGGCGGGCCAGGAACCTGTACAACTGAAACAACCAAGCAGAATGGTCAAGTCAGAATTTTTTTTTAATCACATTTTGATTTGATTAAGATCACAGATATAAGTGATATTATTCCATAAAGTAAATCATACTGTGTAAATATATCTTACCTTAACCAGGAGCCTCAGGTAGATATCCTGGCTCTTTGGCTCCTTCCTGTGCACCTTACGGTCCTTGTTGTGTCTGATGTCGACTCCCTTGAAGAATAAACAGTCACATTAATACAATATTTCAGAGTAATACATTAACAAGCAGCTCTTATCTATTAAACCTTCAGCAACCAGTGTACCACTGACAACAGCAAAGCGCCATTGCCCATCTTACGTTGTACATTACAGCCCATCACTCTCTAGCAACACTTGATACAACGTCTAAATTTAAGCATAATACATGTTACTAATTACAGCAGACACTTCCAATTAATTGTATAAACGAGCAGCCCTCCGTGTACTGTTGGTACAGGCCGGTTCACACGTTGACACTACACAGCTAACTGCTACACGAGCGACATAGCAAACAAGCTAACACTCTAAAGTATGGCTATATTTGACATTTAAAACTACATGTTAGCTTTGGGGAAATACACTTAATGGTTTATAATAATATTCCGCATTCTGACCCGCTTCCAAGGGTCATTTCTGACCAACCTCAAGGCGTAAAGCGGCTGCCTTATCGGCACTACACTGGCATCAAAGAGGGTAAGCTAATATCATTTACATGGTCCTATAACACGAAATCATGACATGGCTGTAACATACATCATGTTTAAAACAAGTAGACGTTGCAATTAACAATAGAGGATGCTTTAATTCAGAGGATGGTCGTGGATAGTCAAACTATCATGTTTAACATTTTCAGCTAGCAGCACCTACCATCTTGGACTCAGAGCGAAAAGGGAAAAGGAAGAGCCGAGGTCTCGCGATAAACAATGCGCTGAAATCTCGGGCCTCTGATTGGTTAGAGAGCACGCGCTTCCTGCAGGACGAAGTTAAGACAGCTGCGATGATTCAAGATGGCGCCTCCGGTGGTGAAGACGGAGATAAGGTTCTTAGTTTATTACTCGGGTAATGGATCGGCATATTTATCTTTATTTTATTAACTTGAATTGTCTGTTTAATTATCACCGAATAAAAACACTAAACATAAGCACGCTTTATAAGTCTTGTAATCAATATGCTGGCTGAGTTTAATAGGCTATAAATAAATATAAATTCACCAACAAAACACTTTTCTCCATTTGTTATAACTAATAATGTGAGCAGAACTTCACGAGTATATTGTTTTTTAATTTCTTCACTCTTTATCCATTTTTATTTTCAATTCTTTATAGTCTACATATAGATATATTTTATTAATATTTTGATATTTGTCATCATTTTCTAAACCTGTTTATCTTAAGATTCTTACTATAAATTATGAAATGTACTGTACTGTAACACCAATCTGTTTAATGTATCCAAATATTTTAAAGAATAATGTGTCATCTCTAATTCTCTATCAGCACCAGCACAGAAGGAAGACTGGGAAGACTGGACTTTAACTTTAATAATTCCATACCGCAATTACTATGACATAATAATATTGCCTCATAAAATAACAGCCACTATTTAATTTTACTCAAAACGCCTCATTATGCAACAAAGCCATCATTTGGTAACATTTAGATATCTGATCTCATACAGGCTACAGTATAATCTGATGTAATTCATATTTATTTATATTGTTTTTAATCTGGAGTTGGGCAACAAAAAAAAAGAGCCTGTAACTTTATCGCTCATTTAGCAGTTGAACTGTTCAGCTATTTATGTCAGAGTGTGTAGGCTTAACATACTGAACTATATAGCAATAGTGTTTTGATATATAACAGTTCCCTCTTTGGGACAGCTGCCTAGAGAAAACGTCTCTCACCTCTTGCTCTGTTTAATAATAATGTATGTATTTCACGTGGGATTAAAATATTGCAGTACTCAGCCCCTCAGCAGCAGCAGAGCTGGAGCCTGTTTGGTTCTCAAATTCAGTGGCTATAAAACCGTCTTTATTCATAATTAGATTGTTGCTGTGGGCTATTCTTTAGTGACAAAGGGAGGATTGAAGGCATGGGCGGATTGTCAGACAATGAGCCCCTGGGCGAGATATGCCACAGGCCTCACCACCTCTCCCACACAGGAGCAAGACACATGGTAATTTTGCCTTTTTTGTTGTTGTTTTGCATCTCTTGGTAAAAATTATACATCTTCATCTTCATTTTGGGTCTCTTTGTGGTTCCTTTGCATCTCTTTGTGATCTTTTTTTGTCTCTTTTTGGTCATTCTGAGTCTCTTTCTGGTTGGTACGTGTTAATATGAATTACATTTTGCAAGTGAAGGCCAGAGGGGCCCTGACACTTTGGGCCATCTGACCTGTGCCCAGTAGGCCAACAAAAATATAAATAAAGCTGGGGAAGGTCTTGCTTTTTAACTTTAATGTATTCCTAATCAGATGGACAGATTTTCAAACTCCTTATACTGCAGTAAATAACATTTTGTAACACACAACCACACACAGTGTAGTACAATAAATGCATACTATTCTTGCCACAATATTGCGAGACGTACCAAAAAATATGAAGTTTCAAGGTGTTAATGCCAAAAGCAGCTATTTGCAAAATTATACAGTTTGTATCCTGATAAAACATTTGAAAATAGAATAAAAACAACAAATAAAATTATCTAAACAACACCCATTTTACATTTATTGGTTAAAAAACGTATGACAACATCAAGTTATTGCAGTGTATGAGGCACTGAAACTGTGGCAGTTACAGTAAATGAGGATTTAACGGCTCAGTTGTTCTCTGTTTTCTGAGGAAAAGATTACACCCACATGAATAACAGAGGGATTAAACTCTATTGCATCATTGTAATTCGCATTTGGATACAGTAGTGTGTTTGGAGATGGGGAAGTTGAAACTCATCACAGCTGAACAAAAACCGATGTGGGCTAATCAGCTGATTCACAGAGACGTGACCTTTAGCTTATTTAGGAATCCTCCTTTGTTTTCTCAGTAAATGTAATGACTGTGCAACTGAATTCTTCCCTTAAATAAGCCTTTTCTAACGTCACAGACAGTCAGTACAAAAACTTGCATCACTGAGTCGAGGATCTCATGTTTATTCCAGTTTGTGGCCGCTCTGCTGCCTGAGGTGACACAAGAAGATGGTGAAAGTCAGTGCGATGCCTCCCACAAATGCTGTCCGAGCCACAGGGGGGACGAAGGCAAAGTTCACAGCCTGAGACGGTGGAAGAGACAGAAAAATGTGTCATTCTGCATCTGTGCATGTGCAGCATGTGTACGTGTCTGTGAATCTGTAGCCAGTAAGTGGCTGATGATGGGATGAATACAAGAATGCCTCACCTGCATCGTTGACCAGTATACCACTCCGGTCTAAAGAGAGGAACAGAGGATAGATTTATGGACAGACTGAAATGTTTAATACATGGCATTTTAGGAATAAAATTAGGGGCAACGTGTACCTTGTAAGATGTCCAGAATTTCTGCCTCCAGTCTCCAAGCGGGTCATCTTTGTTTTCCAGTAAGCTTAAACCTGAAACGTAGACGTGGCTGTTATATGACTGACTGATGCTTTGATGGATCCATCATCAGGAACATGAGTGGATTATTGAACAGGCCTGCTGGGCACAGGCCAAGGGGCCCAAAGCGTCAGGGGTCCCCTGGCCTCCACTTGCAATTTGTCACTCAAATTACCACGCACCAACCAGGAGGACTCAAAATGACCACAAAGAGACACAAAATAACTACAAAAAGGGTAAGCAATCAAGAACAGACACAAAAGAGACATGAGGCAACCACAAGGAGACACAAAATGACTAGAGAGCGACATAAAACCACTAAAAAAAGACACAACAAATGACTGCAATAAGACATAAAAATTACATGAAAGACAAGCAAACAACTACAAAAAGACACAAAGACTCATAAAACCACAAAATGATGCATAATGACTACAATGAGACACAAACCCAGCACAAAGCCTTTGTGGCACGAACAGTCTGAATTTATTATAGCTACACTGTTAACGGTTGTGTGTTTCAAAATGACATTTATTGCGATAATGGTTTTTAAAATCTCTCCATCTGATTAGTGACCGTATGAAAATTAAAATGCAAGACATTCCCCATCTTTATTTATATTTTTGTTGGCCAACATGTACCAGCCAGAAAGAGACTCAGAATGATCACAAAGAGATGCAAAGGAACTGCAAAGAGACACAAAATAAGTGGAAAAAAAAAAGACGCGAAACAACCACAAAGAGACACAAAACAAAGATGAAGTTGTATAACGACTACCAAGAGATGCGAAACAACAAAAACGATGCAAAACCAGCATAAAGACCATGTGTCTTGCTCGTCTGTAGGAGAGACGGAGAGGCCCTTTGCATATCTGCACCCAGGGGCCCATTGTCTCATAATCCGCCCATGATTAGAAACATGGTGTTGACTGGACATGCATCATTCAGATCCACTTTATTTTAAATATTAGTTGAGATTCCAGCATTTTTTAAAAGGCAGTTTCTATTTACACCCAGGCCTCCATAGTCAACAATGCTATTTACACCTGGGTGTACATCTCTGGGCATCCTGACGTTAATACGAACAGGTCTGTTCATCTTTTATGCAAAAGTTTTTTTACACTGTGTGAGTTTGGGAGCTCTATACATCCCAAACACTGAAAATAATAAGTCAGCTAAGTTTAAAGATAATAAGCCGACAATGACTCATACAGAACTCATTCCAGTCTCCTGTGTGAAAGTCCTGTGCTTGACCCATTTACCCACCATGTCTTACTCCCTCTGTGGACTGTCCTCGTAAATTTACCATTTTAATCTTAGAGACCTCTCTCATGCTGTCACGAGCACAAGCTTCTCTACCATGAGTAGATCCATGCTTCATTCAGTGCAGTGAGTTGGCAGGTGTAGTTCAGTAGAGAGAAAATAGTTCCTCCATAAAACTGCTCACAACAAGGTCTGTGGATTATCTTGAGTAACCAGGTCATGATTTCTAGAGAGAGACATTGCTGTTGAGTTTTTCAAATGTATTTTTTTGGTACTTTGAGCACCACAAACTGAGTGCCATCTAGTTCCATTATATTGGAGAGAAGGCAGACATCTCTACCGCTGATATCTCCATCACTCAGTCACTCACACCAAAACAATCTAGACTGATAAACAGCACTACAGGTAAGAGGAAAAAAATGTATTTTTGATTTTGGGGGGAAGTGTCCCTTTAATCACACGAAGAGGACTTTGTATATTACACCAGCTGGGTCTTTGAAGGTAAAGTAAATAAATGGGGTTAATACTTATAGTTTTGAGTAAACATGACTTAAATGGGCTTTCTGACACACTTACCGATATAAAAGGCACTGATGGTGAGAGGAGCTGCTACCAGCTGATCCACCACAACTTTCCCAGTCACTGCCTTCACTCCGCCTCCAGGCAGCATCCTCTCCAGCCAACGGAGCCAGTGGTAGTTGAAGTTGGCATGGAAACAGAAGCCGACAGTCGCCACCCGAGCCGTCTGACACCAGTCGATGCCAGCCGAGTCCTCTGATGCAGATCCTGCAGTGTGTTTCCCACCCAGCACGCTTTGTTGAATGAGGTCAGCGGAGGCAAACAGCGTTGTGTATCCCAGGACGTTACTGATGTACGGGTGAGCCCTGAACGCAGCCCAGGCCCGGTTCATGGTGAGAGATCTGATCAGAGACAAGTCATTTATAATAAAGCCACTGGGTGCTACTGCTTCATAATGCAGCATCTGTTAAGCGAGGTGAGCTTTTAAACACAGGTTCAAATGAAACAAGTACTAAGGAAATGACTTGAAAATGTGTCTCACTTACTAATAATGGTCTAAATGGTACATTGGAAATAATCACTTCTGTGTCTCAAACCACTAAGTCATGTCTTCTATCTTAGAAGCACTCAAACCTACCTTTCAGCGTAGCTCCTCTCACCCTCTCCTTATGTTTTCAAAGCCAAAGAGACACAAAACTATTTTCTGATTGGCTCTGTTGTACTAAGAGGAGGAGGAGCTGAGATGAAGGACTTCTCACCGGGTCAAAGTTCTGCCACTGTTGCAGAGAACAAGTGTGATAAGAGCTTTATCAGCCGGCTGGAGAAGAGTCTGAGAAAACACCACATGTGGAGGATGTAAAGGAAGCGTCAGACGAAGCAACAATCTGCAGCAGACTGTGGAGAGGCTGTGAGAAACACATCCTGCCAATGAATGCACATGGAGAATGATACAAGTGGCTGAAGCTTCAATAGCAGTGACTTCTTTCATGCTGTCATGTAAAAAAGAATCACTTGAGTAATTTTCCCTGACGTCTGTATGAAACAGTGAATGTCACTTACCACAGATTTCTCTCACTTGGTGAAGTGTTGAAGTTGAGACCACAGCACAGAGTTAGCTGTGCGGCTCTCTGCTCAGACGCACATGTGGTGTCACTATAAATAGACACCACTCCTGCAGCAATGCTTCCCTGCTTTGAGTCAAAGGCTGTAAGATGCACAAAATTTTTAATTTTAGTACGTTGAACTGTTGCATGAAAGAGGCCAGAAAGGTGTTCACAATAAAGGGTCTTAACAAAAGTCGAAAGCCCTGGAAAAAAAAAGCTACATGAAGAATAATACGAGATATGTGTAACACAATATACTACAACTAATTCTGCTGGAAGAATGTAGCTCAGTCTTTCAAACCCGCCATGGTAACCTAGAGGCAAACTATACCCTAAACTAAAGCTACTCTGGGACTTTGTAAGCAGGTTTCAAACAACACCTTAAGTTTTCACCTAAGGCTTAATTTCTCCTTGGCTGAGGGACTTACACAGTTGAACAGAATCCCTGAAAAGGTTTCCTTAGTTAAGGAAAAACTCAAATACTGTGCTGACAGAGATTTCACAGTGGTAAAAGTTTCCATGGTTTGTTTGCTTGGACTCACACTTGTGATGGCTGTTATCGTCTTGCAAAGTTGGCTTATAGTTGCATGAAAACATGCCATAAACATGGCAGAAGAAGAGAAGACGAGAAAACCATTTTGGTCAGATATGGTCAGAGACTCTTTATCTGATGACATAGTTTCTCTAGATGGCATTGCTCTGGCCTCTAGCACTACCGTAAGAAACCTCGGAGTAATATTAGATCAAGATTTGTCTTTTAATTCTCATTTAAAACAAACCTCACGGACTGCATTTTTTCATCTGCGTAATATTGCGAAAATTAGGCCTATCCTGACCCGAAAAGATGCAGAAAAATTGGTCCACGCTTTTGTTACCTCAAGGCTGGATTACTGTAACTCTCTATTATCAGGTAGCTCTAGTAAGTCCTTAAAAACTCTCCAGCTAATTCAGAATGCAGCAGCACGTGTACTAACAGGAACTAAGAAACGAGATCATATTTCTCCTGTTTTAGCTTCTCTGCACTGGCTCCCTGTAAAATCCAGAATTGAATTTAAAATCCTACTGTTAACTTATAAAGCTCTAAATGGTCAAGCTCCATCATATCTTAAAGAGCTCATAGTGCCATATTATCCCACCAGAACACTGCGCTCTGAGAACGCAGGGTTACTCGTGGTCCCTAAAGTCTCCAAAAGCAGATCAGGAGCCAGAGCCTTCAGCTATCAGGCTCCTCTCCTGTGGAATCATCTTCCTGTTACGGTCCGGGAGGCAGACACCGTCTCCACATTTAAGACTAGACTTAAGACTTTCCTCTTTGATAAAGCTTATAGTTAGGGCCAGCTCAGGCTTGCCCTGTACCAGCCCCTAGTTAGGCTGACTTAGGCCTAGTCTGCTGGAGGACCCCCCTATAATACACCGGGCACCTTCTCTCCTTCTCTCTCTCTCTCTCTCGTATTCTATTACTGCATCTTGCTAACTCGGCCATTCTGGATGTCACTAACTCGGCTTCTTCTCCGGAGCCTTTGTGCTCCACTGTCTCTCAGAATAACTCATACCACAGCGGTGCCTGGACAGTGTGACGTGTGTGGTTGTGCTGCTGCCGTGGTCCTGCCAGATGCCTCCTGCTGCTGCTGCTGCTGCCATCATTAGTCATTAGTCATACTTCTACTGTTATTATACACATATGACTATTGTCACACATGTATACTGCCAGATATTAATACATACTTTCAACATATTGTACCACAGTAGCCAGAACTATAACTATAATATTATTACTTTCAATAATGTTGTTGTAACCTACTGTCATTACCTGCATCTCTCTCTCTGTCTCTCTCTCTGTCTCATTGTGTCATGCGGATTACTGTTAATTTATTATGCTGATCTGTTCTGTACGACATCTATTGCACATCTGTCCGTCCTGGAAGAGGGATCCCTCCTCAGTTGCTCTTCCTGAGGTTTCTACCGGTTTTTTTCCCCATTAAAGGGTTTTTTTTGGGGAGTTTTTCCTTATCCGCTGCGAGGGTCATAAGGACAGAGGGATGTCGTATGCTGTAAAGCCCTGTGAGGCAAATTGTGATTTTTGATATTGGGCTTTATAAATAAAATTGATTGATTGATTGACTGATTGATATGAAAAGATTATACTGTTGGAGGAATGCAATCATAAAAAGCACAAACTACAAAGTAAATTTGATCCCAAATACCAGTAAGAAGGAGCAACGGAAATGAATTCAGTCAAATCTAAAGGGTAAAATCAAAACATATCCACTGTGTTCTCTTGGTTGCAGAACTGTTAGTTACTTTTCTGTTAGTTTCTTCCATTTATCACCATTAACTTGGTCATGTTGCAGTTAAGAGAGTCAGAGGTACCTTAAGGTTGGTTTTTTTTACCTTGCTTTGGTTGCTAAGGTCTTTTGTGCAACAGTCTATGGATTCCTTAAGTATAAAGAAAGAAAGAAAGAAACTGGTGTAAAGCTGATTCTCCAGAAAACAAAGGAAACATGTTTGATGGAAAAGTTGATCCATCTTTTGAGGTAAAGGCCTTCGCACGCCAGGTCCTTATTTTTCTTGCAAAACCATCACATGAAAAAAAACCAGAGCTGGTGTGCAAAGACATTTACAGGAAATATTTTGGACACAAATTGGGGAAAGTGGGTCATTTGCATTTCAGGTGATTTACAGTAACTTGGAAAAACTTCTTGATGTGTAAAAATTGGAAATCAGTTGGACCCTCAGCGGCTCCATGAAGAGATGCTACAATCCTGGCATTCATAAACTGGCCTGGAGCTATGAACTCATCCCTTGATAGGTGGTCTGTTCTGTGTTTGCTGAAATCTTTAAAACCTGAGCAAAGTGGCGTGATTTGCTTCTAAAACATGTGAAGAAGGCAACGAGCAACATTAGAAGAAATGGCCCCCAAAATAGCAAGAAATTAGATCAAAAGTTACAAAAAACATAGCAAAAAAAAAGAAAGAAAGAACAATTAAAAAACAAAAACAAACAAGGGAATGACCTTAACAATAATAATACATTTGTAAAATAATTAAAAAAATATATATATTTATGATAATTATAAATAGTTTTGTGCACATTTAAAAATTTTTTTTTTTTACAGATCTTCTAACTTCTTACAGTTTGTAGAACATTTCTTGCCAGGTTGCTCATTGCCTTTTTTCCCCATGTTTTTGAAAACAAAAATCAAACCAATTTGGTAAGGATTTAAAGGTTTATGTACTTGTGAGGGGCGTCTGAACACAGTACCAAAAAGGTGATGTCACTCCAGGTTTCAAAAGGTTTTTTGTTTGGTTGGTTTATTTTGTGTGACTGCGATGTGTCCTTTTTGGATAATGTTGGTTATTTCACTTTCTTTGTTTCATTCCAGTGTTTTTTATCTCTTTGTACATATTTGTACCTTGATATAATAGTGGGTATTAATGTCTTGTCTGATAAATGGAAAAAATCTCTATTAATAAAGTGTTTAAAAAAGAAAATGAGAATATCTCTGTACTGTTATGAGTTCTTCATGACGTACCTGTAACCAGTAACAAAAGCCATGTAGGAAGAAGAACAAGACGACATGTTAATGTGATTCTGGACGTAAGAAAACACCAAATCACACTTAAATGACAGTCAGGATGAGCTCATTTTAAATAGTAAAATGTGGAAGCAACAATTAAAAGCTGCACGTGACACTTTGATATTTAGTCCTCTGTATCTTTGTGAGACGGCCGGCCTCTCTTCGCCCACCTGCTGCCATAGATATGCAAAACTCTACATGTGGAAGGTGTGTTATTGACTCACAAAGGTCAATTAAAGCCAGTAGCAACCACCTCAGCTCTTCCCTCTGAGAATGTGATAATGAGGTCCGGAGTTTAAGCTGATCAATTAATTCCTTTTTAACTGCCTCAACTGGTGCGTTTGTGTCTGCCAGTATTTAACAAGCTGCCTTTGGTGTGGCACACAATGGAGACACGTGCATACACACACCTCCAGAGCAGTTGACTTCTCAGATAATTGCCTCTTTCTTTTCAGAGCCTCTCATCGTGTCTCACTTCCTCTCCCACTATCAGTTTGTCAAGTTGTTTTCTATTCAAGCTGCTGGAGGAGAAAAACAGGGGGAATTTGTGCATTTGCATTGAGCGCTTGTGTCACTTGACTTAATTTCCACACACACACAGACACACAATACACGCAGAGACATACATCGGCAATTAAATTACTGCACCTCTCTCTGAGGCAGCCCGCCTCCGTCAAGTCCTCAGTGCTCCTTGGTAGGAAGAGTCGAAGACACACTGCAGCCCTACGAGGAACAAGGTAAACATGACTTTATTTATTCTTTATTTTTCTATTGAGCTGAACTGAATGGAGCAAAACTAACAGCTGTTACTGTTTGTTTGTTTCTAATGCATCAATCCTCTACTGTAACACTTATGACAGGCAGTGGGCTGAGAAGTATTCAGATCTTTTATCTGAGCAAAACTAACAGTTGTAGTAAGTAGCAACAGCACCACAATGTGAAAACACTCCATTCAAAATGTTATGTAAAAGTACATTTGTATTACCAGAAAAATGTCTCCTGTTGGTGTTATATTATCATCTATGTGTATGTTATTAGATTGGTATGTCAATAATGTGTAAGCAGCGTTCTGTATTACCATGTATACTGTAATGTTGGGTAGACTGAGCCATAGCAGTGCATTGTATTTTGCAAGATCAACATGGGTTTTGTATATAAATCAATACAGCAGAGTAATGCGACGTGTTATGTGGCCATATTGTATCTAGACAGGGACTCCACAAGTTTTTGTTTTTATTATATATTTTTGTATTAATGCAACGGAAATACAAATTAAACTTTTGGTAGCCTACTTGATTAATTAATAAAATCCATTGCTTTTTTCATTCCTCTAGATACATTTTGCTGCAATACAAACGGTTTACATAAAACCTTAATTAGTAGCCGGGATATTATTTTCTTAAATCACAGAAATCAACAGTCCTATATTTTGGGACAGGCCTTTAATTCCTTTCACACAAAACTGTTGCTCAACAAAGATCAGGAAATACAATCAAACTGTTTATTTAAACCAGTATAAATATTACCTGTGTAAAAATAAGGCTTCAGATATGAAGCCTTATTTTAATTTTAATTTTTTTAATTTTAATTTTTAATTTTATCAATTATGAATCATTCATTTGATCTAGCTTTGACAGACAGCTCATCAGAGAGAGAGTTACAGCACCCAGCATACTGACACAACACGGCTTTATCCTGTTGAACACAACTTGGATGAATTTTTATGAAAAACCCTTTTGGTTCTTTTGATCTGAGGACCCTGATGGACTAAAGGAATATGAAAAACTTACAGGGTAATCCAGGAATGGACACACAATTTGAAGTAGCTGACAACCTGGTTTTATACATCTGAATAACTTCTATATAAAACAATGAACTGCTTGGCAACCAGACCAGATGTCTAATTGAGACAGGTGTTTATTTGCCAAAATGTGATGCCACACCGGACCAGTAATAGGGACTAGGCTTTTAACTGAAGTTTTATGCTAAGTGAGACGAACAGACTGAAAACGTTATCTTATTAGGTAAAACAGATGTTGACAAAGTTTTCCTTTGGGGACACAATTTTCAGTTAAAAAAAAAGGTAATAAATCGCAATATTGAGCATAACACACATACATGCGCTCACATTATATATTTCATTATATTTATTTATTTATTTATTTATTATATATACCCATGTTCATCCTCATTGTGCACAAAACCAAACAGCTTTTTCATTCTAAAACATCTACAGCATATTATACATATTTGTCTTGTTATAATATTTTTCATATTTTTACTGTATTTTTTGTATTTTCTATTCATGTCCTCGGCTGTTGCAGTACTTTGTCTTTATTTTTATTTAATCTTAATATGTTTTTTTCCAGCACCAAACACCAAGACAAATTCCTTCTAAGTGAAAAATAACTTGGTCATAAACCTTACTGTGATTCTGAACTGGTAACTACAGCTGTGAAATAAATGTAATAGTGTACAAAGTAGAACATTTTACTCTATCATGTGGCACTTTCAAATATAAAGTGGCAAAAATTTAAATAATCAAGTCCAAGTACCTAAAAATTGTAGTTAAGATGAAAGTCTCATTTGAAACTCACAACATTTTTAAACTGTATTGTTTTTTCCAAACAGAGCTGTTCTGTGCTTTCTCCTCAGATCATTAACATTGTTTTTACTCATAATATGAATAAATAAATAAATACATAAATATTAACGTTTAAATGCATGTTATCAAGGTCAATGGCTTTGAAAGAGATGATTTTCACGTCACTTGATCTGATTCCATCACAGTATTTGTCTTTCCTCACCTTCATGTCTTCACTTGTCTCACATTCTTTGAACACATCTCTTGACTCCCACTCTTCATCTCTCTCTCTTCCAGACATGCGACCATCCATCTCTGTGACTCTGGAGCCCGGGTTGGAGCGAGGGGTCCCGTGGGGTCGTGACCTCCACACCTTTGTAACCTCAGCAGCGGGTCACATGATGAGGACTCTGCAGAAACCCAGGAAGAACCGGCCGTCCAAACGGCAGGTCAACCACCGCCGCTTCCTGCACAACATGATCCAGAGGTGTGTGGCAGCATCAGAAAAACACTAACTGATACTTTACAGATAAAATCTGTCCCACAGCAGTATGTTTATTTTTACAGGTCTTTCTCAGTGTTTTCTGTGACACTGGACACAGTGTATGGAAACCAACAAAGGCTGTGCTTGCACTTATTTTTTTCTAATGCCGTTATCTCAAGTTCACAAGTTAATTATTTTGTTATCTTGAGAAAACAAACTTTGTTATCTGCAGATAATGAGATGATCATCCTCTTACCACAAACAGGTTGTTTCCACTTATTAGGCTAGCCTACTTATCAGGATGCAGCATGCATAGATGGCCTTCTGACAACTGTATCAACTGATTTAAGATGAAAATGTCAAGTTAAAGTAGTACCCATTATTGATCAGTGCGTCAGATTGTACATTAACCAAGGACTAACACGGGCAGAATTTACATTGGGACTTTCTGTTAGAGATATATCTGTATCTGTAACATTTATACCAGAATCCTCCTCGACAGTCATGACAGCGATCTTGAAGGCTGAAATCAAGTGATTAAATGAACCAGACACTCGTTTTAAAGTCCTCCGTAATTATCCTTTGATCTCAAGAAAACAAATCATTTTCTTGTGATGAATTATCTGATTATCTCTTCTGGAGAATTAAGAAATAAACCAGTGATCACAAGAAAATAAGCTCTGTCGTAACGGCCATGCTGGCAATCATTTTTTTTAATGCCATCATCTCAAGACACAAGTTAATTACTTCGTTACCTCAAGATAATGGCATTAAAAAAATACCTGCAAGCACGGCTGTTCTTAGCCACCATACATTTCACCTCTTCAGGCCTCTTAAAACACTTCCGAATAAAAAATCAGAAAAAGAAGGGCCATTTTGATCTCAGCGGTTTTCACGAAGGCTTACACACATTGCTTCATTTTAAAGTCAAAGTCTGACATTTTGGGAAATTGTTTTTGCCAAGAGTTAGGGGAGAATGCCACTTTCTTAACTGTACAGTGAATACGAGGATACAGCCAGCAGCCTGTTAGCTTAGCTTAGCATAAACACTGACAAAACCACCATGCTGCTAACGGACAACCCAGAGTGTCACTACACCCTGCTAAGAGATAGTCCAACATCCCTGTAACCACTGGACAGAGCTTGGCTAGCCATGTCCCCATTTACAGTCTTTGTGCTAAGCTAAGCTAACTGACTTAGCTTCATTTCAACATACTGTACAGACATGACAGTGGCGTATGTCTTTTCATCTAATGGCTCATTTACGCTCAACAGTAGTTACATTTCTCGCACAGACGGAGCCTTCTGTCTGTACTCTGGATTTATTTTGTCCGTATTTGTGCACGTTTTCTGAAGGCTTATTGATACAGACAAAAGGGTGCAGTACCACCAGAGATAATGGGGGCACTGTAGAGTAGTTCAAATTAGATATGACATGAAAGACATTTTAAAAATGGCAGACTGAAATGAATTGGAGACACAATGAACAGAATTCTCTGTCCACGGGTCAGGTTTTATTTAATGGCCTCACAGACCACCACCATCTACAACGCTACCTCCGTTAACAGGTACATTGTTATGACATCATCCACAATTTTGACTCTGCCCTCTCATGCCATCTATTGGATGTATCTATGCCAACATAAAGGACACATGGGAGTATGAGGGCAGTGACGAATACAATGTATGAAATGAACCTCTTTATTTCAATATGCAAAAGGAGAAATGAGCGGTTACTCTCTGCAAGAAAGCTTATAATCGTTTATCCCAAAGTGTCGACCTGTTCCTTTGAGGTTACATGAAAACTACTGTTGTTCAATGTGTCATCTTTCGTCTCGCTTGTTTCTCTCAACAGAAAGTTTGCAGACATCGAAGCAGGAAACCACCAGCTGGCAAATGCTCTGTATTTAAGAGAGGCAGGAAACAACTCAAAGTCGCCACCATCACAGAATCCAGAGACACTTGAGCAGTCAGGTCGACCCTCCCACGACTCAAATAAATGCAACGCTCACACTGATGCAGATGGCATCTCTAAGTGTAGGAGTGACGTCTCTGTTGGCTCACATGAAGCTGACATCAGTGAAAAGAAGCAGCTGGAGTTGGGACATCTTTGGAAACGACACCCCAAATCACAGCCCTCCACCTGCACCACGAGAAAAAACAACCGGAATAAAGAGAGACAGAAAAAAGAGACACAGACAAGACACCACAAACTGGTTAAGGTCACACCTACGAGCTCCCCGAAAGCCTTCGACTATCACCCTGAGGCAGAGCTCTTTTATACTGGGTGTTATGATGAAGGTCAGCTGAAGTCGGCCAACAACCTCGCACAAGACTGTCAAACAACTCAGCAGGATTTCATCCAGTTTGACCAAACCGTGGACGTCTCTCCGTCCTTCTCTCCAGAGCTCTCTCCGTTGTCTCTCGACTTGTGCGACCTCTCGATCCAGATGTTCACAGGCGTCTCGACCTGCACGCAGAAGAGCATTGCTGACATTTCAGAGAGTCAGTGGACAGATATTATGGATCTTTTTGGTAGTAGGGAGTTTGGGGGCTGTGTGGACGTAGACACTTATATTGAAAGTATCATTGCATGCCAAGGTGACGCCGGGCGGGAATTCTGTGCTGATGATGTTGGATTTGCAGATCAGTCGCATAGTTTCAGCCACAGATCTGAGGTGGAGGATCCACGCTGTGAGACAGGTGAGTACAGATATGAATACAGCTGTCATGGAGATCAGGGATCGACCATAAACCAGCTCCAGAGTAATCAGAGGAGCTCGCAGGCGCCAAGACAAAATGAAGACACACAGTTTAACAGTTTTAAGCCAACCCAAGAGACGGACATCATCCAGAACCAGTTCCAGACATCCATCAGCTACGACTACAACGCCTCAGAGCTGCACATGTACCAACATCCTCAGGAGGAGAGTCCCTGTCTGCTGGTTCATCCTGAAAATATCCAAAACTTTACACCATTCGAGGGCGTCGCTCAATCTTTCTCTGTCCCGCTTTGTAATCCTGAGCATCGCCGCATCCCAACACCGCCGCAGGAGGGCGACTGGCTGTTCACTGATATCTTAAAGGACAGGAAGTCAATGGAGTGCTAGGGAACATGCTTTTTATGGAGGTTTGTTACAGATGTGGAAATCTGTACCATGTTGAGAAATTTTTTCTCAACAGCAATTTTTTTCTGGAGGTGTCGTTTGCGTTTTATTCTTTAATTTGAATGCATTTAAAAAATCTGTTGTTTCAACAATCTGAGCTCAGAAAAACTTTACAGGATGTTATATCAGGTTATGACAATTTGGATGTTTTGGAAAACATATCACATATATTCTTGCAGGTAAAATGGAGGATATTTATTCTATTAAGGAACATTTTATGGGAAATAGCATTATAAGACACTGAGGAAAGAGATGTTTGACTGATGAATGGCTGCTATATACATGGAGGAAATGTAACATTTAATTTTTTTTTAAAATACATATTCACCTATTGATTACATTTTTTAAGCTTTGTACTTTCTGCTATGGATGTTACACTTATTGTCCTTGTTGTAAATTAACTTATTTAAAGTTTATTTGAGTGATGTCATGTTAGTGTCTTGTTTGTCTACTGTTAAAGAAAATTTTAAAAAGTAAAAAAAAAATGTGTGGTGTGTAATACTGTGAAATTTGGAAAATATAAAATAATATAAAAGCAACTGTGATTTTTCTTTACCTTAAAGTAAACTGGAAGAAACAAAGAACATGATGACAGCTGTAACTTCTCTCTGCAAAACAAACAAAACGACCTCCCAAATAAAAAACTGGAAAAAAACTTCATTTAAGAGACTTGTTTTTTTTTTCTGTTTCACTTTACACCCAAATGTTTCCTTTTCCTTAGGGGCCTATAAACTGTTAGCTTTCAGATTCAAAAGACATAACAAAGGAGGTACACAGGGGATGTTATGCATATATAATTATACTAAAAACATGAACGACATCTCAATTTTGAGGCAACTTGATTGTCAGTAAAATGACAGTCACACGTTTCAATTCAGATACCTACTTCTTAGTTTCATCTTTAAGGGCCACTGTATTCTGTAAAGTGTCTGTAGTAGCAGCTCGTTTAATATTTTCAATTGTTTTGTCGTGTTTCATTATTTTTTTGTGACACCTTGCTGCAAAGAGGCCTGAAAAATTACTTGGCTTGTGATTGACCCACAAATTTAAATCATCTTCTTTTCATTTTAAACACATTTGACTGGCAGTAAATAATATACATAATCATATACAATACATTCTCAATCTAAACTTCATTTGTCACATTATGCACCAAACCATTTATATGTACATGTGTTTAAGCTTTTTACTATTACATGAGCTTTTTGTTTCTCAGTCTGTGTATTGATTACTTTGGTATTACTGCCTAATGTAATATTAATGTTTAAAGTGGTAACAAATATTCATAATGCCAATATATAAACAATAAATGCTGTTAAAAAGCTAATAACTCCTGCTTTCTAGTGTTTGTGTGTGTGTTTAAGTGATGGAGAAAATATCAAGAGCCCTCCCTTTAGTATAAGTAGCAATACTGCATCATAAAATACTGAATTAAATCAGTAGAATTAATAAAAGTCCGTCATTGAAGATGTCATATAAGTAAATACAAGTATCAAGGAAAATAAATTATAATTCAGATTAAAATAGCCCCTGTGAGTTTTGCGCTATTTCAGTATATAATGCAGTATATTAAGATATTATTATTACTGATTCATTAACAATTGAAGCTGATCAAGCTAATTTAAACTGCTTTTCATGCTGGTTTGTAGTTTAATAAACTTAAATTGGCATTTTATAAACCCATAATAGTTTTTACATTAACAAAAGTACAATGTTTTCCTCTGACACGTTGTGGAGTAGAAGTATTAAGTGGCATAAAATGGAAATACTTGAGCAAAATACCTCCACTTTATATTTAAGTACTTGTATATTTAAGTACTTGTAAATGTGGCCAAAGAAACACACAGAAACACAAAGATCAAAACCAACGACATATATTAAAGTTAACCCCAGTCAGATGTTTTATAATTACAGCATCATTAACAAAAAAAGGCTAAAACGATAAAACACATTTCTTCCAAAATGTTTCAAGTTCCACAGTAGCCATAAAGAAACACAGAGAGAAAAATAACACCTTAGAGAAGCACCGGCCTCGTCTCTTTGCTACAGGCGAACAGAACCGTTCTCGCTCCAGCAGCTCAATCCACGTGTCTTCAGATTTTGGTCTGTCAGGGCGCAAACGAAGCCGCCACGTTTAGACGTTGATACGACATTCTGAGATCACGACATTGAAGTGAACAGTTCAGAGTGACAGCTCGTGACGTCAGCTCATTTGGCTTGATGCTTAATGTCAGCTCCTTTGAGATCAAATACAACCTGACAAAGCAGACGTGACGTGCTGACAATGTCCGGCTGCGTTCATCTCCACTGGTCATGTGTAAAGTGCAGCGTTTACACAATATCTTTAAAAAAAAAAACACAGCTTCAAACTTAAATTGCTAAAATAAAAGAATTGTACATACAGAAAATAAAAAATAAAACCCTTTGATAGGGCGTTAAATATATGTCGTCAGTAGTCAAACTCTTGATCTTTCTTCACCGGTCACTGACTGTGAATCATGGTGAACCTGGCAAAATAAAAAGCTGAACATGTCTGATGGATGCGGGGACGTTAGCACTGTACATGCTCATTGTTCTTGTTTCGCACGTTATCTTTGCATTGCTGCTTCATTAAAATATAATTCCGTTAATCTAAAATGGACGGAAGAAGAATGGAACAATGATGACAGCCCTGATTACCGAAAACTGTACCGGCCCTGCGCATAATCAAACGGTAAACACCAACAGGATCATCAATCCTAATATAACACAATCAGAATATAAAGAAAACATTCAGAGCAACATTTGTGATTTATCTTTGTCTTTCTTGAGTTCTAATTTAAAGTTAAAGCGCCAGTGACATTCTTTGTAATTTAAAGGAACAGTTTACCATTAATAGAAATAGGCTTGTTTAATTCTTTTGTCGAGAGTTAAAACATAAAATCAGAATCATTCTCATGTCTGTAGATGAATATGAAGCTACAGCCAAAACACATTTAGCTTAGCTTAGCACAGGAATTGGAGACAGAAGCTCGCCCGGTTCTGCACGAAGGCAAAAAAACACACCTGTCAGCATCTCTAAGGCCCTGTCTACACGTACAGATGTTTTTGTCCATGTTTGGCCTCGTCCACACACAAGTCACTAAAACTGAGAATTTTTAAAAATGCCTTCAAAGGTGGGGCGCCCCCTTGGCTAACCTGGTAGAGCAGGCGCCCCAAGTACAAAGGCTGTGTCCTTGCTGCAGCGGCCGCGGGTCCGATTCAAACTCATGGCCTTTTGCTGCATGTCATCCCCACCTTCTCCCCTCCTTCACGCTATATCTGTCCTATCAAATAAAGGCAAAAAAGCCCCCCCCCCCCCCCCCCCCCCCCCCCCCAAAAAAAAATAAAATAAAATAAAACAAAATAAAATAAAATAATAAAAAATAAAAATAATAATGATAATAAAATAAAAATAAATTAACGTAGGAGACGGTTGACAGCTGACACCTGTGAGTGTTTGGAGTCATTTTAGCATTCTAATGTGGACGAAGATATTTAGTAAAACACATGTCACATGGACAGAGTTATTCTTTAAAATGGAGGATAAAAATATCTGTTTTCAAAAATATATGAATACATGTGGACATAGTTTTTTTTAAAAAAAAAAAAAAAGAGTAAAAGAGAGCCTTTGAGCTGTTTGTAGGTGGATTTTGACACCTCTGAACAGAACCAGGCTAGCTGTTTCCCTCTGTTTCCAGTCTTTCTGCTAAGCTAAGCTAACTGGCTGCTGCCTGTAGCTTCATATTTACCATACAGACATGAAAGTGGTGTCTGTCTTCTAATCTAATTCTCTACAGGAAAGCGAATATGCGTATTTCCCAAAGTGGTAAACTACGTCTTTAAAACATTACTATTTGTCTCTACGTCAAAATCTCAACATCACATTTACTTCCTGGACGGCCCTTAAGCTATGACAGGCAAACGGGTGCTGAAGGAGGTCATGAACAGAGATAAAATAACTGTCTGTTACACAGTGAATAAAACATGCTGAGGAAAAATGGAGATGTTTCACCAGAATAAAAACATTTGAAACCAGGTTTCACAAAAACATCGTCTGTTTCAAAGCAGGGTCGTCAAGCTAATTGTGTTTGGTCGACACCACACACATCAAGTCGATAGCTAGGGTAGAAAAAAAAAAAAAATCTACACTTGTTCTACTTGCCGTTTGCTTCATAAAAATTCATTCCCCAGTGCCTCCATTGTCATTTTTTATCTAATACTACTAGTTTCTGAAAATGCTTTGAGTCTCGTGCTCAGTTATTCTACACAGGGATCGAGCAGAGGCGGAGTTTATTCTACTGAGGAGATCATCCAGCGGAGGATGATAGCAGAGAACACCACCAGCCTCTGCTCATGTCACCTACTCTACAGCTACTCTACGTTTACTACTTATTTAAGTCCCTTTTTCTCATCCATACGCCCACCATTTGGTTAAACACAAAAGCTTTGTTTGATCAATAATTTACACAGATAATCGCTAAAAATCAAAATTACAATGTACAAGATGCTTGTCGAAGTAAAAATGTGATGTGTTTATCAGTCTAAAACAACAAAAAGATCCATTGTCACAATTTGTTCTGCTTTGGATAAAAAGATCAATTAATACAGTTCTCCACAGGTTATTTTTCATTACGTTGCCGTGGACGACAACCCATACATTTTCTTTTCTACACCAGCGACGACCTTTACAGGTCAAACCAGGAAAGGTCTTCAATGCAAATTTACCTCTGAGACTCCACGCTGTGACGCTGACCGACCACTTCAGGTCGACGTCGGCGCCAGCAGGAGCAGAAATGATCCGACTGACGTGCTTCCCCACGAGACAAGAAGAGTCGTACAGAAAATAACCAGCGATCAATAACTTAACATTGGATATAAATTATACAAATTTCTGAAGCAATATGTTAAGATTTTAGTTAAAGAAACTATCTAACACTACCTACTGCTTTGTCTAACAATGTACTGTTTCTAATCTACTGAAAAAGGATTTATTTATTCTTTTAATACAACTTTAATTTTTTTTTAAAGGTCAAATGTTTGTGTCTCTACAGCTCGGACAAATTATATGAAAATTAGATAGCTTAGTGTAATGTTTCCCAGTTTCTGATCAACCATTTACAATAAAAGTTTCATTAAATATTGGTTACTAGTTGCCATTTCTCTTTCGCATTTTGTTTCCTTTCTGTTTGCCAAATTATTCAAAGTCTCTCATTTATTGTTCTGTTAAAACTGACATGTCAAAATGTCAGAAATCACATTGTTCCAGTGTCTATTCGACTTCTCCCGCTTTATGTAACATGTATATAGATTGTCTTAACATTTCTCAGAAGTATTTTCACCCTCCAGCAGCCCTTTATAAAATCAGATTGCATACATATACATATATATATATTCAATCCTCTTCACAGGGTTAAACATGGCTTAGCTTTTAAATACCTCCTAATGTAAAAGACGTGAACACCGTATTGTTCTCTGCGCTCTAGTTACTGTACAGCATCGTGAAATTAGTTAGTTTCCCCTCAGAACTCTGGGAAATGTAGTTTAGTTTCTCAGAAGTGCATTACAGCGATGTCATGTAGAAATTTCCAACGTTGTTTTTTTTTTATGTCACAGTTTGTTACAAAATAAAAATTAATTCCAGTTGTAAAATTTGTACACCTTGTCAGTGAGGTCGTTTTACAGTTGTAGCGCCTTATGTGTTCATCCTAAATTTACTTTTATAAACTACAGAGTTGTTGTGTGCTGTGTGTGTGTGTCACTCCTTCACTCCTGAGTAGTCGAGGCTGTGAGAGGCCGGCGTGTTTGTATGTGTGTGTGTGCGCGTGTGTGTGTTTGTAACTGAGTCTGTGTGTGCGTCACTCTGTGTTGTTGACGCTGTAGGGCGGCGGAGGGTCCAGGCTGTGTTCAGAGGAGGGAGTCGGGGTTCCTGGGAGTCCAGAGGAGGGGGTCGGCGAGGCGGGGGGCTCCTCTGAGTCGGAGTTCTCCAATGAGAGGTCGTCGACCAGCGCTCTGCGTCCACGCATCGCCAGGGGCAATGGAGCACGCCTGGACAAGAAGAGAGACAGAGTTACAGTCTGTTCTGCTGCTGTGAACCAGCCGGGTGCATTTCTCTGGAAAACTACCGTATTTCTCTGAGCATGACATGACCCTGATTAGAAGTCAACTCCCCATCTCCCAACACCTGATTTTAGAAAGTGACTTTTTGATGTTAGCCTCAGAGATGCTATTCGTCCAAGGCCGTTAATTCATTAACAAAAACTATGACTAAACATATTCGACAACAACCCTTTTTTCCATGACTAAGATGAGAAGATGAAGAGACAGCATAGATGTAGCTAAACACTAACGGGTGCTATATCAACGAGCAATACTGCTGATGAAAAAAGACAGGGATATTATAGTTTAAAAAATGAAAAATTCACTAAAACCTCTGTGTATTTTCATTGATAAAAACGGAGCAAAGTATAAACTGTTTTTTAAATGCAGCAGTTTTGAGTCCTGTGCTGTGACGCCATAGACAGCAAATAATGAAGCACAGTCAGGAGGACTCAGAGTTACTTAAGTTAAAGTTAAATGAGGACAACAGGGCCTGGGAGAAAGAAACGAGGTGATAGGCTCCCGAGATGACAGAAATGTTCAATATAATATGATGACTTAAGCCCACTTCAGACCAATGATTCGCAACGAGACTAAATTGTTTTAGAACGTTGCAGAGAAAAGTTGCAGCATTGTGAACTGGCTGATCTGAGCTCGACTCAAGCTGGCTGATGGCGTCACCTGCAACCCAGCTGGTCAATTTGCCGGCACACACACACACTCTCATTGACTGATCAACTGGCGCTTGTTATATAAATTATTGTGGCCTATTTATGATGAATACAGTCCATCTGATCTTCGTTTTGTTTCTGTTTTTTGCCATTTCATCACTACTACAAATGCAGCTGTAGCCAGTATCTCACTATCACTATCCTCATTCATATTTTAAGGAGCCACAAATTATATTCAGCCACAAAATCAGCCTGAAAAGCTGCAAATCAGAACAGATGAACAGAGAGTTGTTGCATAGAGATGATATACCGTCTCATCTAGTTGCACTGGTGTGAACTGACACATTCCAAGTATTTGCCTGTTTCAACTTGTCTTGTTGTGAATTTTTGGTCTGAACTGGGCAAAAAAAAGAAATTAAAATGTCAACAGATTTTACTGAAGAAACTATACAAACAAAGTTGCACTTTTCTTTAAACCAAAAATACTCTTTTACTCAACTGAAACTTTAAGACGTCTAATGTCTAAAATGTAAAGCAGATTATTAAACTCCACGTGTGCAGCTTGTCTTTTAGTGACATATCTGCACATGGTAAGAATTATTTTCTCAGTCTGTTTCTGCAAAGACGTTTGGGAACACTATATTTTTTACTTTTTCATGAGGAAGTCAGTGAAACCACTTTTGAGAACCATCAGACACACCTGAAGGTTGAACTAGGCTTCCTTAAAACTTGTGGAACTGACTAGCTTTAAGAGACACACTAGAAACGGATTTGTAGAAGCTCACTAGCCTAGCAACCCATAATGCAACACTCTCTGTAGGAGCCAGCATTAAACTCAAAAGAATATTAGCTCTCTGAATAAAATACAAGCACCATTTTTTACAATTTAACCAACAGAGAAAATATATATCAATATTATATCGTCTTGTATTCAGCCCAGTGCGGTAGATCAGCAATTTAATTAAAACTAAGGCTGCTTCTCACAATTATTTTCACTATTAATTTATCTTTTGATTATTTTCAATCAGTAAATTAATTCTTCAGTCTAAAAAGTAACCCAATATAGTGAAAAATGCCGATCACAAGTTCTGTGATGTTTTTAAATTGCTTGTTTTGTCCAAACAATGATCCACAACATTAAAAATTGTCAAAAATGGCAGCATGTTTTCACATTTAAAATGCTAGAAACAGCAAATGTTTGCTTGTATTTTTGCTTCATGAATTCCTTCAATTATTCATCAATTGCTCGTTAAAGTTTGTCAGTACAAGTCAATTAAACAACTGATTGTTCCAGTGCTATTTGTTCTTGGAGAACAGCAGGATAACAATGGAATAATAACAGCACCGGGGTCGAGAGTTTAACAGGAAAGATTAACATTAAATCATGACATATATTATGTAACTACAGATGAAATGAACAGAAAAGTAAACAATAAAAACATCCAACACATGTATTGCATGACTTGTACATGTGCATTAAGCCTCCACCCTTAAAGACAGACAGACACACAAATAATAAAAAATATGACACACACATTGACCTACTGATCTCCTCTCCAGTCAGTGATGCTGAGTGATGGTGTGACGGACACAGATGGACAGTTTGTCAGTGTTATGGACACAAAGGGATGCAACAAAAGAGCAAAGCAAAAACAAATCACATCGAATTAATGGATGGTTAAAAACAAACAAAACAATAAATGATGAGCATTCAAAATACGTGCGCACACACAAGTTGTTACCTGAGCTGGTTGCGGAGAGACGTGATCTCTCGCGTCATGCTCTGACTGCTGTCGGTGAGCTCCTCCAGCTCTCTCTGCAGCTTCCTCTTCTGGGCGTTGGAGCGAGAGTTGTCCTCCTCCACCTCCTCCAGCTGCCTCTTCAGCTGCTTCAGGCGCACCATCGACTTATCCAGCTAGGAGGAGGAAGGGGGGAGAAGAGAAGGGGAGCGATGGAGGGGAGGAGGAGCAAAAGGGTGGAGTGAAATGCAGAGGTCGGAGTGAGACAAGGAGATCGGAAGAATGAGAGGAGAAGGGGGCGGATATATAAAAAGAGAGATTATTCCGGGAACAGGACGACTGATGGGGATCAGGAGTCAGATTAAACCTGGCAGATTATCACCGATGATGTTTTGGGAGGAGAGTCAGTGGCTCTGCTGTGGCTGATGGATTTGTTTTTCGGAGTGGAATGTGCTCCATCCTCCCAATGAACACACAGATGCCGGAGCGGGATTAGGATTAGGCTGGACTGAGCCGGATAAATCACTCATTTTAGGATGATTTTTCAACACTCTCTTTGTGCTCTGGGTCACAATTAGAGCGGTGAGCTTAGCTGACCTGACCCCCATTAAATGATTATTCAATGCTCTGTCTCTGGCTCTACTACTCTTCATGGATGATGTTAATTTTCTTACCTGTTCTCTGTACTGGTCTGCGTGTCTTCTCTCGTCTTCTGCCTGCATCATCACCTCCTTCAGTTTCTTCTCTGTCTTCCGCATCAGTTTGTTGGCAATGGCTCGTTCCCTGAGAGATGGAAAGTTCATCATGGGATGTTGCACCAAAAAATTCAAGACATTTATAAAACATTAACAGCTAATTGGGTTTTAGGGATATTCTACTCGGTCTAGGTGGCACAGGACAAAGGATTTATTTTAAAGGGTATTTCTTTCAAACGTATTATCTGTGCCAGTGACAGAGGAAGTATTCAGACACTTTACTTAAAGGTTCTGTAAGTGACATTCAGAGCATTAATATAGCAGCAAATCACTATAAGATATGTAAAGATTATGTAGCAGTAATGACAAAGTTTACTCCAGCCGGTTGTGCTAAGTTTTGGCTAGAACATTTTCAACATGGCTCCCAAGTCACAAACTTTCTCATTTAACAGCTAAACAGTACACTAAAATACGTTTCTGAACACATCCAGGGTGAAAAATAAGAAAGGCAGTAACAGAACCTGCCTAGTTTGACAGAATGAGCACAGTTCAAGAGCAGTAACTGACGTGATTTACAGTTGTGTTACAGACTCCACAGCTCTGTTTGGTTGTTTTCCTTCAGGTGCACTGCAAGGAACATGATGAAGGCAACGTGATTTTTTTTCACAGACTATCTGTCTCATGTATCACTGTGAGGATGTAGTGACCATTTTGGTAATTTACGACAAAAAATTATTTTTCTGAGAGTTACTGTTACTGTCACATCACTGAACAACAGTAATGGGGAGGAATTAATACTGAACCCCCACACGTGGGTGGGTCCATCCTTTCTCCCCACGTCTAAAGAAAGTACTCTACCTTGTGCCAACATTTTCACTCTGCGAAAATTCTGTATCATACCAACCAGATGACCAAAGCAAACCAAAGCATCTGGGGTCATAAAAAGCTGAGCCCCACACACAAATTTACGTTTCATAGGATAGCAAAGGAATGACCTGCCCTATTCTCGTTATGATTGGCTAGTACCCGTTGCCTTTGTTGGTTGGATTGGTTAGATTTAGGCAAGAGGGGTAAGATCGGGCCATTTCCTTGCTTTCCTTGGAAACACAAATTTGTGCCCCATACAATTATTACAATGAACTAGTATTTAATTTGTTTTAAGCAACACTATAGCTAATGATAGCCTAATAACAAAGCTTATTTACAAAGCACTAAAATCAGGATAAATTAAGTTGTTTGCAAAATCAACAAAATGCGACAGGAATACCGCATATCACACTACTGAGCCACCTGACAGCCCTACTTTAAATTATAAAGTAACTTGTAGATAAAGTTGTCAGATAGTTGTAGTAAAGTATAAAGTGTTTCTCTCACTGTCTCTCCTGTTCCAGCTGCTCCTCCATTGAATCTATCTTGGCCTCCAGGGCGGCGACGCTGAGCCTGTGTTTTCCCCTCACTGCTCCCTCCATCTCTCCCAGTCGAGTCTTCAGCTCCTTGTTCTGCCTCTCCAGCTGCTCCCGAGCCGCCTCTGCCTTCTGGGCCAGAGTCCTCTCTCCCTGCAGCTGCACGGTCATAGTCTCCACCTGCACCACAAGCAAAGCAGCGATGAGTATGTGTGCTATGCATGTCATGAGGTGACAGAGAGATCTGTGCAAGTATATCTATGGCACCTGTAGAGCAGTCTTTCTTTGCCTCTCCGTCAGCAGTTCAGAGTTACTCTGTTCCTCCTCCAGCTCCTCTTCCAGCTGACTCACTCGTGCCTCTAACCTCCGCTTCTCTTCAAACAGTGCGGTCCTGGACAAACATTACATTTTAGTGAAACAAACACAAGTCCACCTAAAAACCAACAACACAATGATTAACACAGCGTATCTGTACTTGAGTGATACTAACTTTCCAGAGCTGCTGTTAACCATCTCGTCGGCCATCTCGTCTCTCTCCTGCTGAGCCTGTCTCTTCTGCCTCTCTGATACAGAAAGCTCCTATGTGGACAAAGGAGTGCAGACAGGGTTACAAGTCGCTCAGAGCACCATTTAAAAGCATTAAGTCTTAATGTTTCTGCTGGATTTCAGTAAACACACGCACCTCAGTCAACTGCAGGACTTCTGCTTCCAGACTTTGGATCTTCTTTTCACTGTCTTTATATTGTGTGATCACCTCATCCCGAGAAAGCTTGGTCTCATCCAGCTCGCGCAGAATTTCTTTCATTTGACCCTGTGCCAAATATAATTTTTTGTTTTTAGCGCAGGCCCTTGACGAGTTAAAAAATCAACGTTTAAGTGTAGGAATATGTCTTTACCTGCAACCTCCGTAGCTGCTTCACAGCCTCCTCTTTTCCGCGGGTGGTTGCCTCCACCTGGGCCTCGGATTCCTGCAGCTCTGCTTCCAGCTGCTTCTTGGACGACACAGCCTGAGACCGCTGACTCCTCTCCTCCTCCAGCTGGATCTCCAGCTCCCTCACCTGGCAAAGGAAGGAGGATAAGAACATTTTGAGTGACTTGGACGAGACGAACAGCAACAACACGCTCTGTGGTTTACTCTCCCTACCTGTTTGCTGAGCGCCCTCCTCTTCTCCTCTCCCTTCTCCTCGCTGGTGCTTATCTCCCTCTCGAACTGAGCCTTGAGCGCCTGCAGGGTGACCTCCAGCCTCAGCCTCGAGTTCTCCGCCTCCGTCAGCTCCTCCTCCAGCTCCTGTGTCTGAACGCGCAGGTTCTGGGCTTCTGATTCTAAGGTCCTGCGGGTGCGCTCCAGCTCATGGACCTGATGGGAGAGCAGATAAGAAGCAGTGACTCACTGGTGACTGAGACAGAGAAATAACAAAGAAGTCCCAAGAGGAAGATTCTTACGTTCTTGCCGACATCGTCCTGCTGGTTTACAAGCTGTTCCATTTCCAGACGGAGCTGCTTGTTGGACCTCTCCAGCTCTTCTGCCTGATCCTGGGTCTCCTACACACAAAACACAGAAGACAGTGAAATCAGAACATCTACAGGTACCAGACACTTAAATTTAATGCGTTTAAAGACCTTTTCAAGATAAGTTTTAACCAAATTTAAGGGGGCTATCCCAGCTGACAGGCGCTAAAAGGGTACGTATTTAATCAGTGCAGTCACAGACACATAGCAAAAAGGTGTGTATTGTCTGCTGTCAGTTAATTTACCTGCAGAGCTCGGGAAAGAGCCAGACATTTTGTCTCCTTCTCTCGGCTGTCTGCTTCCGCTCTATCCTTTTCCTCTGCCAGTCGAGCGCTCACCGCCTTCTCCTCTGCCAGACACTGATGGCGTGGGAAACAAAGTTAGAGGTCAAGGGGAAGACATTACAGAGATATATTTGCAGCCTCTGCATGGAAGCAAACCGCTTAGGCTCTGACCTGGTCAAACTTCTTCTGCCTCTTCTCCAGGGCCGTGCAGTTCTGTCTCTCCCTCTGCAGGGCAAGTGTCAAGTCCTCGATCTCCTCCCTCAGTCGCTCCCTCTGCCTCTCCACCCTTTCCTTCTCCTCCTCCTTCTGTCGCTCCCTCTGGATGGCGCTGTCCAGCTCTCTCTGGAGTTTCCTGCGCGTCTCCTCTCCGGCTTCCACCGCAGTGTTCACCTCCTCGGACTGCTTACGAAGCTCTGACAACTGCAGAGGAGGAGCACAGAGGGGTTTATAATTGTCATGAATGTGTTTATTATAATGTTACAAAGCAATAACCATCAGTTTTACATCTTTAGTCTGTGGATATTGTGAATTATCAGGAGATGTTGGAGACTGTTTTTTACTGTGGTCAGGTAGGTTTGATATTTTCTGGTTGTGGATAATGGTCTGAAAAATGATTGACTGACATCTATTTCAAACAGATGAAGCAGCTGTTTCAGAGTTAAATAAAGCCTGCGTGTCTCTCTGATTACCTGCTGGGTATGAGTCTGAATCTGCCGGGTCAACTCTTTGGCTCTCTCCTCCTCCTCCTCAAGTCTCTCCATCAGTCCATTCTTCTCTTCCTCCAGTGCTCGCACCCTCGAGCCCAGAGCCATCTTCTGACGTGTTTCATCCTGCAGCAGTTCCTGAGAGAGAAAACGAGAGTGTTGACCAATACTGCGCGTGTTTGTGAGTCAGGATTGGTGAATGTTCTTCAAGATGTTGCAGGATGCTTTCACACCTGCCCTGTTTGGTTCGGTTCAATTGAACTCAAGTTTGTTTGCCCCTTAAGTGCTGTTCGCTGGGCAGGTGTTATCTTGCAAGTGTACTCTTCCTTAATGTTTTGTTAACTTCCTGGATTTTTCCCGCATGTGCAGGCATTTTATCTGGTCCGCTTGTAAATGCTGCCGTGAGAACACGAACCAACTCTAAGCACTTATGCAACTTTGTAACAAAATGAGTCCCTGATTCAGACCAAAGCAAGACAACTCTCGGTCTGAAAGCACCCTTACAAACTATTGCTGTTCTCTCAAGTGCTAAAATGTGTCTGTGGCTGTTGTCTAACATCAAACATGACCCGACCTTGGTGTGTGTGTGTGTGTGTGTGTGTGTGTGTGTGTGTGTGTGTGTGTGTGTTCACTTTGTTACCTTTGCATCATGCAGCTGGCTCTCCAGGCTGCTGACCTCTTTCGCAAGCCGAAGGGATTTGGTGTCAGAGGTAGACACACTGCCGGAGAGAGTCTCGATCTCACACTGAAAGAAGACAGAGTGGGAGTAAAGGTAAATTTAGCAGAACAAATAAAAGAGGATCTCTTCACTACATAACCACAGTCTGATTTTGTGACGTTCAAAGCAACAACTCTTTGAACAAACAACAAAATCACAGCTGAACATATAAATTTAAGGTTTAATTTGCACCTGTAGCTTGTGCACTCTCTCTTCCCTGTCCTCCCGCTCTCTGTCAGCCTGAGCCAGTCGGGCGTTGAGCTCCTGCAGCTGATTCTCGGCTCTCTTGCGGCCTCTCTCGCTCTCTGTGCGGCTCGCTTGGAGGCTCTTCAGCTCTGAGCTCAAATTCTGCCTCTCTTCCTCCAGCACTGCCTTGGCCTTTTCCAGAGACTGACGTGCCTGAAAGAGAACATGGACAACACATAATGAGCAGCATGTTTACACGTGCATGTGTTTTCAAACACGTGTGTGTTTCTCTTACCCTCTTGCTATTGTCCAGCTGTTCTTGAAGGTTGTCTATGGCAGCGCTGTGTTTGACTCTGAGTTCTGACAGCTGGGCCTCGTGGCGGCGAGTCTCCTCCTCAACACATCGCTGGAGATCATTTAACTCTGCTTCCCGACGAGACCTGCATAGATGGAAGAGGAGAGTCAGTTGTTTTTCAGTCCTGATTTGTCAACAGAAACACAAAAGGTGACCTTTTCATTTTCAAAGCCTACATTCAAAATACGTATTGACATACCTGAGCTCCTGCTGGGCAGCTGTGGTGTCCAGAGTGTCCTCCAGCTCAGTTCTCAAAGCCTCCAGCTCCTCCCCAAGGTCTCGCCTCTGTTTCTCCGCCCTTTCCCGCATCCCTCGCTCATTCTCCACTTCCTCTTTCAGTTCAGACACCTGGGACATGGCCTCCCTCAGCGACCTCTGAGCTTCTGCACGACGTGCTCCTTCCTCCTCCAACCTAACACAAACAGAGACAGACAGAAGAATTAAGCCTATGATAAGCTTTTATTTGTGTTATTAGCTGTGTTCGAAACTGTCCACTCACTCACTCACTCACTCACTATTCCCTATTTCGTGTTTACTATATAGTGCACTACATGGGGAATGACTGAACGAGATTTCGGACACTAACTGAAATTTTTTCTTCTTCTTCTCCTCTGGCAAAAGACGACAGCATTGCGTTGTGGTATACGGGAGTAAAATGTAGGGTACATCGTTTGTTCACTCACATTTGCTGTGCATTGTGGGTATTTTATAGTCCACTATATAGAGAAGGAAATTAACCGCGGAGAATTCGAACAACACTACAAAATGGCGAACACACTATATAGTGCACTATATCCGTGAGAGGGAGCGATTTCGAACACAGCTATTGTGTCCATCATATGTCGTCCTGTGTCTCACCGGCCCTGCAGGGTGGTGATTTCCTTCTCCTTCTGAGACAGATTGCCCCTCAGCTCGGTGGACAGCATGTTCAGGTCCGACAGCTGCTCCTGGGCCTCCACCGAGTCGTTCTCCATCCTCCTCCTCCACTTCTCCTGCTCCAAGCGACCCTGCTCCTCACGCTTCAGGCGTTCTGCACACAGTTGTAGAAGTGACAGGTTACAGATCGCATTTTTGAAAGATTAGTAATAATATCTATATGTGCATAATATTCTGTATATAATAATAAAAATTATGACAATACTACTAATACTACTACCACTATCCCTACTACTACTACTATTAATGATAATGTATTATTTCAACATTATTAAGTTGTGTAAATTTGCTTCAACTTCACATTGTGCCAAATAAATAAAAAAATAAACAATTAAAGTGTGTTGAAAATATAAAGAACACAACTCAAAATACTATAAGTTTTCACAGAAAATCAGTTTCTCTCCTTCAGTGTAAATAAAATAACATTTGACTCGGTAGTTTTGATGCCATCACAGCAGGCACCTGAATCAAGTATTGATCACTACATAGAAAACACAGTTGCATTCCATTTATAGGTCGACATTAGGACAGTTACCCTCCAAGTCAGCGATGACAGCCTCCTGTTTGTTCTTAAGTTTGTTCAGACTTTTGGTTTTCTCCTCTTCCTCTGTGAGCTGATCGGTCACCTCGCTCAGACGCTCCTCCAGCTGTTTCTTCTCCTGCTCAAAGAAAAACATCAACACTGCTTTGGATCCTGAAACATGTAAAACGAAACCTATGCAATAATGCGCAAAGTTAGAATGTGATCCCACCTTGCTGAGTCGGTCTCTCTGCTCCACTGCATTCATCAGGTCGGTTTCTAGACTCTTCACTTTGGTCTCCAAGCTGACCTTCTCCAGCAGGAGGCGCTGTCGGGCACCTTCCTCCTCCTCTAACTGCTCCTCCAGGTCCTGGCGAGGAGAGGACAGGATTTAAGGTGGAAACAGACAATGTTTAGAGGGATTGCTTTGCTTTTTCTTCAAAGCCTTTCAACAACACAGGGGATACTGCATTTTGTTTTCCGCAGTTACTTTGGTTGTTTCACAGACCGACATTTCCACCACTGGGGATCGTAACTGCAAAGAACTTTCATTGACACTGTTTGGTAGCTGGGAATATAGCTACTGATAGCAAACACGGAAAACAAAAGTGCTATTTGGTTGTGCAAAGGTTGATGCACTTTTTTGTGCGGTCAATCAAGCTATCATTTTTCCAGGGGATCGTACCCGGTGGCAGACAGAATTGCTTAGTCAAAACGAGGCTTATAGGAAACCAGTCTGAACCCCATTCAAAGTGACGGGGAATAAAAGAAAAACCTGA
Organism: Epinephelus lanceolatus; assembly: GCF_041903045.1. Lineage (NCBI taxonomy): Eukaryota > Metazoa > Chordata > Actinopteri > Perciformes > Serranidae > Epinephelus > Epinephelus lanceolatus. The sequence continues at coordinate 14,364,997 of NC_135743.1, read as the reverse complement.
TTTAAATTTTATCTTCTGTTTTCATGACGAAGATAATCGGACAGAAAGAACAAATGAGTCAGTCAGTATTTGTTTTTGTTTACATATTTCCGGAGAATTCACTCATTTTCTTTGAATCTCCTAACCTGAATATTCTGCTGCATCCTCTTCTTCTCATTGGTCATCTGCACGCCTCTCTCCTCCTCTTCCTCCAATCGACTCTCCAGCTCGCCCAGCACCTCCTCCAGCTCCTGTTTCCGACTGGCCAACCTGGCCCTCATCTCCTCTGCCTCCGCAAACAGCTCTGCCTCCGCCTGCAGCTGGTCAGCCAGCACTGCCTTCTCCTCTATCAGCTAGAATGTGACAAAGAGAGGAGGAGGGGGAGGAGTGGTGAGGGAGAGAGGCATTGATTCATAGCAGAGGGATTTCAGTGAAGGGGGGAGCAGGGGTGGACACAAGCAGGACAAGATGGAGGTTTGTTTACCTGAGCGTGCTTCCTGTCCAGCTCTTTGAAATCCTGCTCCACTCTGGTGAGGTTGTCCTTGGCCTTCTGGAGCTCGGCCTCCCGAACCTGGATCTCCTCGTCTTGCCGGGTCACCTGCAGCAG